>NW_015090795.1:2081245-2089862 GCF_001431845.1 Calidris pugnax
GGTTGGCTCTCTGGGCTGCCAGCGCGCACTGCCGGCTCATGGTGAGCTTCTCATCTACCAACACCCCCAAGTCCTTCTCTTCAGGGCTGCTCTCCAGCCAATCTCCGCCCAACCTGTATTTGTGCCTGGGGTTGCCACGTCCCAGGTGCAGGACCCTGCACTTGGCTTGGTTGAACTTCATGCAATTTGCACGAGCCCACCTCTCCAGCCTGTCCAGGTCCCTCTGGATGGCATCCCTTCCCTCCAGCGTGTCAACTGCACCACCGAGCTTGGTGTCATCAGCAAACTTGCTGAGGGTGCACTCTATTCCACTGTCCATGTCAGAAGTTAAAATAGGCCTGTTAAAATGTGGGTTTCAGCAGGGGGATCCCAGGAACTTGAAGGAGGACTCTTCCCCCACCACTAAACATCTCCATGGCAAGTCACACTCAGCTCTCCTCTTCCTCAGAAGAGGGAAAGAAGTGTCCTGGGGCCAATTCATCACGGTTTTGCATTAAGGGACTCCATCAAAAAATGCCTTTTTCTCTCCATGGATTGTGATACTCAGCTCTCCTCTTCCTCAGAAGAGTGAAAGAAGTGCCCTGGGGCCAATTCATCATGGTTTTGCATTAAGGGACTCCATCAAAAATGCCTTTTTCTCTCCATGGATTGTGAAGTGAGCCTTGATAATTAGCTCAGGATGCACATTTCTTACCCAGATAAGTGAGTAGTGTCAAACTGACTCTGAAAAAATCAAGCAGACCATGATGGGACTAATTACACAGTTAAAAATGGGCATTTATTCAAAGACTTCATTATTCGAAGACTTAATTTTAAGCATCTGTTAAAGTATCATCTCACTAAATTTTGGCCTTGATGCTACTGTTTATATACAGTATATGAATGCATGTGTGTGTATGCACATTTTCACACTTGTGCATTTTATTTATTAATCACATTATAAAACTTTGCAGATAATCAGGTCACACAGATGGTGATATTCATTGCATGGAAAGAGTTTATTTGCTTTTCCATGTAGTAAAGAATTAATAATATTGCAATCACTTGGATTTGAAAAGCAATACGGATCAGGTGTCATCTGTACGTTACTGTTTTAAGTTTTAAGTAGGCTAGGCAGAATTTAAATTAAACTCTAGCTGCACACAATGACTATTTCAATTAGAGAAATCTCTTGTGATCTAATATTCTTCGCTTTAAAGTCATACCGCATAAATATTTTATTACATATTTAATAACACTTTTTCATAATCAAGGAACCAATGCATATATCTAAAATATGTGCATTTAAAGAGCTGCTGACACGACATGGGAAACTTTGAAGAATATTCTATTTGGGAATTAATTCAGCTTGGGGCAAAATTCAGAAATAATGTTTAAGTGGGGGCAGCTGAATACATTACCTATTTCCACACAGCTCTGAAACAAAAGCCCAGGTTTGCTCCAGCACTTCTGTTAAGTGCAAGAGTGTATTTCTCTGCAGTAGATTCACATTCCAATGTTAGAAAATGCTCTTGAATACCTTACTGAATCAACACTAAAGCGAAATTTAAAAGAAAAGACCAAGCCTACACAATATAATAGAGGATAAACATTAATTGTTAGGGGATTTTTATTAAAGCCCCACCTAGAGAGCCCCTTTGGGAGAAGCAGTGAGGAAATCACCACGTAATTTAGCACTACGAAAAACACAGTGCTGGAAATCAGCCAGTGAGGTGAAAGCAGCCATAAAACTTAAAGGTGTCAATTTGTCACAATTCAATATCTTTGGAAGATTTGTTGTTATTGTTACTGCTATAGTTATTGTCATCATTACTGTTAACAATACTATTATCTCCTACTGTTACAAAACGCTCTTGAATACCTTACTGAATCAACACTAAAGTGAAATTTAAAAGAAAAGACCAAGCCTACACAATATAATAGAGGATAAACATTAATTGTTAGGGGATTTTTATTAAAGCCCCACCTAGAGAGCCCCTTTGGGAGAAGCAGTGAGGAAATCACCACGTAATTTAGCACTACGAAAAACACAGTGCTGGAAATCAGCCAGTGAGGTGAAAGCAGCCATAAAACTTAAAGGTGTCAATTTGTCACAATTCAATATCTTTGGAAGATTTGTTGTTATTGTTACTGCTATAGTTATTGTCATCATTACTGTTAACAATACTATTATCACTATTATTGATATAATATGATGTAATGTATAATAATAATAATAACTGTGCTCTATTATTGATATAATATATCGTCATGTAATGTATAATAATAATAATAACTGTGCGTGGCCTCATTTAATACACTAGTAGCAGTGGAAAAAAAAAAGGTTGCATTGAGCACAGGATGTGTAGTAAAAAGAAAAATCTGCAGGAAGGGATGAGTACAAAGCCCCAGCTCATCCCACAAGCAAGCACCAAACTCTTTCAGATGATGAGAAGCCCAGAGAAGCTGTGGCTGCCCCATCCCAGGAGGGGTTCAAGGCCAGGCTGGAGGGGGCTTGGAGCAACCTGGGCTGGTGGGAGGTGTCCCTGCCCAGGGCAGGGGGTAGAACTAGATGATTTCTAAGATCCCTTCCAACCCAAACTATTCTATGATTTTATGATATTGGTGAACCTGGAGATGTGGAGATGAACCCAGTGTCCTGGAGAAGAGTTTGGTATCAAGGATGTTCCCCTGGGTTCAGTTGCACAACCCTTGCACAGTCATCATCTGGGCTGTGGTGGGGCACAAGCTCTTGAGACCGGCCAAGGAGAGGGGGGGCAATGAGGACTGTGATCTTGACCACCCCGACCAGCCCCACGTGCATATTCTGGAAATACAAGCAGGTTTTTACAACGAGGAGACCTCATGCCTGTTCTGCATGGCTGCTTTTTTCTTCCAAGTCACTCTGCTTCCAGATATTTACCATTTTGTGCCTTTTTTTCACCCCAGGCTGTAGGAGTAGGCATTGAGTGTGCCATGTATTTTCACCTCATCCCTGGAAGTATCAGATTTTTATCCCATTTGCAATGTTTTAAGAGCCCACATGGCTAATATTGTAGTGGGATCATTCAAGAAGAGAAAAACACAAAGTTTTTTTTCTTTGGAAGTTGACACTAGACATATTTGAATGAGATATAATGGACACATTTTTGATTATGTGGATAATTACTTTTTAGAACAAATTTGGTGGGCTGCGATGGTCAATAATTTTACATCAAGAAAGAATTTCTGGTATAAAAATAGTCTTGGTTCACCTCAAAATTATTAGGGTTCATGCAGAAAATGCCGGAGGGATGTTGACCACCTCTCATGCAGGAAATGGGGCTGTGTGACCAGGAGGGTTCCACACCCGTAACATCTATGAAATCAGAAAAAAAAAAAGCCATGCTAGAAGCTGGCATTCATCTTCTGAACTAATAACAGGATATCATTTATCAAGAACAATACATCACAGTGTAACGGCATGTTTGCCTTTGGTTTAACCAAGCCATTAAGATAAATCTAAAGAGAAACAGTGGATACTTAATTAGGATAAGAGTCTCACGTTGTACACAGATTAAGTAAACAAGCCGGCTTGTTGGCGTAGGCAATTAGTAACCAACTGCTGACCCTCGTGACTCAGGCCCAGCCTTTTCTCCCAGCAAAATGAGATTTGTAATCCCTCTGCTGTCCTGATTTGTAAAGTCCTCTAGTCAAACGCATCGTTAATTTAAGAACAGTTTAAACGGGTATGTTGGCGTAATTAATTCCTGATGTATTCATAATCTGGGCTAAAGTGAGGGGTAATGCATGAGGCTGTGTCAATTAAACTGTTAAACTGGATTACAGAATGAGCCAAAATCACTAATATCAACAGGAGTCTTTGCTCAGATGCTCTCAAGCTGCCCGTATTTATTAATTTTAGTGGCAAGGTGGGCACAGCATTCCTTGGGAAACTGTGTCAATTAAACTGTTAAATATTTCCGTCCATCCTGAGATGTGCAGAAAACCAAGTTTAGGAAGTTTGTCTCCAAAGTTGGAATTTCTGCAGATATCAGTGATCATACAGAGTGCATACGGGTGGAAATACGCGTTCAAGCTCAATTATAAATGGTTCTGCCTCTTCCTTGGCACCTACATAAGTATATAGGGGTGGAAATATGCGTTCAAGCTCAATTATAAATGGTTCTGCCTCTTCCTTGGCACCTACATTTCCTCTCACAACAGTGAAGTTATAGAGCAAAATGTATCACATCACCTCTTCCAGCGTATTTATCATATCACTATAATTTTACCATGTAAAGTCATAAACCACAATTTTTTTTTTGATACATAAATGTCATTACTCTCCTGAACATTCTCTGCACAATGCTTTCCTTTCCTTTATTTTCAGCCTCGTACACAGTAGTTTGCTATTGTTTTTCATTTCAGTGTGCTGCTTTTATTGCAGATCATACTACATGGGCATTCTGCTGCGGGGGAAACAAAAGGCTACTCAAAAGACATAGATTATTCATATATTCTCATTGTTTATAAAATTGGACAGAAAAATCAATTTTAATGAACATTTTTGAAGCATTTCTAGTGCACCCATGAGGTAAGAAAGTTAGTAACAGGAGTTGGCAATGTGAAATGACAGACATGCATTTTTCTCTAAATAATTATACAGATGTTAGATAAACCATCGTCTTTGCTTTAGCAAATATTTTGCAATGGGTTTATATATGCTGGATCTGCCAGTACGGGTGGTTTATCACTACAAAAAAAGAGAAAGGCATATGAGATTGAACAGCTTGCACAGTAAAATTCCTTCTGCACCGTGGACGGAAAAAGCAATCTGAACTAGACAACGATAAAATGAGAGTTGTGAGACGGTATTTTGAGAAACAACCATCTTTAGTTTTGTTGGAGTCTGGAACTCCCTAAAACATCTTGTTGCTGCCTTTTCTCTCTGTCAAGGTTGGAGCGTTGCAAGAACCGCCGTGCTGGGGAATTCATTAAGCAATAGCTTCCAAGTGGGATTTTACTTGGATCCGTGTCTCCCGCCCTTCTGGGTTTTGACTAAATGGTGCAATTTTGAGTTTTGTCTTTAAAATACTTTGAATTTAGTTTTTTTTTTTTTTTTTTTTTTTGTAACAGTTTGGATTTCTACCAATGAACACCAGAGTCAGAGATGAGCCTCCCTAGTTACAAAGGGACAACAGAAGTGGAGCAAAAGGCTTCTTTTCACCCCAAATCAGAAACAATTTTATGTTGAGACTCTCTAAAGAGCGTTTTGACAGCTCAGCTCTCAGTCCCCATCACAAACTGAATGCCAAACATCCAACTCAACTGAAATTATGGGAAAATGATTGGTTTTAATTCTGAAAGTTATAGTTGTAGACATCATTATGGCCTTCCAAATCTTTGCAACTCCTCAGACGCTTGATGTGGACATTCATGGACTCACCTGCAGGAGAGCCAGGAAGGGGATCTTTCTCCTAACTGAAATTTGTAACATTTTAAGAATTCCTTGCTGTCTGCATTAAAGAAATATCAGCGTTGTGGAACCCAACCCTGAGGAGAAGGATGAGATGGGTTTGCCCACAGTTCTCACTGCTGATCCGTACCAACCTCCCTTGTCATATCAAACCCCATGAGCTGAAGGACCTGCTGCCCAGGCTCAGATACCTGTTCCTGTCATTTTTCTGTAAGTCTTCTGCTAAATCATTGTTTTCATCAAGGAGAACCAGAAAACAGAGTAAATACAAGGGCTAGACGGGGTCTGAGACTCCCAGTCCTCAGATAAGCAGTTGATGAACCCTCCCATGGACTTGAGACCCCAAAATATGGGCTGTTAACATTGCAGTAACCACCGCCGATATTGTATTGATGCATCAACCTGTGGGCTCAAGAACTTTCTGGACCTGAGATAATTTCATTTTGGTTTAGTTGTGGAAGCAGTATGTCAAACCATCACAGAATTATTGCCAAAATAGGTTTTTTGGTTTAGCTTCATGGAATTACATAGTATGATGCATGCTGTTAATTAACAGGTAGCAATGGGCTGTTATTCTGCACAGAGTAAACCACTTGTGGTCCCTGGACCTGACCTGAAATCAGTGGGAAGTCCCAGATTCCCGGTTTTCAGCTCCTGGAGCACTCCCAGCCCCAGCTGCCTTAAAATACAAGGACAGCAAAGTCCCACAAAGTTTTCTTTAAGTTTTCAGTTGTTATTTCACACAGCAGGAAATTGCTGCTCAGCCTCAAGAGAGGAGATTATTACGTGAGCCCTCAAACCAAGCAGAGAGCACTAAAAAAGTTATTGGGAGAATAATTTGCTTTTTAATGTAAAACACTGAGAAAGTGCAGAGGCAACAAGAAAGGAATTAAAACAACTCAGCTAACACCCATTCACACACACCAAAAAAACCCTAAAAATAAAACCCCTGAAAGCAGGGTACAACAGAGCCGTTATATTGTCAGGGAATCATTCCACAGCCCTAATCCAGCATCTGTTATCTCCAAAAACACGCTGCAATGAATTCCCTGTGCTCTGAAGGGAACTGTGATTTGAAAAATACCACTATTAATTGATTCCACAAATTAACTGCTAATCCAAGAGCCCTGATTATGATTAGTCTGCTAATCAATTTATTTGATAGAAAGCTTTTTAAATTTTCCAAATTACAGTTCAGCTCTTCGCTCTCTCTCTTTTTTCACTTGTTTCATCTAATTAACTGTTTTTCCTAGCAGTGAAAAGCAAGATCTGCCTTTCTTAATTGCCTCTTGACCCTTTCTCACTCTTCCAATGTGGCTGCCTTTAGAGGTTCTTCATCATGAGAAAATTAAAATGCTATCAACGAATTAAAAATATTGTTTTGGCCCAGAGGAAACTTCCCAGCATGTCTGTGAATCCTTTGGAGTTATATTTACACAGCTTCGCTGGGGAAAGCCTGGCTCCCCCAGTTTACTGGATTGCCCTTCAGTTAATACATGCAGATGAACAACCTCCCTGGCGACTCCGCGAAAAACTGGTTGGGTAATTGCTGATTGCAACATCAGCAACGAGGAGCCTGTGGTGGCCGAGCCAGCTGAGCTGCCACTGGAGCAGCCCAGATGTCCCCAGCCAGGTGAGGTGTCATGGGGAAGATGTCTCAGCAGGTTGGAGGACTGACCTTAGACATGGGCTGCATGAGCTGGATAGCTGGGGCAGAAAGGAGGAGTGTCTCAGGAAAGTTCACAGAAAGGTAAGAAAAACACCCAAAGCACAGTGCATAACTGCCACATCTGTGTCTGATGACTGATGGTTGCTCTCAATTTCAACCGTCACCAGATGGGTGGACGTCCAGAGTGCACTGAGGCTTTCCTTGTTGCTCCTCAAGGTGAGATTTCTGAAGAAACTTGTTATGAAAAGTTAGGAAACCAGCATCTTCTTATAGAGACTGTCCATATTGCAACATCCTCTCTACTTATCATAGAATCACAGAATGGTTCAGGTTGGAGGGGACCTTAAAGAACATTCAGTTCCAATTCCCCTGCCCTGGGCCGGGGCACCTCCCACCAGCCCAGGTTGCTCCAAGCCTCCTCCAACCTGCCCTTGAACCCCTCCAGGGATGGGGCACCCACAGCTTCTCTGGGCAACCTGGGCCAGGCTCTCACCACTCCCACAGTGTAAAATTTCTTCCCCACATCTCATCTGAATCTCCCCACTTCAAGTTGAAAGCCATTACCTCTTGTCCTATCACTGGAACAGCCTGCCCAGGGAGGTGGTGGAGTCACCATCCCTGGAGGGATTTAAGAAACGTGTAGACATGGCTCTTCAGGGCATGCTCTAGTGCCCAAGGTTATTGGTTTATGGCGAGGTGTTCAGTGTGGGGTTTAGTTGGTGGGTGCGGTGTTTTTGGTGGGCGTTTGGTGTGGTGTGTTTTTTGGGTTTTTTTTTTGTTTTTTTCTTTTTCCTTCCAAACGTGCCACGTCACTTTTGCTGACTACGTGCGGATGGACAAGTGAGGCTTGTCTGTACTAGATTTTCAGTCACTTCTCTGTATGTAAAACCTGGTTTTACATCCACAAAGAGCAGCATGAACTCATACTCTTCTACCATCAGCCCCAGGCAGTACACACAAGAATTTCTGACCTTTCCAGCCACAACAGGTGGTCATGAGCAAGACTGTGGAAGTTGTCTTCCACGCATTCCAAGAATCTCCAGGACTGTTGCCTCTCTGCTGTGTTATATTGCCAGCAGATATCAGGGAAGTTGAAGTCCCGCATGAGTACAAGGGAGAGTGATCGTGAGGCTTCTGTCAGCTGCCTGTAGAATACTTCATCAGTCTTTATATCCTGGTTTGGGGGTCTATAACAAACTCCCACCACAATGTCTGCCTTACTGGTCTTCCCCTTGATCCTTATCCACAGGCACTCGACACTGTCATCATGCATATTGCTGAGTTCTAGGCATAGAAGACTGTTCTTAACATAAAGGGCCACCCCACCTCCTCTCTTTCCTTGCCTGTCCCTTCTGAAAAGTTGGTAGCCATCAATTGCAGCACTCCAGTTATGCGAGTCGTCCCACCACGTTTCTGTGATGAGCCAGCAGTGTGCCCAGGTGGCCAAGAAGGCCAACAGCATCCTGGCCTGTATCAGGAACAGCGTGGTGAGTAGGGCCCGAGAGGTGATT
>NW_015090795.1:2098929-2100117 GCF_001431845.1 Calidris pugnax
TTTTTTTTTTTTTTTTTTTTTTTTTTTTTTTTTTTTTTTTTTTGTGTGTGGTTGGACTCGATGATTTCAGATGTCCCTTCCAACCACTAAGATTCTGTGATTCTGTAAATGCCCTTCTAAAAAGGGCAGCTTGTCCATAGCTAAGGGTTAGCTGTGAATCACAAACCCAAAGGAATAAAAGTAAAAAAAAATAATCAAATCAAATCTCTACCTGGCTGCTAATGCTTGGAATGAGAGAACAGGTCTGGATGACTCTTTTTCCTTCCTCTCACCAAGCATCCAGACTGGAGAGCTAAACGTGCGGATGGACAAGGGAGGCTTGTCTGTACTAGATTTTCAGTCACTTCTCTGTATGTAAAACCTGGTTTTACATCCACAAAGAGCAGCATGAACTCATACTCTTCTACCATCAGCCCCAGGCAGTACACACAAGAATTTCTGACCTTTCCAGCCACAACACGTGGTCATGAGCAAGACTGTGGAAGTTGTCTTCCACGCATTCCAAGAATCTCCAGGACTGTTGCCTCTCTGCTGTGTTATATTGCCAGCAGATATCAGGGAAGTTGAAGTCCCGCATGAGTACAAGGGAGAGTGATCGTGAGGCTTCTGTCAGCTGCCTATAGAATACTTCATCAGTCTTTATATCCTGGTTTGGGGGTCTATAACAAACTCCCACCACAATGTCTGCCTTACTGGTCTTCCCCTTGATCCTTATCCACAGGCACTCGACACTGTCATCATGCATATTGCTGAGTTCTAGGCATAGAAGACTGTTCTTAACATAAAGGGCCACCCCACCTCCTCTCTTTCCTTGCCTGTCCCTTCTGAAAAGTTGGTAGCCATCAATTGCAGCACTCCAGTTATGCGAGTCGTCCCACCACGTTTCTGTGATGAGCCAGCAGTGTGCCCAGGTGGCCAAGAAGGCCAACAGCATCCTGGCCTGTATCAGGAACAGCGTGGTGAGTAGGGCCCGAGAGGTGATTGTCCCCCTGTACTCGGCACTGGTGAGGCCTCACCTTGAGTACTTTGTCCAGTTTTGGGCCCCCTACCATAAAAAAGACATTGAGGTGCTGGAGCGGGTCCAGAGAAGAGCGACAAAGCTGGTGAGGGGTCTGGAGAATAAGTCTTATGAGGAGAGGCTGAGGGAGCTGGGGGTGTTCAGCCTGGAGAAGAGGAGGCTGAGGGGAG
>NW_015090795.1:2100149-2102484 GCF_001431845.1 Calidris pugnax
CCATGCTGCGTGCATTCATGTAGATGCACTTCAGCCGGGCTAATCTTCCCACTATTTTTCTGGAAGGGCTGGCACATTTACGTAATGGCACTGGCGCACTGCTTCTGGGCACCACTTTAGTAGCCCTGGTTCCAACCCCGTCCCCCTTCAAATCCAGTTTAAAGCTCTTTTAATAAGCCGTGCTAACTCCTGTCCCATTGTGCTTTTTCCCCTTTGGGTTAGACTTCCCCCATCTGCTGCAAGCATGCCTAGTGACCTGTAGATCATTCTGTGTTCAAAGAAGCCAAAGTCCTGCTGTTTACTCCAGTCTTTTAACCATGAGTTGATTTGTTGTTTCTTCCTACTTATCCCTTCGTCCATCCCTATGTCTGGTGGGATAGAAGAGAACACCACCTGTGCTCCTGACCCCTTGACCAGTTGTCCCAGAGCTCTGAAATCCCTTTTCATTGCCTTGAGGCTTTTGGTAGTCACCTCATCGTTGCCCACTTGAAATATCAGGAGAGGGTAATCATCTGATGGCTGAACCAGGGAGTGGATTTTTCTTTGTATATCCTTGGTCCTGGCCCCAGGGAGGCAGGTAACCTCCCTGTGGGACGGGTCTGGCCTACAGATTGGGCCCTCTGTTCCACTGAGAAGGGAGTCACCTATTACAATCACCCTCCTTTTTTTTTTGTTGATGAGGTCTTGAGGCTCCTGGGTGGGTGACCCATCCAGGGTGCCTCACTGGGGAGATCGTCCTCTCCAGTCTCCTTTGCCTCGTCCCCAAAATCCAGGACTCCAAACCTATTTTGCAATTGTAACTGGGAGTGTGAGGGAGGCTGTTGAGGGTTCCGCTTGCCTCTCTGAGGGAGGACCAGCCTCCATTCCCCCCTTTCCATTAAGTCCCCTTTCTCTGCCTGGTGACAGGGCAGGAGGGGATCATCTACTTTTATTAGTGCCTCATCATGCTGCCTTTGTCCCAGGGTATGGCTCCACCAGTCTATTTTGCTTTCGTATTCTCTAATGCTTCTTAACCTTTCCACCTCTTCACGCAGTTCTACCACCTGTCTGAGCAGGTCATTTATCTGCTCACATCGCACGCAACAATTGTCCCTGGGTCCCTGTGGTACTGCAGCCAGGCTGAGGCATTCAGTGCAGCTAGGGCCCTGAACGGCTGCATCTTTGTGGGGGAGCTTGGTCTGAGTTCCCACATTTCTCTTCACAGGGCCTTTGGGGCGTTTGGCCGCCATTTCCTCTCTTGAGTCTGAGCAGCCCATTCCCCCTCAGACTCTCCCTTTTTGTCCCCGCTCCGCCCCCTCTCTCTGCCGCTCTCCGCGCGCTCTGTCCAACACCTGAGGGCCGCTTCCCTCACGCTCTGCGCACGTGCGCCTGCGCGCTAATAGACCCGCCTTTCCGCTCACGCGCGCCCGCCACGCGCTCGGAGCCTGTTGCGGCTGCGGCCGCTTTTAAACTTGCCGAGGCTCGCCCGGCCCCGCCCCCGTCTACGTCAGCCTCTCGGCTCTCTCGCGAGATTCCCGACTGGTTTCGGGTCTCCCCGCTCTCCCTTCGGCTTCCCGCCTCCGGGAAACCCGCTCTCCGCCTCAGTCTAGATCAAATTTAAAGCCGCAGCACTCACCGCTGCCGCTGTCGCTCTCCGCGTGCGCTGAGGGAAGCTCGCGGTATGGCCCACCTGTGTACATACCACTAAGCCTACAGAATATAGGTTGTCTTCTCAGATGTCTCTTCCCATTACTTCCTCAAAACATTTCAATTTTGGCCAGAACCGAGAAGGTTGTTGCTCAGCTATTTAGAGCCCACATCCTCACCTAGGAATATCCGTGAATATAGAATCAGAGAATCATAGAATCACGTAGGTTGGAAAAGACGCTGAAGACTGAGTCCAATCATTAACCTAACAATGCCAAGTCCACCATTAAACCATGTCCTCAACTTCCATGTCTACGCTTCTTTTAAACACCTCCAGGGGTGGTGACTCAACCCTGGGCAGCCTGTTTTTACCACTTGTTGTTGAAACACCTCACAATTTCACTGAATTTCACTGAATTTTTAGAGTTGGAAGGGACCATAGAGATCATCTCGTCCAACTCCCCTGCTGAAGCAGGATTGCCCAGAGCTAGAGCATGTTACTCAGGACTGCATCCAGGCGGGTCTTGAAAATCTCCAAGGAAGGGGACTCCACACCCTCCCTGGGCAGCCTGTTCCAGGGTTCTGTCACCCTCACCGTGAAGAAGTTTCTCCTCATATTTGAGTGGAACCTCTTCTGTTCCAATTTGTGCCCGTTACCCCTTATCCTCTCACTGGGAACCTCTGATATTAGTCTGGCTCTATCCTCCTT
>NW_015090795.1:2102583-2177551 GCF_001431845.1 Calidris pugnax
TTCTTCCCCAGGTGCAGGACCCTACACTTTTCCCTGTTGAACCTCATGAGGTTCTTCTTTGCCCAGCCCTCCAGCCTGTCCAAGTCTCGCTGGATGGCAGCACAGCCCTCCGGGGTGTCAGCCACTCCTCCCAGTTTGGTATCATCAGCAAACTTGCTGAGGATACACTCTGTCCCCTCGTCCAGGTCACTGATGAATATATTAAACAGCACGGGTCCAAGTATTTCCAAGTGGTTTAACTGTGTGATTAGGTTATTTCTCCTCCCTCCTCTCCATCCCCCTTCTCTAGAGACTGGAAGATTTCCATTCAGGCTCCCCTGAGCACCAACTTCTCTAGGGACCTTCCCACCTCTGCCCAACCCTCGTCTGCTCTTTGCATCAATAGGAGGACACGTAATCCGAAATCCCTCCTTGATGCCTGCATCTTGTCCTTTCAGCTTCCCCTTTGTCTGGGTCCCAGCTGATTTGAAGAGGGAGTCCTCAAGCACAAGGCCCCGCTGTGTAATTGCACCGTGGAGCACCGCTGCGGCTGGAATATAAGATCTTTGCCTGGAGACGCGCTGTTCTCATGCACAGCAACCACCCACCAGGGCTGCAATCTTTCCATGTCAGTTTGATGTAAGTAAGCAGTGACAATCATCGTGATTAAAAGGACTATGGATTTTTTCCAAAAAGTACCAAGTCCTCCCTCCCTTTTCTTTACAAGTGGCTGTATAGTAGGTGGGCAATTGAAAATCCATGTGAGAGCTGCCTTTTATATATAAATACACTTTTTTAAAATAGCAGGATTTAACAGCTGAGTGATGCCAAGTTTATACCACTGCCTTTTATATTTAAAATAGGAGGTTTTAACAGCTGAGTGATGCCAAGTTTATACCCGTGGATTTCAGAATATTTAAAATCTTCTCTTAGTGCAAAGACCACTCCGTTTTCCCCGTGAATGGAGAACACACATGCACTTAGAGGCGGTGACAGTCTCCGTGTTCAAGTACTCCAGGATCAATTACAGCTGAATGGAAGTTGAGTCATCTGATCGCTATGAAAAACACGCATTGCAAAAATGTGCCAAAAAGGATTTTTATTTTTTCATGTAGCACACAAGCCACCGAACCGTGATGTACAGGTGAGCAAACCGTGGGCCGCGCTGTATTTCTGCTTGCCAATCTGAGCCAGCACCGATACACCTGGAAGAAAATGGACTTTTGAAAAAGAGTTTTCCAGCACAGATTTTAAAACAGGCAGCTTTGGGGGGACTGTTTGCCATAGAAACAGTGACACAGCTGGAATGACACTGTAGCAGCTTGCCTTCCTTCGGTCTTGACATGTGTTGGCAGAGCCACTGGTGGTGGCCAGTGGCCAGGGACTTCTTCCCCAAGGCATTTCTTCCTCCCCCTCCAGTTCTGCCTTCCTACTTGCTCACCATCTCCAGCCTTCCCCAGACTGGTGTGCTACCTGTTGTCCTTGCCATCTCCTTGCCACATACTACTTCTCTGTGGAGACTTCTCAGTGCAGGATTTTGCTTGTTTCTTCTAAAATAAAAATGAGAAAAAGAAGATTCAGGTTCACCTTTTGTTTTCTTCTCTCACAGCTTTTCAAATGCTTCTCATTCTTTTGAGCGTGTTTTCCTATTCTCTTTCTTTCTCGCCATCCCTGAGTGCATCGCGCTCCCATCCCTTCTTGTAGGACTCCAAGGTCTCCTCGGGCTCTTCCCCCAGCAACATAAAGAAGATTTCTTTAGTCCTGTCCTAAGATAGAGCAAAGCAAAACCATACTTTTGTCTCTGCTTGGTTTTCCAGCCGCCACTTTGTGTCTCTGCTTTTCCACAGCTTGCTTTCTTCTTTAGTGCTTTGTCTACATCGCTTGTAATTTCCTCAAGAGATATACTGGCTCTGGTGGGTATTTGTATAGATTCCAGCACAGCAGCATTGACAGCTTTCATAGAATGGTTTGGGTTGGAAGGGACCTTAAAGATCATCCAGTTCCTGGGTAGGCAGGGACACCTCCCACCAGACCAGGTTGCTCCAAGCCCCCTCCAACTTGGCCTTGAACCCCTCCAGGGATGGGGCAGCCACAGCTTCTCTGGGCAACCTGGGCCAGGCTCTCACCACCCTCACAGCAAAGAAGTTCTTCCTAATGTCTAATCTAAATCTCCCCTCTTTCAGTTTAAAACCCTTCACCCTCATTCTATGGCTCTACTCTTTCATAAAGAGTGCCTCCTTTTCCTGAGGCAGAGAGGTTGGACACTGGTAGTGTTCAGGAGAACTCCAAGTTGTGACTGAGTATCTCCTGTCTTCATTGGTTTCTCATTGACTTCAGCTGAACTCTGAGACTCACCACTTTTACCATGAGAGGTTTTTAAAAAAGAAAAGACCTGGAAGGAGAAGATGTTGGTCTAACACATTAAATGCATTAGTTCAGAGCACGAATGACTAATGTGTCATTTAAGATTAGCCTCCATGTGCAAATATGTTTTCAAATTCTGGGTGAGAACCACAAATTTGCATTCCTCTCAGGCACTGTTCCACCCCTCTGCCGTTTTCACCTCCCCCCTTTCAGCTTACAGCCAAATACTGGAGTTGCTGTAGCAAAGTACTCACCTGACGTGATGTTCAGGCAAGGTATTGGGTTTCCCATTAACATTAGGATTGAAAAGCCACTCATTGATTTAGCTTCATTACAGAGATAATGACTAGATATTTTTCATTCAGTGGTTTCTAATGAAAAATGGCTTTCCCATTCATTAAATTGTCAAATTCTAATGGGCCTGTATTTACAGGAAACTCACATACAAAAGCCCAGTCCCTGCCTGGTTTATTTCCACATATACAGTGCAAGGATGCCAAAAACTCGACTCTCCACGAGCTTCCTGAGAACCTGGACCAACAGGCCCTTCCAAGGCCAATATACCCCTCATTCTTCTGAGATGGACCCCATAACCGATGGGATGAGATTGTAACTGATCTGCCACAATCATGCTTGTTGTGCTCTGAGTTAAGCTGTCTGAAAAAGCCAAAATTAGCCTTTTTGCTATCATATTCAGGCTTGGAGTGGTTTGCAGAAATGTCAGGAGCCTGTCTATCATGCATCAGGGTATGATGGGTAAGGACATGTTCAAACACAAGCTCAATGTACAAGTAGCTGAAACATTAGTAACCTGGATGGTTAGCAAATTATTTATCAAACACCGCTGCCTGTGAGCTCCAAATGTGCCCGTGTAGACCATCCCTCTGGACGAAGGGACCACAGGGATGAGGAAGTCCTAATGGGGTGGTTGCTATTGGTGTCATCAATCAAAAGTATTGGATTTCACCTCCTAGCTTAAAACAGAATGGGAGGTGGGAATCAGGTGCAATGTCCCTCCATCATTTCTCTGCAATCCTTTATTTCATCAAAAAAAAAAAATTGCAAAGAAAAAAAAACCAACCTGCTAAACAAAAAAAAAAAAAAAAAAGTGAGGGTGACGGAACCCTGGAACAGGCTGCCCAGGGAGGTTGTGGAGTCCCCTTCTTTGGAGATTTTCAAAACCCGCCTGGATGTAGTCCTGAGTAACATGCTCTAGCTCTAGGCAATCCTGCTTCAGCAGGGGAGTTGGACTAGATGATCTCTATGGTCCCTTCCAACTCTAGAAATTCAATGAAATTCAATGAAAATTCAATGAAAGTACTCACCTGACGTGATGTTCAGGCAAGTTCTGTGGCTCTACTCTTTCATAAAGAGTGCCTCCTTTTCCTGAGGCAGAGAGGTTGGACACTGGTAGTGTTCAGGAGAACTCCAAGTTGTGACTGAGTATCTCCTGTCTTCATTGGTTTCTCATTGACTTCAGCTGAACTCTGAGACTCACCACTTTTACCATGAGAGGTTTTTAAAAAAGAAAAGACCTGGAAGGAGAAGATGTTGGTCTAACACATTAAATGCATTAGTTCAGAGCACGAATGACTAATGTGTCATTTAAGATTAGCCTCCATGTGCAAATATGTTTTCAAATTCTGGGTGAGAACCACAAATTTACATTCCTCTCAGGCACTGTTCCACCCCTCTGCCGTTTTCACCTCCCCCCTTTCAGCTTACAGCCAAATACTGGAGTTGCTGTAGCAAAGTACTCACCTGACGTGATGTTCAGGCAAGGTATTGGGTTTCCCATTAACATTAGGATTGAAAAGCCACTCATTGATTTAGCTTCATTACAGAGATAATGACTAGATATTTTTCATTCAGTGGTTTCTAATGAAAAATGGCTTTCCCATTCATTAAATTGTCAAATTCTAATGGGCCTGTATTTACAGGAAACTCACATACAAAAGCCCAGTCCCTGCCTGGTGTATTTCCACATATACAGTGCAAGGATGCCAAAAACTCGACTCTCCACGAGCTTCCTGAGAACCTGGACCAACAGGCCCTTCCAAGGCCAATATACCCCTCATTCTTCTGAGATGGACCCCATAACCGATGGGATGAGATTGTAACTGATCTGCCACAATCATGCTTGTTGTGCTCTGAGTTAAGCTGTCTGAAAAAGCCAAAATTAGCCTTTTTGCTATCATATTCAGGCTTGGAGTGGTTTGCAGAAATGTCAGGAGCCTGTCTATCATGCATCAGGGTATGATGGGTAAGGACATGTTCAAACACAAGCTCAATGTACAAGTAGCTGAAACATTAGTAACCTGGATGGTTAGCAAATTATTTATCAAACACCGCTGCCTGTGAGCTCCAAATGTGCCCGTGTAGACCATCCCTCTGGACGAAGGGACCACAGGGATGAGGAAGTCCTAATGGGGTGGTTGCTATTGGTGTCATCAATCAAAAGTATTGGATTTCACCTCCTAGCTTAAAACAGAATGGGAGGTGGGAATCAGGTGCAATGTCCCTCCATCATTTCTCTGCAATCCTTTATTTCATCAAAAAAAAAAAATTGCAAAGAAAAAAAACCCAACCTGCTAAACAAAAAAAAAAAAAAAAAGGACCCCCCCATAATTCCAAACACACTTTCCTCTGTTGTTGGTCCTTAGACAAAGAGCCATTCACCCAACGTTAATAACAGCCTGGAATAGGGTCTGGTCTTGGAGGGAGGGCACAGAGTAATAGTTTTTAATCTTTTAGGCATTTTGAAGCTGTAAACCCAGTATCAGCTACTGCGCTACCTGGAGCAGAAAGCAATTTGATTTTTCAATTTCTAGCCTTTGTAACACGTTGAGTAAAGAACTCTTTCCTGGGAGAAAATCCCTGCGTGCTCACACAGGCCCCGACTTTTCTGAAGATCAGCAGTATTTCTGCCCGAGCCACTGGAGCCAGACCAAGGCAGGGCCGATGTTAACGAGAGGAAAATCCAGCAAAGCCCGAGGAAATGATCCAAATCCTCCATATTTCCAAAGGATATTAATTGACTGAAAGACCTTAAAAGCAGTGTTTTATGGAGAAAGTTACAATTCTTTTTCTTTCTGTTCTTCCTTTTTTCTGCAGGTCGGTCTGTCCCTAAAGAGAAGAGACAGACTCTCCTCGGGTCCCTTCGTGACAATGATGCCCAAAGTCTGTCCTGAACATCCCTTTGGTTTCTCCTTGGCCCTGTCAAATGCCCTCCTGGCCCTGAGTGTGAAGAGCACAGGGATCTGTCTTTTTTTTCCAGACAATTTTAGAAATATTGCTATTTTAAAAAGAAATAGCAAAACATTCCAGGGAAGCACAACTCCCCAGATAAAAAACATTCCTTTCTAGAGAAGTCTCTCATTCACTTGCTCTGACCTTGTCCTTATTTCAGCCCCTCTCCGCATAATTCCTGAACATGAGGATCATGTTTGGTACCCAGCCGCTCATGCCTATTTTGCATGCAGTCCTCTGCTCTGAATTAAATCACTTCTTACTCTGGTTTCTTTCTTCCTCACCTTTTTCAGGACTGTCTATTGCCCAGCAGCTCTTTTTCCCTCCTCAATTAACCTTATGTTATTTCTTTCCTTGGGCAAAAAAACCTTATACTGCAAAACAAATGTCCCCTCTGATACTGTTTGCTCTTCTAATAATTACTTCATTAAACTTTTTTTTTTTTTTCATTTTTATGGGATGGCCAAGAAATCCAAAGAAGCAGTCTTAGAATTATTAATTAAATGTGGCATTAAAGAAACCCTATAAAACTCTAATAATATTTTTATGTGCAGAATTTAATTCTTATTGATTTTCAAGTAGGTTCTGTCAGTAAGCAAAAGTAAGTCGCATGTTTTTTAATAAGAATTTTATTTTCTTGCCATGGTGGTGGTCCAGGAATAGAAAAGATTCTACAGGAAATGTTTTGATGACTTCTGGGGAAAAAGAAAAGGGCACAAAAAATGAAAAACAGCAACAAACTCAGAGAAAGGCAGAGTGAAAGAAAGAAACTAAATAAATAACGATGCTGCCCAGAAATATATGTAAGAGCCTAAATGGTTATTTGAAGGCACAAGTAATTAAAAGCAGGAATAAGACAAGCCAGTGGTTTTTTACCTGGCTTTAATATGAGACCCAGAAGTAGTAACAAAAATAAGTAAATAAACAAAGAAGTAACCTGTTGAGAAATTAACCAAAGTATTTTATAATATAGGGAATGATGCCATAGTACACTTTTAGGACCACTAGCACTTTGCATTTCAGGCATCTGGCCCTTTATGTGCTGCAATATTTTTACTTCCATCAGCACTAATATATAAGCAGAAGGAGAACAGCAGGAGGGTGATATATATTTAATGACGTGGATTAAGAGAAGTACAGCGAGTGATATTAGCTGAGGATTCGGTGCTCGCACCGTTACTCCTGTGTGCTGGGTATAAATATGTATACGTGAGGACAGAGGTGATGTATATGCATTTAGGAAAAGGCCTGGGTGTTAACTTGAGAGAGACACAACAATTCACACCGGCTGTGAATCTCCTTGTAGTAATATATGACAGCAATAAACACGGGAGATGTGTTCAGGCTTTTCCCAAGAGGAAGCTTCGTTCAGGGGACAGCAGCATCAGAGATTGTAAATCCGCCGAGCTGCGCTGACAGCAGGGAAGCTGCCTATTAAAAACTGATATTAGTCGCTGCTTATTCAAGCTTTTAAACCAGGTTTCCAAGTCTGCGAGGGGGTGATATGTCTGGCATCTCCAAGGCGGGTGTCTTGCTTTGGAAAACCCTAAGATTTCTTAATATGTACTGGCACTTTGGCTAATCACATTGGTGTTACTTAATACCCACTCATTTATATACATGGACACATATACATATATAAATATGCATATACATACACCTATTTCACAGAATCACAGAATCTTCTAGGTTGGAAGGGACCTTAAAGATCATCTTGTCCAACCATCAACCTAACTGACAAAAATAGACACCCACACAACAAACAAGGAGCATCATCACTAAACCATACCTCCCAGCACTACATCAACCCGTCTTTTGAACACCTCCAGGGATGGGGCCTCAACCACCTCCCTGGGCAGCCCATTCCAATGCCTGATAACCCTTTCTGTGAAAAAATTTTTCCTAATATCCAGCCTGGACCTCCCCTGGCGCAACTTGAGGCCATTTCCTCTCGTCCTGTCGCCTGTGACTTGAGAGAAGAGACCGGCCCCCACCTCTCTACACCCTCCTTTCAGGGAGTTGTAGAGAGCAATAAGGTCTCCCCTCATTTCTATACATATACATTCATATATATATTTATATATCTCTACACCTGCTGATGGGGGTCTCCGCAGGTGGGCATGTTGAAAAGCTCCCACTTGGCTTCATCTGCCCAGAGCTTCCCACGTGGCTTGTGGATTCTGTGCTCGTGGATATTTTTTTTTTTGCAGCTGGGGGAACATTATAGCTTTCTTTGTGGCTATAGGTGAATGCTAAGGACCCCATTTTGCTTTTAATTCCTACATGCTGTCATAAAGCGCACGCCGGGAAAGTATTTGCTATGCAAGCTGATGAGTGATTAGTTATACAGGGCTGTTTTTATACTTCTGAAGAGATGTTAGACGGAGTAGCTGCAACTGCATTTTGATTCGATAATTGGGTTTGAAGGACTCTTAAATCTATGAAAATGCTTTTCAGTCTTTAAAAAGGTGGTTTAAAGCCCCTTTATGTTTGATTTTGACAGCTGCTGGAATCACTGCAGTAAGAGATCAGATAATCATCTGGGGAAGTTCTTGGGAAGTTTGATACAGTTGTTTACCAAGGAAATGCTGCCCACCAAGAGTATCTTTTGTATTTATTCCATATTATTGATTCACTATAATAAAAATGAAATTATCTTTTTGTTATAGAATCATAGAAGATTTTGGCCTTTTGTATTTATTCTATATTATTGATTCACTATTAACTTTTTGTTATAGAATCATAGAAGATTTTGGGTTGAAACTGACCTTAAAGATCATCACATTCCAACCCCCCTGCCCTGGGCAGGGACACCTCCCACCAGCCCAGGTTGCTCCAAGCCCCCTCCAACCTGGCCTTGAACCCCTCCAGGGATGGGGCAGCCACAGCTTCTCTGGGGAACCTGGGCCAGGGTCTCACCACTCTCAGCATAAAAAAATCTCATGAATGGGTCCAGAGCCAAAGGCCACATTGAACATAAAAAATCTCAAGAATGGGTCCAGAGCCAAAGGCCACATTGAAAAGCTTCACTTTGCCCTGGAGAGTAGCTACGTGCAATGAATGTGCCTGAGATGGATGGCCAAACTTGGTGTCTGGGGCTCTGGCTGCTTTCTGGGTAACTGCCTGGCTACGCTGAGAGAACAGGGTTAAAAAAACCTATTTATCATAGAGATGTTGGTTGAAAATGTTTTAGTGTCTATAATAAAACCCTTCATAATTGGAAAAAAAAAAAAAAAAGCATGTATGGGATTAATATATTAAAAATCCTTACCCCTATTTATCATAGAGATGTTGGTTGGAAAACCCTTCATAATTAGAAAAAAAAAAAAAAAAAGCGTGTATGGGATTAATATATTAAAAATCCTTACATAGTCAGAGTTTCTTATCATTGATGAGATGTATGTAGGTAGTTTATTTATAGAGTACTGCAAGTGAGGAGGACTCCCAGGGGCTTTGCAGTCCTGGTGCCTCACCTGAGGGCTGTGAGAAGCCAGCCTTTAGAGAGCTGGTTATTCTTCTATACTGCTTCTAGTGGAAACCATCCATTTTTGTTCTTTACCATAAGCAAAGCTGTGGGTGCCAATTTCTGTGAGGATTCACATACACCAGGAGCCGTGGGGGCAGCAATGAAGATACATTAGTGCTCCTGTGTGATTGTGATGATACGGCCCAGTTCCAAGGGATGGGTCAGCTGGAGAGTATCTCTCCGAGTGTGTTGTATGGTACAAAAATATCAAATCTTTGGAGCAGGAGATTCTCCTGATGGAGTTCTGCATTGGCTTTGCACAGTGAAAACTCACACTGGTAGTTCCTGCAGGTTTTCAGCTGGAGCTCCAGCCCTTCCGTTACACTTTCTTCTTGGAAAAAAAACGAGATTATTCTTCTTCTTCCAAAAAGAACAGAAAATCTCCAGCCTGAGGGAGAATTAGAGCAGTAAGTCACATTGCTTGGCTAAAATAATTCGATCTGATCCCATCCAGACCTGTTGCATTGTGTCGCTGGCAGCCAGGGAAGGGCAGTTACAAGAAGAGCCACCAATGTGCTGTAAATCCTGATGGAACCAAAGAGATGTGACGTCGCTCCAAATCTTACAGGCACCATGCCAGATCCTCAGCTGATTAAACCAGCAAAACTTCATCAGCATCCTTAAGAACAAGGATGCCTGGGGCACTTAAATGAAGATGTTTGTAAAGCACCTTATGAGGGGTTCCCAGGGGCTCTAGAGGCTCCACCCTGGAGATGGAGAAAAAGACCCTGAAGGTCAACTCATCGGCCTGGGCCTTAGGGACAGACTAACCCCCCTTGTCCAGGGACTTCATCTGGGGATGGAGACCAGTCACTCACCAGTCACCTCCAGGAAAGAGCTGAGCAGGAGTTAAAGGCAATGTTTGGGCTAAGATTGCTGCTCTGGATAGATTAGCTGGATAGCTCATTGAGTCCTGAATTTCACATAAAAACAGCTGTTATTCTTAAAATCAGACATCAGGAAGGAAATCCCATCCAGGGGTAATATGCTGCTTAAATCCTCAGAGAAAAGGATGTGATTTACCACTTCTTAAGTCAGATAAACTTAGTGTATTTCTGAACATTAGAAAAGCAGTCTAGTGATAGGATGGGAATTACTATAAGATTACCTGTGGAGGTGGTAGAACTTCCATGACTGATTACCAGGAAAAATATCCTAAATGTATCTGTCAGGAAGGACATAGGTGGACCTGATTCTGCTGGAGATGAAAGGTACAGAGAGTGATGGATGAGGTATCCTTCTAAAGTATTTTTGGCATGTTTTGTGTCAGGATTCCTACCCACAACTGCAAACTGAATAATCAAGAACGAAACAGGATTAAACTGATGCCCTGTGTGCTGGTCCTTTCTCAACCAATACCTTTAGAAACTGTTTTATATGGAAAAAAAAAGTATTTTATACGATAAGCGAGGAGAACATCTTTCTTCATATTCTTACCAGCAATAAATCAGCTGAGGGAGGTGTTATTTTATATTAGCTGTAGTCTAGATGGATGTCTGGTCTGCCATCATCCTGAATCCTTCCGCTGAAACAATCAAAAGTAGCAGATTGCCTTGCACAAATTAAAACAATAATGGTGCCACGCTGGATCAGAATTTATATCAGCAAAAACATTAAGTGTTTCTTTGTTTCTTTCTTTGTTTAACTTTTCTTGCTGCGCAGAATTAAACTCAAAACTAAATAAATTAGTTTCTTGGCTGTTGGGCTATGTTCTTTCTCTGCATTTAACAGCAGAACAGAGAAGATTCCTCAGGCCCTGTCTATGTTCAGTATAAAGATTTTTTTTTCCTTAGTAATGAAAATGGGGTAACTAAGCAGGTGAGGACACTTCTGGTGGGAACCAAGACCCAAACCCAGGAATCAAAGCGTGTGCTGCAGGCTCTGTGCTCGCTTCCCACAGACCTCCCAACGGGGAGGACAGCAAGATCTCACTGAAGGCTGGTGGCCCCAATTCTTCTTCACAACCATCCCTTCAACTTCTCACCCTGGCTGGGTGGTCAGGGAAGAGTTTTCTCCTGCCTTGCAGCTGTCCTTGAGAAGATTGCTGGATACCAGCCATTCTCCAAATTTTTTGGCTGCTTTTTCCACAGAAAAGGGATGTATCATACGTTACCTTTATCTTTTCCTCTGGCCTCGGTAAAGGTAAAAGTCAATAAAATCTATATTTGCCTAAGAATTTATTGTGCAGTAGGACACATATTTTAGGTAAAACCAAAATAAAATCATTTATACAGCTCACCTTCTCTGCTCAGCTCTTCCCTGGGTTCATTCCTATTCAGTCCTTACCCCCAGCCCTGACCAAAGTATTTACTTGATTTTTAATTAAACCAGGACACCAGTCTCCAGTGGATGTCCTAGGACGTACTGGATGTCCTGTGTAGTCAGCAACACAAATTGCTAGGAAACTTGTCTGGTGCTTAAATTACTATAAAGAGAGATTAGTGGTTTAAGTGTCTGTTTAGCATAACATAGCAACATACCTCTTTATTTGACAGGTGAGAAAATGTTTTATATTTGAAGATTAAAATATAGGCAGGAAAATTCAGAAGATTATTTCTGAGATTGTTTTTTTTTTTTTGGTCAAGGATATCACAAAGGAGGTCCGAGAAAAATGTAGTTTTCTTGAAAAACTGGATTCAATACTCTTCAGTGGGAATTTAGCATCAACTGAGTAGTGTGAGAAACTGAGCGCTGCTCATTTCGAAGCAGTTTTTGCTTCCAAACTATTTGCTACCGTCAGAGAAGAAAACCTGAAAAATAATATTGGTATTTAGGAAGGTGGGACCCAGACAGTCTGTTTGTTTGTCCAAATGAAGACTAGACTGGGAAATTTTCTTACTAGGACATAATGTGTTGAACTAATTACAGAATCACAGAATCACAGAATCGTAGTGGTTGGAAGGGACCTCAGAGATCATCGAGTCCAACCACCAAAAAAAAAAAAAAAAAATCCACAAAAACCACAAACCACCACCCATCACCTAAACACACAACAACAACCACCAAACCAAAAACCATCACCCACCCACACAGCACCCCACCACAAACCAGTAATCTTGGGCACTAGAGCATGCCCTGAAGAACCATGTCTACACGTTTCTTAAATCCCTCCAGGGATGGTGACTCCACCACCTCCCTGGACAGCCCATTCCAATGCTGGAGAACCCTTTCAGGAAAGAAATGTTTCCTAATATCCAACCTGAACTTCTCCTGGCGCAACTTGAAGCCATTACCCCTTGTCCTATCGTCTGTAACTTGGGAGAAGAGACCGACCCCTGTCTCTCTACACCCTCCTTTCAGGGAGTTGTAGAGAGCAATAAGGTCTCCCCTCAGCCTCCTCTTCCCCAGACTGAACAACCCCAGTTCCCTCAGCCTCTCCTCGTAAGACTTGTGCTCCAGACCCCTCACCAGCTTCGTTGCCCAGAAACAAGACACATCTTTCCTCAGGTATGATAAAGAATCGTCTTGTGCTTCTTCCCTCAGGTATGATAAAGAATCGTCTTGTGCTCCCCTGTTATTTCCCCAACACTTGTGCTATTTTGTGGGTCTTTTAATGTGCTTTGCCTCTTGGCACTGAGCTATCATTCAAACGGCCAATAATGGGCACGTAGATTTTGCCTTCAGTCTTCTGCCGTCCTCGAAGAGCAGCTTCACCAGCGGATTCCTCGAAAAGTCCTTAGACAAATGCTCCGTAGCCTCACACTTCCGTGCCTGTAATCAGCCTCTCCACTCTCTGGGCTCTGCCTTGAATTCAATTACACCCAACTGGCCTCTCAAGCCTTGCGCAGATGATTTGAAAGGCTTGATGATGGTGTTAACGAGAACACACAGGGCCACATCGCGTTCAAACGGTCCTGCTATTTCATTGTAATAGATCAGTGTTTTATTCCAAAGAATACTTAAAGATACTGATTCTAATATCTTTTCTTTTTATTTTTTAGCCGCGGTTTAATGCAAGCTCCGTGAGTTGTGCATTTTTTTTTTCTGAAGTTAATCATTGTCCAAAGAATCGAGGCTGCTTTAATCATTTCATAGCTCAGCGTGAGCCAGCCATCAGCTGTTAGAAACGGCTTCACAAATACATGACTCATGCAAAGAAAGAAAACGAGCACATTCTGGCATAAGAAGACGAAAGAAAAGCTTTAGGAATTTTTTTTTCACAGTCAAAATATTGCACCCTGTGGAGCGTATGCTCCCTGGAGAATATATTCCATTCAAAGCCACTCAGTATGTGCTGTGCCTTCAGACTCGTCAAGTGTCCTAACGCGTTTGATGAGAGGGTAATCCAATTGATCCTGGCAAGCTGATAGAGATTTTTCCTTTTACAAGAATTTTGCCACCACTTCAAAACATGCTCAACTTCAAGGCCACGGCTGATGATGAAATAAAAAAAAAAAAAACCACAAAAAAAGTCAATATTCCATTGGTATTTTACTTAATTATCTAGTGCAAAATGAAATTCAGGTGATAAAGATACGTATCTTGTGTGGAGCCTGTGCAACAATAACAATATTCAAATGAATCCTCAAAATGAATAATATTTCTTGGATAATGCAAAATATTCCCTCCTTTTTGGACAATTTCTCTTGAGATGAGAATTCCCCATCTCTTTGTATACATTCTTCTCTTGTTTCAAAGAACAGGTTATCTGAGAAGAGACTCCAGATTTCCCAGGCAAACTGTGGATTTCACAGGAAAAATGCATTGAGATTCCCAATTGGATTGTCTCCTCCAAGTCCAATATCTCTGAATTCAAACAAAAAAACAGTCCATGGAAAATATTTTTAAATTGTTAAAAATATTGCTGTTCATAACTGAATCCCTTTCCTTTTTAAATAGCCCTCTTCTTTTTGCCTATCTCTGCATCTAAACACGTTGTTTTGAAATTTGGGATATTCTTTAGCTCGCAAGCAAGATTAAATGTATTCTTCATGACACTAAAACCATTCATGGGGAAGAAGGAACCTTTGCAAACAATGCATTAGCAAACGTTCACAATTCTCAGGTGTGATATACACTGCATTTTCCCCATTCAAAACAGCTATCATCAACATCTGCATTTTCGTTCTCTAAATTCTGAAAAAAGCAAGTGTTCATAGCAAAAGTTGCACTCTTCATTCCAGCAGAAGGTTCCCCCCTCCAGTAGTCATAGATGACGAACCTGATTAAGCCGGTTCTAATATAAAAACCTCATTTGACTTCAACGGATTTTTATCTTCTCCATTTCTTTACCTGTTTTCTTTTTGCCTTTTTGTGTGTCTACCCACATATGCACCTGTCAACAAAGGCGGTATCTTGATACGCAAATACTGATAAAAAAGCAGCAAAATAAGAACGATAATAGTCAACCATATATACTGTACGTGTTACTGGCTGTGAGTTAATGACTGCAGGCCATAAGGGGATCCTTAGGAGTATAATTTCCGTGACAGGACGTTTCTAATCATTTGACCATTAATAGAGCATGAGCACACAAGGGTGCAATTTTAGTGGTTTGGGTAATTGTGGAATTACCCTTTTTTGAAAGCTGATGCACTTCTGGGTTCAGGGGCTGCTCCTTTTGATCTGCTCTACATGCTTGGCTATTTTTATTATATATTTATCAGCTAATTCTTTTTAGTTGTGATAAGGAAAATTTCCAGATTTTATCTCAGAATGAAGTTTCAGAGGCTTTCTTGAAGAGCTCATTTTATTTGGTTTTTTTTGTCTACAAAAGTAAATAAGACCCAGATTCATCCAAAACTGTATCCTGTATTTCATGGCTGTCAAGCCATTGACTCATGGGTTTACCCACAACATGTAAAACTGAACAAATGACTAAATCCTGATGAACTGGTATCTAATTTGGAAGTAAGACAGCAGAGACCTTACTCTGTAATTAATGTAATGTTAGTGAAATAAAAGGCTAGTTCTGGCTCTTTGTGCAGGTGCTA
This sequence comes from Calidris pugnax, assembly GCF_001431845.1. Taxonomy (NCBI): domain Eukaryota; kingdom Metazoa; phylum Chordata; class Aves; order Charadriiformes; family Scolopacidae; genus Calidris; species Calidris pugnax. The sequence goes on from NW_015090795.1 coordinate 2,117,635, forward strand.
AATAAATATGGCTGTGAGCATTGCTTCAGCGTCAGTTGTTTAGCAACTAAAAAAGCAGGGGAAAAAAAGAAGAGAGTTTTCACAACTCCTCTGTCTTTTAAAACTGTTTTCTAACTGCTGTAGAATAGAATTACATAAGCAAAAACTTCAGAAATATAGTTTCCATTTCAAATTTTAAAATATCAGTGAAATTTCCAACCAGCTTACAAAGTTTTCTTCAAATTTTGATGGCTCCTGGTTTCAGATGATCTCTTCTTTTCTTCGCCTTCTTGGTTGAGAAGTTTAATCCTCTACATAGTTGTTTCATAATGATTCTTTTTTTACCTCATAAGCAAATGCTGATAGGTTTAAAGGATTTCTAAAGCAGTGCAGGGTTTCTGTGTTTATCTCTTCCCTTTCTTCGGTTGCCAACTAAAGGACAATTTTCCATTCAGTTCGGAGGTTTGCATGTGCTGCCAACGGAGTACGGCATTCAGTTGACTAGAATAAACAGTCCATGACCTCTCACTCTTCACTCCACGTATCGCACGGCTTCTTCTCAGCCTGAGTACTTCAGAAATACTAGAGCTGGAAGACATTTTTCCCTCCCCATCATCCAAGCACCTTCCTCTGTGAGATACATCTGCAAAACGGGAGGAAGAACGGAGAGGGAAAATCACGAATAAATACCTTTTTTCTGCTTAAATGCAAAACAGTTTAATCCCAGCCATTTTTGGAGTAAAAAGATCACTCCAAACTACCAAATCACAGCTAAATCTCAGCAAAGAGCCTGAAAAGATTCAAATAAAACTTGAAAATTTGTCTATTGTGAGAGTCAGAGCTTATAACTTGTGCAGCGGTCAGTGGGATCTGTAGGCTCTGCTCTGCACACCCTGGGCAGTCGCACACAAGGGACAAGTGTCCTGCCCATGGCAGTGTGGATCCATGGGCCATGGTCGCAAGGCACGTGGTCCTCAGACACCTCCCAGAAGACCAGGTTGCTCCAAGGTGGTCGCAAGGCACGTGGTCCTTAGACACCTCCCACCAGACCAGGTTGCTCCAAGCCCCCTCCAACCTGGCCCTGAACCCCTCCAGGGATGGGGCAGCCACAGCTTCTCTGGGCAACCTGGGCCAGGCTCTCACCACCCTCACACCAAAGAAGTTCTTCCCCAGATCTCATCTCCATCTCCCCTCTTTCAGTTTTTAATGACCTGAGCTCTGTGTAAGAAATAATAGGGAAATATGGGCATTTATGCATGATGATGTGCATAGATGTATAAATAACTATATATATGTGTGTGTGCATTTATACAGACACAACACAGAGCTCTCTCAGTCCTATTTTGCATCCCCCCAATGCACTCCAGTCCAATGCCCAACAGTTTGGGCAGTCTCCGTTTTCAGGAGGTTTTTTCAGGCTAAGAGCACCAAACTAACAATACTCCACCACGTATTCGGAAACATTATGGGTTTCCAAGGAGTTTTAATTTATTTTTTTTCCCTGACACAGATATTGATAAGAATTCCAGTCCAGTCCAATGCCCAACAGTTTTGGCAGTCTCCATTTTCAGGAGGATTTTTCAGGCTAAGAGCACCAAACTAACAATACTCCACCACATATTCAGAAACATTATGGGTTTCCAAGGAGTTTTAATTTATTTTTTTTTCCCTGACACAGATATTGATAAGAATTCCACCTCTCCCGTGCCAACTGTATTTGTTTTTCAGTAAGTCTGAATGTGGGTTTTTTCCCTCTCTTCTTGTGATGGTTGAATAAGAAAGAAGATTAATGCAAAAAAGAAAATGAGATTGCTTCTGTTTCACATTTTGTGCCTTATTTATATTAATAATTGAGTACATCTAAGATTACTTTTATTGAGGAAACAATAAATGTTTAATAAGTGAATGAGCAGTCCATCATAAAAATAAGTGCTAGTTATAAGGCTTTTTTAGGGGGAGAAATGTTTTTGCTTTAAATCATCACAGGGACACTTTATTACCATTGCTGCGTCATTAACACCGCACATTATTCCGCAGCGGGATGAGGTAACTACAAAGATATAATGAGATTTTAGCAGAGACAATATGCAGTATCATAAAATGTGTGAGCTTTGGTGCTCGAACTGAGCTCAGAGGAGGCTGATATATAGAAATAAAGCTTTTTTTTTTTCCAGCCTCCTTGGAAAGGCAAAAAAAAATAAAAACGCTTCAGCGACCGCGCATGGGTGGGTGGTGCTGCCAGGCTTTGCTCGAGCTGCTTTTTGGGCAAGAATTAAGCAGACAGCTCTTGTCAGGGCATTGCCTGAAAGGTCTGAGACCTTGATTCAGCACAACGGCAGCGGTGGTTAATAATTGAGGAGGTGAGGAAGACGTCGATACGGTGCCGAGGCCCAGGCAGGCCCTCCGAGAGTGAACCGGGCCTACTGTCAGGGAACAAAAGGACCAGCCGCAGCCAAACAACACCAGGAAAATAAATTAAAAGCATATTAGCGATGTAAAGGAATCAGCAGCACACAGATAAGGGGAAAGCAAACATATTGGTGTTAAGTCTCTCACTAAAGCCTTTGAATACACCAGAAGGATTTGTCCTGTAGGTTTATACAACTGCATAAAGAAAACACCCTCTTCAAACAGCTCTCTGGTAAGAAATGGATTCATAATGAAGAGGAGGTGGGTGCCATTAACTCACCCATCTCTAGTTAATGAAATATCTAGTCAAGGATGAGTGAAAGTTCTACTCCAGAGGATTGATTGATCCTATTAATTGATTTTCAGCATTTCACATGTTCCTCCTCTGAACAAAACAGTCCACAAACCCATCCCTGGTGCTGCAGAAGGACAGAAGGACGGTTCTGACCAGGGGTCGGAGGCTGCAGGTTGGCAAAGGCACATTTTCGTGTGCTCCAAGATGAAAAGTTTTCTGCTTTTACACTCCTGATTCCTCCAAGGGCAACAATGGTATGAGAATAAGGCCCAGCAAGCCTCAGGCAGCCTGTTCTTTAGTGTGAAGGTGGTGAGAGCCTGGCCCAGGTTGCCCAGAGAAGCTGTGGCTGCCCCATCCCTGGAGGGGTTCAAGGCCAGGTTGGAGGGGGCTTGGAGCCACCTGGTCTGCTGGGAGGTGTCCCTGCCCAGGGCAGGGGGTGGCACTGGGGGGGCTTTAAGGTCCCTTATTCCCAACTCTAACCATTCTATGATTCTATGATTCCATATAGTAGCAGCATTGGTGTCCTGTGGCCAAAAGTGAAGGTACATGGTGGCCATAAGCAGCCATCAGCCTGGTGTCTGCAGACCGAGGACCAGTTTTGTACCTGGTGTCACTAAAATTACACAGCAAGTGTTCTGAATGCCTCTTCTGACTTGACCCTGGGAAAACAAGTAAGGTGTTTGTTACCAGAGCTAATTGCTCAGGAAATTGCTGCCTGGGGTTGGGTCATTTAGAAAGCCAGCAACTTCCCAGCCAGAGTGAGAGGGTGTAAGAGCAGCGATTAAAATCAAGCAGAAACTTCTCCCTGCTGCGTCTCCTCGGCAAAACGCTGACAGGAATCAGGTCACAGCCCCATTTGCGTCGTGCCCCCGAGGAGGACGGGAGCCCATCAGGAGAGGACGTGCCATGACCCTCTGCGGGAGGCAGCGGGACATCTCCTTACTTGACACTTTTCATTTAGAGCGAGGAATTCTCTGAAGAAAAGGTATCCCTGCGTCATGCCCAGCTAAGAGCTTGGGCCCAAAGATTTTGAAGGACCAGTTCATCCAAGATGCCAAGGTTTTCTGAGTGCAGCGGTCCAGGAGTCACCTCTAAGAAGCAATGAAACATGGTTGTGGAGGGCACATCTGTGATTAGGAAGATTAAATTCCTTCTGTGGGGGCCTCTGACTCCCAGGAAGCAGCAAATAAAGTAGGGAACCCTTATCCTAGTGTCATCAGGCATCTGATTAGCTAAAGCATTGCTAAAACAGAAGCTTTAGAAGGAAAAACTGTGCTTTTGTCATATTTAAAGATGATTGCTGCAGCCCACTGCGGATCAATGTTTACTGCACTTTCTTCTTGACCTGATTCAACAAAAGCCTTCTTTCACACAAAGTCCTCTGCAGCCAAACAAATGCAGAGGTGGTGTGGGTCTGCAGCAGGTGAAATGTACAGCTGCAGGGACACAGAGCAGTGTCACCCTCCCATGGCACTTTTGTCTCTTTTGACTCTACTTTGCCATGAACAAGGTGGACACTGGACTTTGTCCCTGTTGCCTTGTGAGTGCAGCACCCAGACCTCAGATGGGCTGAGTCCTCACTGCTTGGAAACAATCCCACCCTCCAAAAATTTGGTGTGATAGGGTGATTAGAATCATAGAATTGTCTGGGTGGGAAGGGACCTCTGAGATCATCAAGTCCAACCACCAACTTACACTGACAAAAACTTCTACTAACCCATGTCCCTCAACACCACGTCTGCCTGGCTTTTAAAATACCTCCAGGGATGGCAACTCCACCACTTCCCTGGGCAGCCTGTTCTAATGCTTGAAAACACTTTTGGTGCAGAATTTTTTCCTAATATCCATCCTAAACCTCCCCTGCTGCAACTTGAGGCCAGTTCCTCTTGTCCCATTACCTGTTCCTTGGGAGAAGAGGCTGACCCCCACTTCTCTACAATCTCCTTTCACTACCCTCCAACGTGGGACATCAAAAATGCCCCTTATTTCCCTTGTGGATGCCACTTGGACTGATGCTGGGAGGCAGTTTTGCTGTGAAATCTAGGGACACAGGGCAGCGTAGGATCTGTAGGGTCTGCTCTGCACACCCTGGGCAGTCGCACACAAGGAACAAGTGTCCTGCCCATGGCAGTGTGGATCCATGGGCCATGGTCGCAAGCCTCTTGTCCCATTACCTGTTCCTTGGGAGAAGAGGCTGACCCCCACTTCTCTACAATCTCCTTTCACTACCCTCCAACGTGGGACATCAAAAATGCCCCTTATTTCCCTTGTGGATGCCACTTGGACTGATGCTGGGAGGCAGTTTTGCTGTGAAATCCCCCTTAGAAGGACAATTCAGCTTGCACAGCAGTCAGTGGGACCTGTAGGCTCTGCTCTGCACACCCTGGCAGTCGCACACAAGGAACAAGTGTCCTGCCCATGGCAGTGTGGATCCATGGGCCATGGTCGCAAAGCACGTGGTCCTCAGACACCTCCCAGCAGACCAGGTGGCTCCAAGGGTGGTCCTCAGACACCTCCCACCAGACCAGGTTGCTCCAAGCCCCCTCCAACCTGGCCTTTAACCCCTCCAGGGATGGGGCAGCCACAGCTTCTCTGGGCAACCTGGGCCAGGCTCTCACCACCCTCACAGCAAAGAAGTTCCTCCCCAGATCTCACCTAAATCTCCCCTCTTCTAGTTTAAGACTGTTCCTCCTTGTCCTGTGGCTCTCCTCCCTGATCAAGAGTCCCTCCCCATCTCTCCTGGAGCCCCTTGAGGGACTGAAACACTTTTGGTGCAGAATTTTTTCCTAATATCCACTCTTCTCCAGGCTGACCCCCCCCAACCTAACTCTCTCAGCCTGTCCTCCCAGCAGAGGGGCTCCAGCCCTCCCAACATCTCTGTGGGCTCCTCTGGGCCGGTTCCAAGAGGTCCATGTCTTTCCGGTGCTGAGGACTTCAGAGCTGGACACAGTACTCCAGGTGGGGTCTCACCAGAGCAGAGTAGAGGGATGGAATCACCTCCCTCAGCCTGTTGGCCACACTTCTTTGGATGCAGCCCAGGATACAGACCCAGGAACATGAACACTTATTTAAAAGCCCATCTTCACACACACTTTCTTGTATGTGCCGTGTTTCCTGAACGCTAATGCCAGATCAGATCTCACACTTCTTTGGATGCAGTCCAGGATACAGACCCAGGAACACGAACACTTATTTAAAAGCCCACCCTCACACACACTTTCTTGTATGTGCCTTGTTTCCTGAACGCTAATGCCAGATCAGATCTGCTTGGGAGGGTTGAAATTTGTCACAGATGCCTCCTAATGCTGTGAACATGAGCCCACATATGCTGCTCCACAGGGACTTCTCCAATCTACTCTCATTCCTTATGCCAGGTTCCAGATTTAACTACCAATACGGAGTTTTTAATGGATCCCATAAATATGATTTCACGGCCATCAAATGTTGCTTTTGGTTTCTGTAGCTTTGGAAAGTAGTATAAGAGTGTTATGAAGATGATAAATCTGTAAATCTGCTGAACCATCTCAAAATGCTGGAAAAATAAGTAGATGTGATATATGCCTCCTCTTGCACAAGAATTCGCTGCCCAGAATAGATGCAAGTGCTGCTGGTGGTTCCTCTTATTACTGTGGATTAGAGGAACCATATGGAAAAAGTCCTAAAAGTGACAGACAGAGCTGGTGTTTTCTGGCTTTCCCAAAGCTGAGCTGCCCCACTCTAAGTACTCCTCTCTTTTGCTCTGGAAGAGAAAGGGAGCTTTTACTTCAAAATCTTTCTTTCCACCCCATCCCTCATCTCCAGGGCACTTGACCGTGATAATCCTCTTGAGCTGCACTGCAGAGAAGTGCCACGATTCCCTTTTTAATATATCACCAAATTATTGATTTTCCAAGAATACCAACACCACAGAGGGACCCAAAACTTTATCCTCTGCCATCCTTTATCCCGAGCAATTGCTGTCATGCAATATCTGGGGAAGGAAGTGGGTAAATATCAGGAATGACCTCTAGCAGGAATTGTGAGGAATGACCATTTTACTGATGCATAGTTCATTTTTCCTAGAATAATATTAATTCCCACAGCTTTTTAGACCCACCAGGGCTGGGACAACCATGTCCCTAGTGCAAGCTGTCACCCACCACCGCCCCTCCAGGAAGGACCACAAGCTGTCATTTTTGGAACGCGTACACACAACTTTTCCAGGTACCTCACAGCTTCGTACATCGACAGAAGGCAGCTTCTGGCTGCTGGGTGTGACACAGGAGTGTCCCCCACTGCCTTGTGACTTTGCACCACTGATTTTCACGCTTGCTGTGTCTTCCTCCTCGGTCACTGATGCCTCTGTTAGAGAAAGGGCGTTGGGCTGCAGCCCCGATTCGGTCAAATCCCCCAGGCTCAAGAGAGAAGAGACTTTTCTTTGGTCACTGATGCTGCTGTTAGAGAAAGGGCGTCGGGCTGCAGCCCCAGGCTCAAGAGAGAAGAGACTTTTCTTTATTTTTTCCCCCAATGAACTAAGGCTATGCTTCTTTCCAGAATTTATTTGTGTTTCACAACTGGCTTTCTGTCTTTCTTAATTAACAGATTCAAATATGAAAATAATACTCTGCCAGTTTGCCTCTTGCAGACGATTACTGGATGCGGTTACTTCCCATATTCAGAATCTTTAAGTCAGTGCAGGTGCTGTGCAGTTGGCCACCCCAATTGCTTGATAACGTTTCAGTCTTTGCTCAAAAAACTCCTTAACCCAGAAGGAGCTTTTACTATCACAGATGTGGACGTACCCAGTGTATGAATGCAAGTCACTATGGATGTAGGATGAAGTTTCTTGTGGTTGTCAGAGTGTCTATGATTCTACGAATGTCTCCTTCACCCACAGGGATCTTTCATCAACACTGGGGGAAAATATTTTTCTTTTCTGTCGATATCCATAATATTCAGAACTTCCCACCAATCCAGATTGGTGCCTGGTTTTGAGTGTTTATGGACTCAAACCCAGCAAATATTTGCAGATGCTTTGATATTTGCATTTGGCTTTAGTTGTTAAATACAAGCAGTAGAGACATTACAGAAAGGTACATCATGATGGATGTCAGCCACCTCCGGGGAGGACTGAGGACTTAACGATGGAACAACCTGGAAAGGAAAGCAGGAAAGGGGTTTTAAAGATAATAAATTAAGATGAAAGTAATGCACAGGTGGAAGTAGGGTTTGTGGTGAGGAGACAGTGGATGTATATAATTAAGGGCAGGATGATCTGCTCGTGCCCTTCCCGACTCTGTTTTCTGAGATGCAAAGATGTTGGAGGCTGAAGTTTCTGTTATTACTGTCTCTAGTTATGACAGTACAGAGCCAAAGCAATGGCTTTTTGACATGATGCTCTGACCTGCAGTACCTTTTTCCTGTACCAGGAAAACCTGTGACATCGTGGAGAGTCCACATGAAAGCATAAAGGAAAAAATTAGATACTCGAGAGGAAACGAGTTTACTGGACCATTCCCAGAAAGCCACGTGGTTCTGTATTACACTTAATTTCAGCCCTTCACACTTAGTAAAGATTTATTACCCGATATATCTCATTTCAACCTATAGGTTTCTGACTCTGAAAGATGGCAATAAATCTAACATTGCTATTTTCGTGTTATGTGCTATGAACATGTATCTTTAGCAAATATTAACCCGCTTTGGAGATTGAAGCTTGAAGCCATGGAGCAATGCTCAGAAAAGGTTGCAGGCCTGGGCAGCTGGTTTTGGTTTGAAGTGCTTCCAAACAAACAAAAAAAAAAATCCTTTCAAAACGTGGCTCTTCCCAACCCCTTACATCCTTCACAAACTTTGCCTTCACCGCAGAATTAAACAAAAAAGCTTCAATGATTTAAGTAACTTGAGGGATTATTTCAGTCAGGATAAAGTGGTATAATCCTCTCATATAGGTAACCAGTGCTACTCAAAGCTCAACCAGGGCATTCATGTGAAATTTCCAGTCTGCCATTATTTACTGGACTTTATTTCTAGGTAGTTAATACAAAAAAACATAGCTCTGTCGAACATCTGGAGTAGAGAAAATTTCTAAGAATTCACTCTGCTATATGAAGGATTTTGCCTGTCTCCTGGAGCATACATATCCTGTCACCCAAATTTTGTATCAGGAATTCATACATCCTGCCCCCATTTCTGGATGCGGGACTGCTGGCTCCACTGCTGGAGCTGTGTTTTCCTACAGGACACGTTCATTTGTCTCATTTCATGTACCTTAGTTTGGTTGCATTATCTTTTCTGCCAGAGTATTCTCAGTTTTCCATCTGTGCCTAGAATTGGTCCTTGCTGTGATTTATGAATTAGTCCTGGGATATCACAGGCATCTGTTCCACAGTGGCCCAACCACAGCTGGCTTAAGCCAAAAAATTAAGATAGTGTCTTCCTAATCTTAGTGTTTTTTTAACACAAATCTTATGCTGCCCTAGGAAGACAGCCTGGGAGAGTTGGGGGGGTTCAGCCTGGAGAAGAGAAGGCTCCAGGGAGACCTTGGAGCCCCTTCCAGTCCCTCAAGGGGCTCCAGGAGAGATGGGGAGGGACTCTGGATCAGGGAGGGGAGCCATAGGAGGAGGGGGAAGGGTTTTGAACTGAAAGAGGGGAGATTGAGATGAGATGTGGGGAAGAACTTCTTTGCTGTGAGGGTGGGGAGGGGCTGGCCCAGGTTGGCCAGAGAAGCTGTGGCTGCCCCATCCCTGGAGGGGTTCAAGGCCAGGTTGGAGGGGGCTTGGAGCAACCTGGGCTGGTGGGAGGTGTCCCTGCCCAGGGCAGGGGGTGGCACTGGATGATCTTTAAGGTCCCTTCCAACCCAAACTATTCTGTGATTCTACGATTCCTCAAGGCTCACAGGTTATTTTCTACCTTTCATCCTCTGGATTTTGACATTGTGGACCAAAGTGCTGATGGTGAGACTTTCCACAATACAATGCATTATTAAAGCTGGAAACAGAGGAAAAAAGAGGCAGTTTTCAGGAATTCAGTCCACAGGAAACTAACTTCAGGTAAAAGTGGAAGCAGCCAAGGTCGTTGAACATGAACATGGCATGGAAGAATAATGAAGTTTTACACTTTTTTTTTTCTTTCTGTTTTTTTCCAAAATGTTTCTGGAAGGTAAGAATAGGATTCATACACCTCTCACAGACATTGCACTGGACAGATCCCTCTGGCCAGGCAAGTGAAAACTTAGAGAAATATTTAATATTCATATAACACATCCACCCTTCCTCAAAAAAGCCCTACTCTTTCTTGTTCTGTTTAGTCGACTTGAAGACATTCCATCACCGCGTGGTTTTTCACAGAATTTTTTGTTGGCATTGTTAGCTTCAGCCAAAAAAGATGACTGGCAATGACTTACACTGAGGTGTGATTGAAGAACAGTGAATAAATTCACTGAGGAACGCTGACGTATGTAACAGACCTATCCCATGGGTTTGCTGACATAATTTAAGCTCATTTCCTGAATCTAAGACATACAGTGATAGCAGACACTGGTTGCTATATGCTGGCCATCAGTATTTTTCTCTAAAAAGGTGTTTATTGCATCCCATAGCCTTTTTTCTTGGGCTATCCAGCACACTGGCTAAACCAAAGACAGGGTGAGTCAGTGATATGTGCCCTTGGCTTTGTTTAGTTCATGTCCCTGAAAGATTTTCTGTTTAGAAAGCCCTGATTATTTTTGGCAGAAGTCTTACAGTCATTGTATGACACACGTCAGCTCCAAAACCACACTGCAACGGCCACTGCACCGCCACAAACTTTTTCATTAAGTGCAACGAGCACCGAGCGTGGCCTCATGGCAGCATCTTTAATCTATTTCGGGGACATCCAATCGACTTGGAAGGAGCGTTTGCTCCCACTGAATATCCTGTGCAATTCAATTTCTCACTTATGAAAAGGGATCATGCAAATTTCCCCTTGCTGATTTACATCACAAAGGGGCAGCTTTTCTTTGTGTCTTGCTGGGATACAGAAATTCGGCGATTACGCTGAATGAGAGGGGAGATTAGTCTATCTTGTCAGTCTATTTGGCAAATAAGGTTGTAGCTACTTGTACACGGCAAACAATCAATTGTTGTATAATTAGTTGCATTTTGTACCATTGGCATTAAAGTTCATCAGGTCTGAACTTCTTCTCTGTCCTTCCCTGTTCATTAGAGCTTCATTCACATTCCTTGCAGAACAGCTTAGTTTGCTTTTTACTTTTAATTAAAAAGACAAACTTTTGGCATCTGCATGCTCTGAAAATGCAAACAGTTCTTAATTAAAGTGCAATATAGTGCCAAAAATAAGCATAATTAGTTGGGCAGTGCAGCAGTTAACAACGTAGTTCATCCTGTGTATACAAAACCACACGAAATTGCAAAAACGGGAGCAGAGTTTAGTAAAAGGAATAAAATAACGGTAATAAATCAGTGCTGCACAGTTTTAAAACCCTTTATTTCCCTCATTACAGTTATTCCTATGAGGATCATATCCATTCTCTCACAGTATTGCACTAAAATCTTGATAGTGTGTCTTCATATTCGGTGTTATTAATAATCATGCAACTGTGTATTTATCACTGCTTATTCACTCACATCTAATAGAAAAGCTGGATGCTGACTGCATTAGAGGGCTTTATTACAGTGCATTGCAGCAATAATCGTGTCTGTAATTTCTGCTGGAGAAGATGGATCCAGGTTGCAAAACTGAGATTTGGGAACCGAATTTCCAAAGCTCCTGATAGATGGATCCAGGGCTTTACTTGTACTCACCAGTGTAATTTAAACAACTCCTTTATGTGTTAAAGATTGATTTGAACTTAGTTATCAAAAGTCTGGGGATAATTGTTCATCTCCTCAAATAGCAAAATCCTGGCAGAAACTGCATTATCTATGAGCCTCTAAATATGCAATTTCATTTCTAGGGTCTTCCAACTCTGTATTCAAACAACAGTAAAAATACCGAGAGTCTTTAAATGCAGTTATTCTGAGGAATTCCAGCTTCTTTGCACATCCTTGTTCCTCCATATTATGTCTTTCTAAGAGTATCTGGCGATTAAAGAAGTTTTTGATCTGTTTGCAACAAATTCAGTACAAGAGAAAAAAATACAGCCTGTGAATTGCTGTTTCAGTACTGTTTGGGCGCATCCATATATGAGATTATGTCTCTCTCCCCTGACTGCTTATAGAGTAAAAAAAAAAACAAACATAAATACACCTTCCTACATCCAGGCTCCCCCTGTTTCAGGTCAGAGACTCAGCTGGTGCACAGGAACGTAGCTCTGAAAACCAAAACAGGTTTAAAACAAACAAGGAAAATGTTTTCTTTCAAAGTGTTATACTTCTTTTCATAAGCCCTGAGTTCAAGACTTAACAAGGTTTCTAAACAGCCTCCCGGATAAAAAAAAATAATACATTTAATGTTCTTCTGGAGCTTACTCCAGGATAGACACTCCTTCTGTGGCCTCCGTCTTCAGACTGGCTTCTCGCTGATGTCCAGAGGAGCTCTGTCCATGGATTCCCTATGAGGTCAACATGCTCCAGAACTAATTAATGCTCTTCAAACGATACTCATGGCCTGGTCCTCCTACTTTCTCATTTTTCTTAAAGCAAAAAGACCCAACTCATTTCAAAACTCCTTTTTCCATGGAGACAATTACGCATGTGACCTAGTATCTACTGAGGGATGGACCCAGGCTCCCAAATATCCCATGAAAAATATCTTGCCTGTTCCCATCCATCTTTCATTGGGATATTGAGGAAAAAGGAGTGTGTGAAAAATTCCTGCTGGAATGAGCATACATTTTTCCCCAACCTGCACAATTTGCCTTCTTCCCCATGCACTGATGAAGGGATTTCTTTCTTGCTGAAATACCCTACCCCTGCCCCAAAATAAAACAAACTCCTGAAGCAGCAACCTGCTACTGGATCCTGTGCTTCAGGAACAGCAGCAGCAGCAGCAATATGTTTGAAATTCCACGGTTTATTTGGCTGTATTTTAATTAGATGTCTGCTCGTTTTGAAGTTAATAGGCTGGTCCAGCTCACATTCCGGTGAAAAATATTTCTAATAGATGTAGTGATTTAAGCCTGTAAATCTTGCTCTCAAGCTCTTCGTGGGACTGACTGTAGAAAAGACAGGCGCCTAAAGACCAAATTAATTGTTGTGTCAGTATTTTAGCACACCATATTTTCTGTTTGCAGTTGCTGGTAAGGATAAGGTTACTTGTGCATTCAAGAATGTTACTTGGCCCATTTGAATTAATAATTGTCTGATTTACACTTGCAGGTGTAGATGTACAGAAGCAGTATCAGCTTTGAACAGGATGTGAGGTCTGAGGCCAGTCCAGCAGTAGTTAATTACTTAATTGATGAAGAAATAAAAAGTCACAGCCTAGCCATGATTTAAAAAAAATAATTTACTAATTTTTATGGTGCTGAAGGAACAAAAACGGAGTAAACAACATATAGCTCACATACTCCTATTTATATCCCACTTTTTGTTTTTTAACTCAGATGACTCCATAGGTCAAGCCAGGTTTTGTCTGTTTATTTTAAAGCAAATATAAAAGAATAGTAAAGTTTCCTGCATGAATAGTGCCATAACCACCTGGAAGCTTTGGAATGTGGAGGAAAAAAATGTACAAGGACAAACTAAGCACCTCTGTCTGGCACAAAAGAAATAACCCTCCCTGAGAACATTTAAAACATACTTTGCAAATCTATTGGTACACGTTGTTTAGCTAAGCCTCTTAATACAAGCATTTCAGCATTATGGGAGGCTGGTGTGCAATTTAGCAGAACACAGAAATTGTCATCATCCCAGTAAAAACACAAGGTAAAATAACAACCTAAACATATATTACTGCTTAGCATAAGACAGACTAAAATATAAAAGCACTCTCTAGCAGCACTGCCTTCTCTGCTTTTAAAAGAGCCTCTAAAAATGTAATAAAGGATTTCAGATGGGAGACAGATTAAAAATAACTGCGGCACACACCACAGTCATATTGTATATCTCAACAGGGATGTTTCTGGGTTCCTTGGGTATCTTCCTCTGGATGACTGGCACTTTCATTAGAGGATCCAGAAACGCCTGTAATTTCCTCCCCTCCAAAATTCCTACAGCTCTAGAGAAAGCATGGGTTAGGTTCAGAGATGACAGCACCTCTTCTTCATCCCACCTTCCCCTTCACAATTTCAGTCTTCCCTTGGCCCCAAGGAGAGGAGACATGATTTTGAGCGCTCCCATCCATTTCTCCACGTTTTCACCCCGCATCACTGGGATCTCCAGGGCAGGGATTGATACAGGACACCTTGGGCACTCTGTGGGGCTTGCAGACAGCCAGGAAAATCTGCTGATTAACCTGGCTGCTTAATGCAGGTTTATAAATCTTCCGTCCTTCGACATGTCCCGGCCTGGCTGGACTAGGAAAATGCTCAGATTATCATCAGCTGCAAATGTAGAGCAAGCAAGGAAGAAAAATCGAACTGGGCATTGCCAGCTGGACTGGAAGCAGGAAAAGGTGCCAGTGAAAGGAGGTAGAAAACGAATCTTGAACAACACTGATCTGTCTGCATATTCTCTATTGCCCTCCCTTTTTTTTTCACTGCAAAAAACCCAACTTTTCCCACCCTGTATCTATATCTACCAGGTGACAGAGCAGAACCGGGGTCTGATTCCACGTCCTCTTAGCGAAAAACCACAAATGATGCTTTGATTATGGCAGAGCCTCAGTGCAAAGACCAAAATCTGGCCCTTAGCACTTTGAAAATGTGAGGATCTTGGCAATTTCATTTCCAGAGCTCGGTGTTGCTGCTGTAATGTGGAGCTGCGAAGACTATCTCAAAATTTTGACCGTCGAACAATTTGGGCTGAAAGGGACATGTCACTTCTCATTGCAATAAATCACAGACTTCTTCTCACTCAGTGTGCCACTAAAATCTACTCCTCTGTCTGTTTCACCTCTTAAAATCTCTTCTTCTCATTAATTACCCAAGTGAGCTGGGAAGGGGATCAGGTCATCTGATTTTAGTCAGCTGACAGGTAGCAGTCTAATATAAACTAGATATCTGTTTTCCTTCTGCAGTCAGTGAAGAAATACCAAAGATCATTCAGAAAGCCAGCAAAGCCCAGCAAAACCATCCAAGTCTCTCATGCTCCAACCCATTGCTCTTCTTCCACATCCTCCTGAATTGGATAATCCAAAGCCCAAAATCTGCAGTGCAGTCCAAACCTTCATACCACACTTGTGTTTCCAAATCTCCACTACATTCTCAGCCTTACAAGGCACTTTTATTTAATTTTCTTCTTCAATAATAATATAAAAAATATTTTTTTGTGACTACTCCTTGTCATTAGCTACTTGATAAGCCATTCAGCATAACTCCCTGCTCTCCAAAAGTGATATGTGAGCTGAGATGGATATTTCTGACATCACATAGGACTTCCAAGGCAAGGTCTCCTCTTCTCTGTTTGCCATTTCCATAGGTTTTCTACAGGTAAACCTCCTCAGCAGGCTGCTTCTGGAATATGACCTCAAGGTCTAAGCTGAATCCTGCTCATGCATCATATTCATTTAGATGTATGTCTGGGTATATTTTCATAAAATTTGCCCTGCTTATCTCTAATACTCTGAACCTAATATCTCCTCTGACGCATGCGATGTGTAATATTTAGTAGGTAAGCCAATATTCCCCTGGGCCTGGAATTAATGATGGAACATCACTGGACTGTATCACAGCCACTTGTTTCTGGGGCTGCTGAAAGGGTTTTTGAAAAAAAAAAAAACACCTGCTAGCACAAGGGATGAAGAATATAAAACAGTGATTTTAGGTCTTGTATTTCTCTGCTACTTGGTCCTTGTTTTTATAGGTGAGCCTTGTGGAGTCTCAGTATTTATGATGCCAGACTAGTTCATTACATGTCTATCCCCAGTTTGGTTCTCCTGCAAATAATGATAATGTTATGAAGCAATAAAAAGGCACAAACATTTAATTCTGCTACTGGTCAGGCTACTGAACTGCTAGTGGTGGGAGCTGAACTCCCACCACAAAATTATCCTGAACACCAAGCCCTGTATCATGGCCTGATGCTGTTATCTACAAACTTAAGATAGCTTATTCTGATAAATAATTTTACTTCCAAATTAAAAAAAACAAGCAACCAAACAAAAAGAAACAGATAATAAGGAGGAGAAAATATCCTACATAGGATTACATAGGTGTAATCCATTGTATAATTTGGCAGATTATCCTATGTGGAGTAATTGTCTGGTGCAGGAAATAAATAAAAGCATTCTTAAACCTCACAAGTGATGTACCAGTGGTTTTGATGTGTCTCTATTCTAAGACAAAATGCCTGTGGGAAGTGAGTGTTTAGGTAAAAGCTTTGCAAGGGAAAAAATCCTTCTGGGAGAAAGATGCTGCCGCTTCTCTGCAGAAAACTCCTTAGAGCAAACTGGGGTTTAGTGAAATGGTTTTTGCCGGTTACATGAACAGTAAGATTTGCAAGTCCTGATTCCTTTTTTGACTTCTTGGGGATTTTACGGGGGAAATTTGCAGAGTCTCTGAGTGATCCGGGGGAGAGCACTGTTGAGACATCAGGCCCGCGGCTCCCAGGCTGCTGAAAATGGGTCACAGAGATAAATGTTAATAGAGGCTTCCCCCGTGGGAGTCTGGATCTATAGCTGCGCCGCTGGAGAAACTGCATCACAGGGATGATGTGGTAAAATGGGGATACTTGAAGAAAATCCCAAAGCCAAACAAACCTGACAATTCATTTTTGTTTCAGAAAACAATTTGGTGAGCCAAATGTCTTGTTTGTGTGTCATCCTCCCAAACCAAGGCCTTGCCAGAGTTGGTGCTAATCAATAGATGCATTATTTTACAACAATTTCACAAAGAGAAAGGGATGTTTGAGAAACTATCAAATAAAGTCAGTCTCAGCCTGTTCCTCTCCTTCTTTTTATATGCACGCACTCCCTCCTCTCCTACGTGTCTTCTTCCTTTCAAGACATCTGCTGAAGGAAGAAAAAAAACCCTGTTAGCTTATTAATTCAGAAGCATCCTAGAAGAAGCAAACTAAAATTGAAAAATATCCAGGACGCTTTGGCGCAGCTCCCAAGCTCTCATTCCACTTGTAGCTGATGATAGGATGCCACTTTGTTGAAATGATTAATCAGTGGCAAAAGGGCTCTTACCACCTAACCCTCAGCTAGACTCTCCACAGCCCACTTGTAGGAGTTTGATCAGCCTCTGAATCTTCTCCTCCCCCCTCCTCCAAGGGATGATGGCTCCTGCTTGAAAATCTCATAGGTCTGACTCCTTCCAGTATACAACACAGTCCTGAGCCCTGTGGACTAGATGGAAGCAGGGAGAGATCACTGTTCCTGCAAACTGGTAAATAATAGATTATTTAAACTGTGACCTGCTGATGATGCAAAAGTGGCATGAAAAGGCTGTGGAACCCAAAGAAAAAATTCCTCCTGACCCTCAAACACAGTCATCAGTCATTTTCAAACACAGCTGGCCAGAATCATAGAATGGTTTGGGTTGGAAAAGACCTTAAAGATCATCCAGTGCCAACCCCCTGCCCTGGGCAGGGACACCTCCCAGAAGACCAGGTTGCTCCAAGCCCCATCCAGCCTGGCCTTGAACCCCTCCAGGGATGGGGCAGCCACAGCTTCTCTGGGCAACCTGGGCCAGGCTCTCACCACCCTCACACCAAAGAAGTTCTTCCCAATAACTCATCTGAATCTCCCCTCTTTCAGCTTAAAACAGTTCCCCCTCATCCTATGGCTCCCCTCCCTGATCCAGAGTCCCTCCCCATCTCTCCTGGAGCCCCTTGAGGGACTGGAAGGGGCTCCAAGGTCTCCCCGGAGCCTTCTCTTCTCCAGGCTGAACCCCCCCAACTCTCTCAGCCCCCCCTCCCAGCAGAGGGGCTCCAGCCCTCCCAGCATCTCTGGGGCCTCCTCTGGCCCCATCCAACAGCTCCATGTCCTTCTGCTGGTGGTGGCCCCAGAGCTGGAGGCAGCACTGGGGGGGGTCTCCCCAGAGCAGAGCAGAGGGGCAGAATCCCCCTCTTTCCCTGCTGGCCACGCTGCTGGGGATGCAGCCCAGGGTGCGGGGGGCTTTCTGGGAAGGAGCTGGAGGGGAGAGGAGCAGAGACAAAGGGGTGCGGGACAGAGGGTAATGGCTGCCTTATGGCTGGGAGAGAAGGGGAGCAGGAGCCAACATGAGGCCGAGGATGCACCGTGCTCCCTCCCTCCTCTGCCTCGTTCAAATTCCAGAAAACCTCTGGCAGAGGCAACCTGAGCAACTCTGAGCAGGTGCAGAAAGGCATATCTTTAAATACAGCAAATATACAAAAGCATGTGTGGAGTTTGGGATAAGGCCTCTGCCACCTTCCCTTTCTCTTTTAAATGAGTTATAAGCATGAATGCTCGCTGAGTGTCAAATTTGCTGCACTTTACTCTTCATCATCTCAGAATAAAAATATACAAGTCCAGTGCAAGAAGGAATAAATTCAGCCCTTAGATTTATCAATTATTTTTCTAGTCACTGTCTCAGAGCGGTTATTGTTAGCAGCTGAGTGACAGGCCAAAGCTGTCACCGGCCATAACAGTCTGAGCCGGAATCCATAATAACTGTTGTATTCTCTCTTCCACTTCGTTGCAAATGTGAAGAATCAGGATTTGCACATTATGCCCCAGTGGGATTCCTTGCTTGCGTGTTAAAAGGCGGCTCAACCGCAGAGCACAGCGGATTTGTTACACCCCTGGGCTGATGACAGCCGATTGCTTACATTGAACCGTGCTGAGCACCTTGGTACCAAGCCTGGGCCTTCCCTTTTATGCAGTCGCTATTTTGGGAAGGTAAATATTTAGCATTCATTCTGTGGAGGAGGTGCTCTATTTATATCATCGGGCAAGAAGGAGGTCATTGCTGGTGCAGAATTGCCAATCAGAGTCTGAGCAGAAGCTCAAATCCTTCACAGGAGTCTTGTTAATGCAGTCGAGGCCTGTTTTCAGCTGGGTTCTTGCAAAACATTTCTGGTTTTTAAATTTTGTAGTGGATTTTTCAAGTATTAGTTGAGTTTAAGTGTGTCTTAAGTAAATTTTCCAAGTGGCTACAACCACTTCTGTAGCTGGTGGGATATATGTAGATGAAGGTCAGTCCACCAGTGAGCAGATGTGGCTGAATCAGGCCTTGCATTAGCCTATATTGGAACTTCCTGAAAAGTTCATCACCCCAATAATTTTTTCCTGTTCTTCCTGTTCTTCATCTCCTTCACATTTTCAATATGCTGCGGGCAGAATCTGAGTCACGAAAGGCTGAGCAACCTGAGCAAGCACAGCACAAGGAGTGTAACTTCTGCAGTGGTGAGCCCCATGGCAAGTCCGTCCGTCCTTCCTTCCTTCCTTCCTTCCTTCCTTCCTTCCTTCCTTCCTTCCTTCCTTCCTTCCTTCTTCCACCCTCTTGCCCTCAACCACTAAAACCCGTGGCAAACCAGAGCAATGTTTGCTTCGTTCACAAAGCAGCAAATGTTCCTGGTTCTCTGTGAATTACGAGGAAACTATTTATTCCACCTGGCTCTTCCTCCAGAAGAGTTGGCTTTATCTCTCAGATTATAATAAGGATTTATTTTAAAATCCTTTGTTTATTCTTACCCTGCAGGACACAGCTGTAATCTCTCCCAGTTTCCTGTTCAGTGTGTGGGGAAGTAACATGAAAAGGCTTCCAGGGCTCTAAAACTAAACTGCTTTTTTATTAGGCAAATTATTTACCGAAATGCTTCCATGGGATTTGCATTCTGACCACGTTCCCGCAGTCTCCTGCAAGCCCTTCTCTGCCATCTGTGCTTCTCCCTCCATGCTCCATGTGGGCTGCTCCATCTTGTCATTTAGCAACTGCTGTTGTATCTTTTGTGCCAGCTTTTGTTACCTTTACGGGGCAGGAGCCGGTAATAAATTGCTGAACCTCAAGCACTGGTTCTCAGCCTCCTCTCCAAGAATGCCTGCTCTGGAGTGCTTTGGGAAACACAGTTAAGGGAAAGCAGAGTGAACATGTTTCTGCACAATCTGTGCAAGTGTGGTTTCTAAGAGGACCCAAGACTCCACCAGAAGCTTCTCGGTCATTCAACACAATAAGAAAATTGCTGCTGGGGAAAATGAGCCTTTACCTTATCTTTGTACCCCTGAAGGCTCCCAGTGCAAATGTTTCATCATGCTCCATGGTGGACATCAATGCAACAGTCTGAATTAATAATCCCATCACAGGTCAGATCCCGACAGCTCCTAAGTTTTTATGGAGCCCATGGGGAAGCTGGCTTCTGTCCTACAGGTTCTCAGGCTGCTTTGCATTATAGCTGACCTTGACTGTAAAGGAGGCATTTTCTCTTTTGTGTCATGATCCAAGGAGGGAGAAGAGTTTTGGACCTCATATCCTGCGGCCCTCGAGCTACCATTTATCACACATAACATGAGCGTTATGGAATATTTGACCAAAATCCACTTGTGACAGAAAAGCACAGGGAGCATGGCTCTTCCCAGATCACATCACCTCAATGTTTTTCCAGATGCCCAGCAATCCTCAGCTTCCAGATGTCTGGAAAAATTACTGATGTGCACGTAATGATACTGCATGTACTCATGGTAGATCCAAACTTGAATTCACCTGCCTGCTGTATGAGCGTGGAGCCACACTATCACTTGGACAGCAGGTCTCCTGCATCTCACTCATTACATATATTGATTTATCTTTCTGGGACCGTCACCAGTTGCAGCACTGAAAACCTGGCAGCCTGGTGTGACCCATTGTATAAACATAATGTCAAGTGCATTAAGCAGAATGTATCTTCAGCTTCTGGCTCATGGGTCTTGGCAAGAATATGGAGCATCAGTTCTACCATGAGAGGGTAGTGCCAGCCATAAGGGACGGACAGATCACAAGACTGAGAGGGATGTCAAAAAGCAAAGTATTTCCTTTAGTATTTGTTCCTTATACTCTTATCTTGCTCTCATCCACGTGCATTGGGGCCATGAAGCTGGTCCAAGGCCTGTTAGGACAGGCTGAGAGAGTTGGGGGGGTTCAGCCTGGAGAAGAAAAGGCTCTGGGGAGACCTTAGAGCCCCTTCCAGTCCCTCAAGGGGCTCCAGGAGAGATGGGGAGGGACTCTGGATCAGGGAGGGGAGCCACAGGATGAGGGGGAAGGGTTTTACACTGAAAGTGGGGAGATTTAGATGAGATTTGAGGAAGGAATTTTTCACTATGACAGTGGTGAGAGCCTGGTCCAGGTTGCCCAGAGAAGCTGTGGCTGTCCCATCCCTGGAGGGGTTCAAGGCCAGGTTGGAGGGGGCTTGGAGCAACCTGGTGTGGTGGGAGGTGTCCCTGCCCAGGGCAGGGGGTGGCACTGGATGATATTTAAGGTCTCTTCCAACCCAAACCTTTCTCCGATTCTATGTGGGTATTCACTTTGCATTCTTCATCCCAGGCTTCCTTCTGTCCCCAGGTACAAAATACTTATCTACTTCATGATCTAAAACCTTAACTCTGCTGGAATTATTCCTCAGTTCTCTTTGTGTAAAACCCCATTTTCCATACCTTCTTTATCTCTGCAGTCAAATGTTATGGGCTCCTGGTTTAGCATTACTGCTGCAATAAGGCTTCCTTTGCAGGTGACAGCTTCCTTCTGGTGACAGCTTCCCTCTCCGCTGGCCCCTGGCCAGCCTGTTGACAAGGCTCACTGCTGAGGAATCAACTCGCTCTTGCTGTGGCCGGCACATGTTTTTAAATCTTTTTAAACGAGTCGTTTCACCACCCCATCCCAGCATCCATGATTCATTCACATGGCAGAGCCCATTTGCCCTCAGGATGAGGCCTCATTAGCCCTTGTGCTGAAGAAGCTTTTATAAGAAGTCCTCTTTGCAGGGAGACATCATTATTGCCTCCTAACAAGTTGGTAGAGTCCCAACCTTCCTAACCTTTCTATTTCCAGGACTGGCTTCTTCAAAGCTTCACAGCTTTTCTTTAGACAATGTCCACAAACACCATTGGCCCTCCAACCTTCAGCTAAGTGTAATGAAGGATCAAAATAATCTTTGCTGGATGATTTTTTTTTCCACTATAAACCAAAACAAACTATAGATCCAGTAGACAGGATCATAGTCAGGTTGGCCATTTCTTAACACAGTAACTGCATTCTTGCCATTTAAATTCCCCTTCTCCTTGCCCCATGGTCTCAGAAATGTTGTCTTTACCTTTCTAGGTGGGTTTGTGATCCTTGGTTCTCTTTACTATGGTACATGTTAATCGAGAGGATTGTCCTTGGTTCTTTTTAGGATGGTACACATTAATTGAGAGGATTGCAATGGTGTGATATAGCAGCTGATACCTGATAAGAGAATAAAGGTTATCTCTTTTTGCATGGGTATGGTAAGTGAAAAGAAATTAGCAGAGGTGCAAAATCTGGGCCTTATCTTGCACTACCATAATAGGGAGAGAATTGGGGATTCCACACACAGCAGCTAATCCCTACGTACATAACCTACAATCATTGCAATATCTTATCTTTCTCTGATGTTGTTTGGGAAAGAGAGAGTTCAGCGTAGTTTGCTACAAGAGCTGTGCAGACTTTGTTAACATGCTAAAAGTCCTTGAGATACATTACATAGGATGTAGAATCAAAAAGGAAAAAGTAGAGGGAGAATTGCTGTCAGAAAAGCAGTGAGTTTGTGGGGAAGAAAGGATTTGTGAGCCTTAAAAATGAAGGGGAATTTACAATAATAAATGCCAGCTGTGAACTATGAGGTATGAACAATTTGGGGTACAAACTTGCATTATTATTATTATTATTTTGTACCAAGGCCAAGACAATGGGGTTCTGCTCTATGATTAGAGCACACAGATACCATCACAAGTTTTTTGTCTTGAGTGGACTGAAAAGCCATGATTTTTTTCTCACAAGTCTGGTATCAGATCCCAAGTCTGGTTGTGTTTTCCCTTTCATGATTCTGGTAGGAGACGTATCCCTATAAGACTCTTTATGATTCATTGCTTGTGACCATTATCGCCACCTCACTGAGACATTGCATCATCTCCAATGTCTATTTATCAAACTGTTTTTACATTTCTTGTTGGAGACACCTCCCCTCTAGGACTTCTAAACCTAGATTCTGTAAATCATGGTGTAAAAATTAAAACCAATATTGTTGTGTTGTTTTTTTTTTATTTTGCACCTGTATTGGCAATGTCTTGTTAGCATTTCACTTTCTAGGCATAGAGATAATTTATTGTGTACATAAAAATGCATGTGATTTGCAAAAATATCCCCAGCTGAGGAAAACATGCTGGCATGAGATAGTCGGTTTTGCTGGTTTTGCAGTTCCAGCTCCCAAATGTTCTCTGGCATCTGGATTCACACCTTCAAGCTGGGCCAGTTGAGTTTGCTTGGGAGCTCAGTGTGTGCTGAAATCTTCTGACAATTTATGTCCTCACCAGCTGACCAGTTTATGAAGATTAGATGGACACCAGTTGATCCTTGGTGGTTTTTTTGTGTCTATAAGGACTGCCCATGTTTCCCAAGTGCAGGGACAGTTCCCATGTGTTTTTTGTTTCCAATTGCAACACCCAATTTTTCTTTTCCACCATCCTTCACATGGTTATGTATAATCACCAAGGGCTACAAGCTACAGCAACATACCAGAAACTCTGTACAGTGCAAAATTCTCTGAACATGTGCTGGCACTCAGCTTTGTCCTCAACCACAAACTTATCCCTCTGTAATACAAAGTACAGAGTCTAAAACTAAACCCAAAAAGAAGAAATAAAGATATATGGCAAAGGCTAACAGTTCTGCCAGCCCCTCTGTATTTTGTAAGGTCTTTTCAAATTATGTTGACCTTTTGATTTTCCCATCTTTCTTCCAACTTGTCCAAAAAAAGGTCATGGCAGGTTGAAGAACCAAACCAAGTGAATTAGGCCAATTTGGTCTGTAAATCAAATGAAAATTTAACACTGGTTTGTGTAGAATTTCAGATTCCACACAAAACATATTCACATCTGGTGCAATCCCAATCCACTAAAACAGATGGCCCACAGGGATTCCATCCAGCAGAACATAAGTAATTAATTTAGAGTTGAATTCTGGTACAGAAAGTCAAGTTAACTGGAAAAACTGGATGGGTGAAATGGAAAACACCTTCTCTGCCTCCTGCGGTGTAGACAGTATAGGGGGTGCTGAGTCTGAAACTGAGTTCATGTTCCTAACTCTCCTTCATTTACACATTTTACATTAAATAATCATTGCACAAATTTCAGGAATGCTGAAGGAGGCAGGATCCAGAGTCCTGGTGTCCCTATCCCTAGACCTATACCTGTGTCAATATACTTGCTGCTCTTTGGCTTCTCCTTTTCTTCTTCCTCTCCCATGAATCTTGCTTTCTTTTCTGCACTGTGGGACTATTTCAACATGTGGGATTTGGGCTATTCTGCTGTGTTTCTGGGTTTTGCAGGCTCAGGCTGGGGCCACCTGGATATTGTACCAAGGCAGATTTGATGTACCTGGAGTGTTCTCCAAACGCAAACAGGAATCCCAGGTGAATTTAAGATGGACAGGGCTTTTTGGACTGTATGCTCGAGTTAAGAAACCAAAATCAATTTAAATCATTGTTTAGGAAACTGTGACCCTTGGTCTGGTCTCAGCCATGATTCATGAGGGACTTACTGGAAGCAGCCTCTGTACAAGGACAATGACTCATAGTCCTTCATCGCAGCCACTATCGCTCTACAGGGACAGTCACAGCAAAGATTTGATGTTACCTTCTGCCTCCTGGGGTAGAGGAAGAGGGGAGAGGAAGAAGCTTCAAATGCATATCCCAAAAACAGATGTTTGGGTATGAACTTGCCATACTCCAGAAGCAAGAGGTTTTATTTGTGTTTGCTGTTCCCCATACCCATTATTTTTCACATACGTTTTTGGTCTAATGCCAGTAGTTTCCTGGTTGGTCTCTTAACCTACAACATTTAATTAGGAGAGCTGATCACCAGTGGTTTCCAGTAGATTTGGTCTTTGCTTCCTTAAATATCTCAGCAGTGAAGAAGGATGCCTCATTTCTCAGGTGAAAGTTTTCTTTTGCCTTTGGCTGCAGGGAAGTGAGTTCAGCCAAGCTTTTCTTGCAGCACTTCTCTTTCTGCCAGAAGAGCTTTCTGGGGCTGATGGAATTACATGCAATGAAGAGCACTCTTGTGGATGCTCGGGTCCTACGTGGAAGGTACCCAAAGCACAACCAACTGAGCAGTTGCCATCACCTCCTGGATGTCCCAGTGGGAACAGTATGTGTCCCTTCAATCCTTTTTTTCCTATTATTCCCTCAACATTTCTAAGGAAGGATGTTGCTCTCATCTTCTTACATATACAACAGTCTGATTGACAGAACACTCTTTGATTTCTTCTTGTCATGTACAGGGAGAAAAGCCAGACCTAAAATTAAATTAAGATATGCAGCGTTATGCAGCGATTCTCTGTCATTAGATGTCTGATTCTGTTCCTTCGGAATAAAAATTGTGTTGTTACAGAAGCCCCGACTGTGATGAAAAATGAAGAAACGATGCAGTTGGTCAAATAATTTTTAGCACAAGAGTATGTTTCTTTGGCAGGAGCAGGGGGAAGAGAAGTGGCACTGCTAAATAAAGCCAGAAGGTGTAGCGCTGGGATAAACAGAAGGATGTGAGATGTCACCCCACCTCCGTGTTCAGCTCCCCACAGATCACTGATGTGGAGCCAAAGGGGCCACCGGGACCGTAGAGCCTCGGCTTCTGCACCACACAGGCTGCAGGACTCCCCTGCAGCAATCCCATTTTGAATTAAAGCACAGCATTTACAAAATAATTAGCCAGTCCTGACTTAAAATTGCCGACGACAGAGGAACTGCAACATCCTCTGAGGGGCTGCTCCAGTGGTTAATTACCTTCATTATTAACAATGTTAGCCTTATTTCTTGCCTGAAATTTTCTCTAGCTCTGAGCTGTATCCACTGGAGAGTCTCACACCTTTGGTTTTTGGATCGAGTAGCCCATTAGTACCTTTTGTTCCACTCGTAGAGGACCCATTTCTTGTACTATTTTTCACTGAAACAGCTTTTATGCTGTGAGTTTTCAGACGGAGATACATATTCAAGCCTCCTGGAGGGCTCTTTCCCATTTATCAATGTTGTGAATTTGCAGACTGTAGAGCAGGATGCAGCAATCTGGAAAAGCCTCTGCTGCTGCACACTTATATTTCCAGACATATTCTGCTGACACCATGGTTTGATTATTATTTTTTTTATTTGTGTTTTTTATTTGCACTTTTCCCTCTGTGTAACTCAGTTTCTTTGCCCTGGAATGAAATGCTGGACTGACGGAGGAAATGTGACTTTCCTCTGATTTCCACAGATTGCAATTTCACCCATTTTAGACAAGCAGAGAGAGAATGAACACAGGGCATTAGAGTCAGTCTGGTCTTTACACCCAACATAATGCCCTTTTCCTCATGGAACTCTGTGTAAAATGCTTTTCAGCCCAACATGCATTACTCAAAGATGGCAAAGACAGAGAGAGAACAGGCAAGTCTACGTGGCATCTATTATGATTATGGATCATTGGAGAAGTGTCTAAATTCTTTATATCTACATCTGATTGATGAAAGTCAAGCCAGGAAACTATTAAAAAATCGTTTGCCAATTAATGTTGGGAGTCCAAAATATTTTTAAATACCTTTTTGAGAGCCTATGCATACATTATCAGACCTGCAAGGCAAATTTGTTCATTATTTAAAACTTAACATCTTCTGGGAGCTAATAAATAACTAATATAAGAGACGATCCTTCCAGGCAGCCTTGTGCCCCTTGTTATAAGAGGCATCTCTCTTGCCAGAAGAGACCTCAAGCAGGAAGGACATGTCACACTGCTGGCTTTTTTCAAGTGACAGAACATCTTTTCATGCCTGATAATATGGGAGAAGCACCTGAAACTCTGTTAAATATTTGATATCCCTCTTGCCGCAGCATGGTGCAGAGCACCAAGTTTGACTCTAAAACAGTCCAGTTCAGGAGAGCGGCAAGGAACGAGGGGAAATACAGAGAAATATAATGAGCCAAAGAGTGGCTCTTGCTTCAGCAGTCCCACACCCTCAAACATCTGTGTGACTGCACATATGTGTAAGAAACATCTCCATCAGGGCAAGGATGTCCTGTCAGAGCACTTCACACTGCCCACAGCTAAGTGAAAAAAGTCCAAATCTACAAGATCCTCCCTCCCCTCATGCCACAGATGTGGGGTTGTCTGTAACCCCTTCCTCCTCTGCACACGCACATTCTTCTGCTGGAAACCTCCACCAACATCCCAAACATCCATGCCATGCCATGCCATACCATGCCATCCTGTCCCATCCCAACCTGTCCCATCCCATCCCATTTCATCCCGTCCCATCTCATCCCAACTCATCCCATCCCTGTCCTCAGCATCCCAATATCTACACAGCAGGCCATGGGCCCCTCCAGGGCTTGGGATCTACTGGACTGCCATGAGAAAGGAGAAGGACAATGTATACAATGCTTCTTTCACTGCCAACAGCCACCCAGCTTGTTCCTCACCAGGGCCCCCCACTTGTGCTGGATTCTGGTGTAAGTTAACTCGATGATCTTGGAGGTCCCTTCCAACCATGATGATTCTGTGATTCTGTGCCAAAGAGGTGTCCAACACCCCTTCCAGGTTGCAGAGGACACATATGCTGGTCCTTGAGAGGCCATAGGAGGGACTCACAGCAAACAATGTCTGTGAGGTGCCACCACAGCTGTGAGGCCAGATGTAGATCGGTGAGCCCAGTGCCTCCCAGAACTCCATCTGTATGCCAAGCACCCCAAAGCAGCCACCGTGCATGGAGATAGCAGTGGGCAAGAGCCCTAAACAGGCAATATTTAACAGAAAGAAATGGAGTTCCCCCTCATGGAAGGCAAAGGGCTTTGAAAATTCAGGCTTCGGTCTCTACTAAATCCATTTCAATGTCAGAGCCAATAATTTGGAGACAGATGGATCAGTAAGGAAAAAAATCTACCTGAATCTCAAGCTGAGAGAGCTGGTCAAGCAAACACCAAAGAATGGGGGTTTCATGCTGTGCCTCCCCTCCATGGAAAAACCATGGTTTTACCAGTGTGGAAGGATAAACTCCTGGATGGACAGAGACAAGCAGCTTCTGGTGACTTTATTACAGTCCTTGGTAGACTGAAAGCAATTTGCTCTGGCCCAACAACTGGGATTATCATGTCATAAATTGCACCTCTCTCTGCTTTCTGGTGTCATTTTATCCCAGATGACACATTAATGGATTTCTATCCTGTTCCCCCCTTTGCTGGTGACCTCGTTATGTGTTGCCACTTCACATTGAAAAGCCCCCTGGATTTCTTGAAGGTCTTTCAAAATCTCCTTTCATATTCCAGATCTAACAATTGAAGAGTTAATTGTGACTTCCACAAGAATTCATCTAAATAATGTTTAGTTACAAGTCAAGGTTTGTGGGAAGAATAGTTGGGGTGTTTTGTTGGGTTTTTTTTTGAAAAACCTTATAGGGAGGGAAAAAAAAGAGAAGCTTTGAGGCATACAAGCCCTTCTTTGTGTCTGAACTAAAAGCATAATTTTCAAAGCTAAATGCAGGTTGAGAGCAATTGTTCTGAATTGGACAAGATACGTTGACAGCAGCCTTGACTTCAGGCAGGCAGCCTTGTTGGGCAGACTGGCAAGCTCCTTGAAGGGAAGGTATTAATGGAGTTAGTCTTACAAAGAGGCTGAAAGTCAAAAGCAGAAGCAAATGCTGTGTGGCATTAATTAAACGAGCTCTGTCTTGATTCAATCTGTGCTTAACTTTGAGAGGACTTCAGTGGGACCCTTTCTGTACTTAAATGAAGGCAGAAGCTTCAGTGTTTAGTTAGACCAGGGCCGTGGCTGCTTACTAAAACAAAGATTTAGGCCCCGGTCTAAAAGACATTTTTTTAAAAATTGAGGTACTTAAGCACATGTTCAATTCCCAGATCAGACCTTGACATTTATTAGTCAGTGCATAGGACATAATCAGTGCTGAGTTTCTAATTGCAAATATCAAAATAGTCATAAAGGCAGAGCAGTGAGAGTGATAACCTTTTCCAGGGTAGGTAGATGCTCTGCTTGCCTTCGTTCTCCCAGTGCCCTATTATGCAGTATAATTTAGAGGAATATGGGATAATTATTATGGGACCTTCTTCTGATGAAATAAAAAACCGAAGGCAAAACTGTCTCTCACCTCAACAACCTTAATTTTGTGTGAATACATGCTGGTGTGACTATTTGCCTTTTCCCAATATCTATTTTTCAGTCAACTGTTTTGCTTTCAGGTCACAAAACATGTTTGATCCTTAGGCCATTCCGGGGTCAGAAGAGAGGCCACATCTGATATTAAATGATGGAAATCCCTCGCCTACTGGGTTTATTCCTCTTGCTTAAATGGCTCCTTCTGAGACCTGGGGATGGCTATAATTTCAGGGTTAGTGTTTGAATGACCTTTTAGAGAAATATCTTAATAGTAGGAGGATGTTTTGTGTGTACCTTTCTCATACCAGCCACCCGTCATGTTAGCACAGTTATTGCAGGGGCATGGACATGGGCCCAGACCTCTGAGCCCCTGGAGGGAAAGGCTGGCAAACATTTAACAAGGTAAAAAGACATCCAAGGGACAGGTCAGCATTTCAGACAGAGGACTAAGGAGAAAGTTATGTCGGGGACTTTAATCCGGGCTTTGTATGGTCTATGTAGTCCCACATTTCCCCCCTTTCATATATAAGTGTTTACACTCAGGGATAAGCTATTGCACATTTATTACTGTTAAAAAATTCTTGACTCTGAGAGTGGTGAGACATTGGCCCAGGTTGGCCAGAGAAGCTGTGGCTGCCCCATACCTGGAGGGGTTCAAGGCCAGGTTGGAGGGGGCTTGGAGCAACCTGGTCTGATGGGAGGTGTCCCTGCCCAGGGCAGGGGGTGGGACTGGATGCTCTTTAAGGTCCCTTCCAATGATTCTATGATACTATGAATTCTGCATGGGCAGATACTGCCAAGCAGATGGCACATAGTACCTTCTTTGTGCCTCAAACCCCTAAATGTCTTGCAGTATTTGCACTAATTTTTCTTGCAATCCCCTTTTGGGAGGGCACACCCAACTCTGGTTCTGATGCAACAAAAGGAGTCAGGACACCCCAAATCAGCTTCCAGCTCACCTCCCTTATACCTGGGTACATCAAACCATGCCCCACAAAGGACAGATCCCTGTAATTGAGGCAATCTGTGCTTTATGCAGAAAATTATGTTACAGAGCCCATCCGTTCACCAAGACCCTGTTTTTCAAATGTTTCCGTAGCTACCCTAAGATGGAGCCCCATAAAAGTGACAGTGCCTTTAATCAACCAAAATCAGAAGATCCCTTGAGGGCTTAATTATATATTTCGGCTGAACGAACCTGTCCTTTTTAAAATTGTCTTCCCTAGTGCAAAGTTTGTCTCTGAAGAGAGCAAGCACCCACTTCTCACCCTGCAAACCACTATTCTGAAAATTCAGAGTACTCCTAAAGCAAACTCACACGGAGCCTAGAACAGGTAGGTAGGAGCATAAGTAGGGAGTCTGGCCTGAGAGAAAAGAATGGATGGAAAAATACATTTATTCATATATTTTTATATATTTATTAATTTATTTATAAAATTTAACAAATCAGACATGGTTTTATTTAGATTTTAAAAAGTTGAAACTTTGTCTAAAAACTAGTTGGTCCAATTTCCTACATTTTAGAGATGGTATCAAGATAGAATGCAATTTAAGTAATTACATTTTATTGAGCCTAAGGAGTACTAGTTTTCTAATTTGAATACAAGGCTGATTTCAGGTCTACTTTCAATCATCTTTCCTCACACCAGGTCACTGTTGTTCTTAACCAATCAACAGGTTATTCATTCATCTGGAACTACACACATATATAATCAACATTTCATCAGGATACAATTACGTTCTGAAATATTTTCAGTGAATACTAAAATTGCAAAAAAAATATAAAATGTCAGCATCCACATGGGGCAGTTTATTCCAGTTTAGGATAAACGTCTTAAATGGGTGGGATGGATCATCTTTGACCAGTGTCTGTTTTGTTCCATTCTCTATAAAGGAAAAGTAAATGGTAATTTAAAGTAGATGTCTAGCTTGTGAGCAGCTAAAATTGTATGAGAAATATCTTTTTTTGTTATTGTTGTATGTGTGGGTTTTGATTCATTTTATCTGATCTTAAATAAGGCCAAAATTATCACAATAATTTATTTGGGAAAAAAAAAAAAAAAAAAAAGTGTTTTATCTGATCTTAAATAAGGCAAAAATTATCACAATAATTTATTTGGAAAAAAAAAAAAAAAAAAAAAAGATTAGATTTTGTGGGGAAGAACACCCTTAGGATGTCCCAGAGCCTGGGATATCTTGGTACAAATCCCTGTCTTATTGTAAGTAGAGACTAGATTTGAAAATGAGCTTGGCTCTAATTAGAGTGTTAATTATTAGCTAGAGGGGTTTTTCAAGAAGAACAGTCACTTTTGTTGAGATTGCTTCAGACTGTGTGAAATATTTAATAAGTCGTCACTGAAATATAGAAAGTGAGCAAGACAACTCTCCAAGCTGAGGGTTTGAATGTTGCTTCATAAAGGGAATTCCACTGCTTATTTGCTGATTTTAGTGGATTAGAAGGATTTCATATTGACTAAATGAGAGTATTCCTGCTTACACAAGTACTATGAAGAAGAAGACTAGCTCATGTGCTTTCCTGGGGAATCTGAGGTCAGCTTCTAATAGACAGGAGAGGAACCATCCAGGATCTCCAATATTGGGCTGTGGATGAAGCCAATGCCTTACCACCCACTCCTTTCTGAGCGCAGGGCTGTATGTCTTCTTATGTTTTGGGGCAAATAAAGCACAACGTTTTTAGGTTCCACTTCAAAAAATAAAGTAGAAAAAGCTATTTGGTCCAAAAAGCCTTTTGATTCTTGTTTCTCAATTTCATTGCTAGAAGTGGTATCCAGCAATAGGATGAGGCATAAGCTGGAACATAGGAAGTTCCACTCAAATATGAGGAAAAACTTCTTTACGGTGAGGGTGACAGAGCCCTGGAACAGGCTGCTCCACAGGTTGTGGAGTCCCCTTCTCTGGAGGTTTTCAAGACCTGCCTTGATGCAGTCCTGAGTGATGTGCTCTGGGCAATCCTGCTTTAGCAGGGGAGTTGGACTAGATGATCTCTAGAGGTCCCTTCCAACTCTGTCAAATCTGTGAATCCATGAAGTACAAACTCCAGAAGTACATGGAGTGGAGACAGCAGTGATGTCCCACTCAACGTGCCCATGGGCCACTAGGAGCCATGAGTGCAGAAATACCAGCTTCTGACATGAAAACCCACCCTCCCTCCAGCCCCCCTTGGGTCACCCTGGCAAGAGGAGACCCTGTTGGTGACAGTTCCCCTTCACTAGAGGAACTCAACCACACACTGTCTTTTTGTGCAGCAGCCACCTGTCTATGCCCTGAGATGATGGTGGGGATGGGAAACAGTTCACAGCTCTTGACCCTGGGTTTTGTAGTCTTGGAGTTTCCATGGTCTGCAGCTCTCCTTGCATTTCCCCCTGTGTCCCCAGAGCCTCCGTGATCTGCTCTCTCCTGCATTCTCCTGCTGCAGCTCAAATCCAGTAGATGGCGACAGGATATAAAACATTTTGTTAACTCTTCCATGAATTGGCGGGGTTTTATGTTTCATTCATTTTAACGTTCCCCCTTTAAAATAAATTTATTTTCATATTTCAAAGTCATGGCTGCATTTGAGTTCATTTATCTTCCACCATTCTCTTTCACTTCTCATTCATTTCACGTTGAGAGTCACAGCCAACCTCTTACTGCTCTTGCAAGTTTGGAGGAACTACTCTGTTCCTTGATTCTGCAGTCATCTAGTGCCGCAGGACAAGAGGTGCCATCAATACCATCACTCTGGGTGATGAGCATCTGGAGTCTTCCACTCTGAAAGCTGCATGCCCATAGAATGGGAAAGTGGGGAAAATCTAGCAAATCTGGGTTTTGTAGATCGTGTGGAACTTTCCACTCTGAAATGAAAACACATCAAAATAGTGATGCACTTCCGTACCTGTGACACTTAATTCCCTTCAAAGATATCTATCCAAGTGCAAGTCAGGGGCATCCCAGTCTGAGTTTTGTGGAAGGCACTCTCAGGAAACAGCTCGCTTAAGTTTCTTTAGTCAAGGTGCCTCTTGAATTGGGTTATGCACATTTTGTGCCATTGTCTCTATCCTGTTCAGGATGAAGCATCATCTGAAACAGGCACTGAGGTGATTTCTAAAATCCTGGTTGTCATGGAGACAAGAACAGGCTGACCGCCTCCTGGTCGCAGAACGAGAGAGTGGGCTACAAGCAACTTCTCACCAAGAGATGTTCCAAAGACTTTTGACACCTGCAAGTCTGACATAGAAACACTCTTTATCATGGAGAGTGGTTAAACCAGAACTCTCTGAGACACTTGTTCTAGTAATGAAAAAACACTGGAAAAAATGGAGGAATATTTCTTTTATTCAGCACTCTTGACCAGCTTGATTACTTCAGAGGAAAGAAAGAACCCCACACATATTTATCCTCTTAATAACAAAAAGTTTAGCCAAGCTAGGAGTGATGACCTTCATTAGGTACCCTTTGTTCCTTGGGGTAACACAAAGAATCAGAGGGGATGTCCATGCAAAATCCTGACTTCTCCCCTTATGGGAAAGGCCACCTGATATGTTTTAGTAAATCTAATGAAAGTAGCCAATAACCAAATCTCCTGAGCACAGAAGGGTATCTCAGGCCATTAACCAGTTAATTGTGGTAATTGATACACCAATAAGTACAATTTTTCCCACCATTGATATAGACAGTAGCCAGAAAGATTTATTGATTTCTTTTTTTTCCTTCGAAAACAGGTGAAAGCTCTTATGGAAAGCTTTATTGAAAACTTATTCACCATTTTGAAGCAGAGAAGCCATTTAACTTTCCCCTAAGTAGAAAAGAATAATCCTTATTTCTCATTTTCCAACATTGTTTTGCAATGCATGGCTTGGGGTGTCACAAACCGTTGCATGGTAGAGACACCCATCTGGCAGCAGCCTAATAGCTCCTGTGGTGGGACAGATGCCCATCTCAGGTGCTGTATGACTCAGGATTTTGGGGAATATGGACTTAAGCAAAAATTAGCACCTCAAAGGGACCTGGAACACAAAAGATGCAGCTTTTCCTGCTAGAAACCTGCACTGCATTTGAACCTGTGCCCAGCTGGCAGAGCCAGTGGTCTCTGTGGACCAATCCTTCAAGTGCCCTGTGTCAATCCCAGTAGATAACGGTGTTCATTGGCACTGCCTATATAAGTGCAAGCCTTTGGATGCTACCTCTGAAGTTTTGGTGCCACCGTGACTGCTCTTACTTTTGATTTCTTGCCAAAGAAGCTGCTCATGCTTTCCACTGCAGCCAGGAAGACCCATACTTTGACAACTCAAAGCAACCTATACTTTCCTGACTGAAAGCAACCCGTGCTTTAACAAATCAAAGCAACCCATAGTTTAAGGAAGCAAACCCTGAACAAATGTGCAGTTATTCCATATGGATGAAGAGATGTGCAGTGAATACCAGGCACCTACTGACAAATTACTGTGCTAGTTACAGCGTAGCAGGAGCTTCTTTGCCATAATGGGTGTGCTGAGCCAGCTGCTGAACCACTTGATCCTTAACTGCGCTCAGTTATTATCCCCAAACCTTCATTTTCCAGCCAAGATCTCACTCTCCTCTCCCTCCTACCATCATTATTATTAGTGACTCATCCTAGTAAAGACTGAACCTCCCTGGCTGAAGTTGAGAGCCTCAGCTGCAAGGACCAGGTGAACTTAAGCACTAGAAGAACTTAAGACAGGTGAGGAATTTCACATAGGTGAAGCCAGCCAAAGAGGAGTAAGGATTAAAAAAAAGGAGAGAGAGAGTTTCACTGTGCTGCAATTTGAAATACAGACCGACTAATTCTCTGGATAGTCCACAGATCACAAATCTCGGAGCAGTACTGTTGGCCTGACAGGTGCACACTGAGATTTAAGTGACATTTTTCTGATACAGACACCTTTTCTGACTTTGAATGCTAATTGCGTGTTGTATTTGGCGTGAAGCCTCCTCTGTTGCCTGGGCTGAAGCATCTCTGCTTGATCACCTCTGCCACCGCACCAGTCTCCTTAGGGAAGCTCCCTGACCTAGAGAGAGGAGAGGAATTTATCTGCTAAATTGGGAGAAAAAAGCTTTTCCTGGAGAAATAGGATCTCACGTTTCCAAAAGTTTGGAATTTGTGGTGGAAAAGAGAGACTTTCTATTTACCAAACTGAGTTAATGCAACCATTTTCCTGCAGAAAAGTGCAGATTGATATACTAGAGAAATGAAAGGAACAATAAAAGTGAAACAAAAGCAGATGGAGAAACGGTTGAAGTGATTAATTGTGAATCAAGGAGTGGCAATTCATTTGCGTGTGTAATCTGCAATTTGCATAATCCTATAGTGAAAGCCAAATTGTTCAACCACTATGCATATTCATGCTCGATTCGGGCAAAGACTCAACTTCTTCAGCATCTGAGCACCTGCTAATGAGATTTTGCCGAGCAGGGGTGGGATAATTCATGTGTCTAAAGTTAAGCCGTCATTTGCTGAAAGAACAGTCATTTGTGATGGTATTTGGGGGAAGATGGCATCTGATCTGACCATCTCGGTGGTAAATCAGGTCAGTTTAGGTCCCACTTTCTCCCTTCTAGAAGTAGAACCTTCCCCAAGTAGAGGGTGAGGTCGGGATGCTGAGAGAAGAAAGTCTTCACTTTTCCCTAAAGCACAGTCAAGCAGTGCTGTGCTAAATGGGAAAAAAAAAACAACCCAAACCAACCAAGAAAACCAAAACAAAACCCCAAACCCCTGCAAACTGGTATGAGATAGGAATATATTTTGTGAACCAAAGCTTCAGTCCATCCTGCAAGTCCACTCTTAGACATGAAGTGCAGAAGTGCCTTTGTGCAGAAATGCTGTGATAAATCTTGCCATAGTTCAGGCTTGAAAAAGCACTTTTGACTTTAAAGAAGAATTTAGCTGAAAAGGAACCACAATTTGAGCTTAAAAACAGGCTTCATCAAGAAACCAAAGTGCAGTCCCTGGTTTTGTTGCAGCTATTCAATGCAATTAGGAAAAAAAATGATACAGAACTGTTCAGTTACTGTCCTGGAGAGCAGGATATTGTGGGAAAGGTGGAACATGTCAATGGCAGGTTTCTACCCAGACTGGGGTGAAAAGAAATCCTCTTGTTTATCCTTTGAAGGACTATTGTAACACACTACATTCAATTAAATATAACAACAAAACCAAAAATCCACTTATTTTTCAATAAAATGATCAATGGCTGACCAGTTTTTAGAAAGAACAGATACCATCACCAGGGAGAAGTGTAATGACGTGCCTTTGCTTCTTGATGGGTTCTTTTTCTAAAGGGAATTAGGATACTGGAAGGCAGCTGGAGCAGCATGAGGAAAAAAGAAATTCTGTTAGGTTCTAATAACGTATTAGGTAAAAGATGGACATTTTGTTATTGTCCATGTGTATGTACAGGGTTGGTACCAATGTAAAGCTGTTTTATGTGATATGTCTTGTATTTGACATAGCTCAGAGGGAGCAGACATGCTCCTTTCCTAGTTATCCATTCAAATTTCATCCAGTAACCTGACCACAACGTTCACAGCAGAGTATAACAGCCTCATCTCTGTCTTGCAGCACCACTGGCTGATGAAACTGTGCTCTGAGATCTTGGCTTATTTGAAGGACTCAGGCTATGAATTTAGAGTTTGTAAGAGCCATGGAAAAAAACCAGAATAAATTGTCTTATAGTTCCTCTCCACACCAATGCGTAACTATTCTCCATGTATTCTCCATGATACATTGACTAGGCAAAGCTGTCATATCTTTTTTTTCCCATTTATCTTTGGCATCTTCTCACCATTTCTCCTCAGCATCTTTTTCCAGAGCCTACTTGTCAGAAAGTAGTTTCTGTCCATCACGATGTTTCCCCCTAGGGTCTCTTGTTGCTTAAACCTATTCAGGGCAGATTTCTGCTTCTATTCTTTACAGCCCACCTTTGCATGTCAGCGGCTGTCCCTTTTTACTTTCCCCCATCCTGAAAAAAAGATCCATAAAACCGTTTTGCTTTTCACTGGAAAATAATGTAGAAAGTCATGTATTGCATGTGCTTGTATAAGAACTTTGATAAAGCACCCTGGTGACAGAGTGATAAAAACTCCTCTCGGTTTCATATTTTCTTAAAGCCTTCTAAAACCAGGTTGCTAATGGAAAAGTTTCCTAGGAAAGAGCCCAACAGAAGCCCAAAGAATGTTTTCTTTGACACATACTTTGACCCAGTGACTACTTAGTCCTTCAGAGTGCTACTTCTGGGAGTGGGTAACCCCCTTTGCAAAGACTTTCAAAGCTTTGAAATTCAACATTGTTCCTTCAGGACAAGAAGTGATCTCATGTTGTGTTTCTCTGTAAGCTTTTGCTGGGGTGCATTTTGTCAGTTGGGCTGCTCGACCCAAGGACAAGGCTTAGAAAGCCATGACTCCAGTAGGATATCAATGTGTTTCTGTTTAGAGCTGTAGTTGCTTTTCCTGTCTCAGACACCTCTCGAAGACTGTGACTGTGGGGTAGCAGGGTGCCAGGCTTTCCATGGCAAAAATATTAAATCTGGATTCATGCAGATTTCCTTGTTACATACGGACTGACTCATTTATCTTATTTTTATTTTACCACAAAAAAAAAGCACAATGAAAAAAGAAATGAAAGCCTGTCCAAGTTGCTTCATCTCTTTGGCATTTCTTTTTACCTCCAAGTAAATCTGAGGGTGATAGACTTGGAAATACAATGGGACCTAAAACAAATGGAAAGATTACTCTCACTTTCCTCTTCCCTTTCAAAGATTTCTGTTTTGATCAGTTATGATAATAATACTTGTAGAAAATCCTGGAGAAAAATACCCCTGACTGATGCACAATCCTCATGTCATTCATGCTGTAATACAGAAGGCTGACTGTGTTGGGAGTTTTTATTAGCAATTATCATTAACAAACCTCATCTCTCATTGTGCCTTTGGAACAAACATTGATTATTTATCAGTGGTAGGCTTTGTTCACGAGCTTTGTCTTTCGAAAGAGGAAAAAAAAATCTTTTATTCCCCTTTCTCTGTAATAATCCAAGGGCAGAAAGCTCCAAGTCTTTGAGGCAGTCTGCGACCTGACACCTGGCTGTAATTCATGCCAGGAGACTCTAATTAATGCCGTTGGGGGAAGCCCCCTGAAGAGACAGGTGAAGGCAATAATCCAATTAATACCCCCATTACATCAAAAATGCCTGCACCTGTTGTGCCTGGCCCATCCTATCCACAATGTGTCTTGGGAATATGGCGAATGCCCAAGAATGGGGAACATTTCCCGGCGAGGAGGAGAAAATTGATGAAAAGAAGAAAATATTCCTAAGGAAGAAAGCTTGCCTGGATGTGATTCTTTATAGACCCCCCCTCTGCTGCTTAGCCCAGGGGCCACCAAGGCTTCCAACTGTCTGGGTGCATGGAAATGGGAGAACCACCTCTCCCTGGATGTCCAGAACTTCACAGCAAAGCAGGTACTTTGAATTGCTTACAGTTTGGGTTTTTTTCTTTAATCATATGGGGAAGAATCTTTCTGCTGCTAGGTCACACCACCAAACGGTATGAGGGAGGCCAGAGTAAAGGAAGGAGAAAGAAAGAATGATGATAACAAAAATCTATCTTGCAATTTTACCTATTTACCACACTCATTCAAGCAGTTCAGGCCAGTTAAAAGGAACAAAGCTTAAGTTATAATTTCTAACTGACTCGTCAGGCCAATCAGTTTTGCAGAACACATGTCTATTTGTCTGAAGTGTTTGCAAATTAGGTAATGGAGATTTTTTCCAGCATCATCTCTATTTATAAGACATTAGCAATGCTGGAATGTGATCTTTTCAAAGTTATCTTTAGCAACGTTGTGATTCTGGTGATGTTATAATGTTACTGCAACGTTAATCAATAGGACAAGTCAAATACTAAGCATATCATGAAGTTACTAATCAATTACTATGGCTTGAAATGCACATATGCATTATGTAGTTTATGGATTAAAATATCATGTTCACAGAGAAAAGGTAATGCTTTTCGGATAAGAGATCCTTGACATCCGTGCTTTATCTTGTTTCCAAAGCCAGAAAGTTCAGCTGTAAATAAAGGAACAGCATAGGATTTAGCTTTTGTTATAAAATGTAATCCGTGATTCCTAATAAAGGATTCTGAACAGCTATTCTGCCAATATACGGCATTTTCTGTAACGTTAATATTTCTGTGAGGCTGTTGAAAGGATGAATCCAGTTAAAGAATTTATATTTAACTGGTTTTTGGATTTGCCTAAATCTAGCTGTTGATAAGCCTGGCTGTTAAAACTAAATGGAGTTTGGGAGTGTGCATTTAAATCCCATCAGGCTGCCAAGAGGCTCCAACATGTCTCTGGTGTGTCCTGGTGAAGGCTTTCCCTCCACGCCGGGCTGCTGCAATCTCAGCAACCCTCTGCCTCCTCCTCTCCTGGACAGGCTGGCACATGGTCTCAGGGCACATTTAGGCAGAAAACAGCAAATCAGGAGCACAGATAGATGCAAACTGATGAATTCATGAGTAAACCTGAAGAGAGGTGGGATTCAGGAGGTCAGTCTCGATCTCTGTTGTATTTTTCTCTCTTGGCTACGCTGTGAACAAGGGCTGCTGAGATTTAAGGTGCTTAAGAGAAGATGTAGGTTCCTAGTTTTCTGGTTTAGCTTTCTCTTCTCGCACCAGGTACCTAAAATTAGGCTCTGCAATTGGGAGCCTGTGCTTTTTCATCAAATTAGCTCTGCTCTCACACCTTCTGCAGGGGGTCACTTTTTATGCAGACCTCATTTTCCAGGTACCAGAGTGAGACCCTGGCGATTGGTTTGCAAATATTGCCGAGCATTCACAGCTGCAGACGAAGTCAGAGGGAATTGTGTTTTGAATAAAAAGTGCTAAATCCAGCTAAGCACCCTGAAATATCAGCTCCAAAGTGTCCTGGATTGGGTATCTGAAACCAGTGAATAACTGTAAACGTAATCTCATTGTGCCTCACTTCCCTCTCTGAAAACAAGGGTTAATAATTGCCTCTTATCTTACTGAGGTGGCAAGAAAATATCCAGATTGAATTTGTGAACCGTTCAGCCACTGTAGCAAGACACATCAGAAAAAAAAGAAAAAAATAAAAAGCCTACAGGAAATTAATAATTCTGTCTTCAGAGCAAGGTTTGACGTGTATGGAGCAAATGGAGCCTGGGTGACACACCGCGAAACAAGAGAAAGCAAAATGCAGAGTGTCTGCTCAAATGGTGGAGAGCGGCCCATCCTGTGGGTGAGATGGAGGAAAACATTGCATGATTTTATCAGGACACACTTTGACATGAACAGATGAAGACAGTCCCAAGGGGCCTGAGCCAGGATTTTTTTTCCCAGCTTTAAGATGAAGCTTTAAAAAACATTATTTAAATTTAGGGACACCTGTGTGCATATGAGTTGTGTCATATCTGCATCTGTTTCTTCTTTAGGGACTAAAGGAAGAGGGGCTTTGTCCTGGACTAATTTGTGCTGTTCCAAGATCACCATCTAAAAGATGGATAACTTCTTCTCCAGAGGTTCCTGACTCTCCTGCTCATTATCAAATGAGGTCAGATGATTAACTGGGGAAAGGTATTTAACTTATTTCAGTCAAAGTTATGGGAGATGAACCACAACCTGTGAGGTTTCATAAATCAGTTTTAACTTACTGTCTGCCATTGTTAGGGGAGTATTTCACGTAGCTCAACAATGAACATTCTTATTCATAAATATAAAAATATACTCATACTAGCAAGATGAAAGCTTTGACCCCTAGACAGACAAGCTTTGGCTGATGATTTGTGTGGTTTGTAATAATGAATGCATTACTGTTGTCAAAGGTAAGCAACACAACCCATTCGAAATGCTTTCCAGCAGTGCCAAATACTTTGGTCCTTGAAGGATGTTTATGAAGCCATGTGTTCCTGAATGATGCCAGCAGCAAGCAAAAATGGGCTCTGACAGCTGCCCAGGGGGAAAAAAGATCCTCAAAATCTCCAATCCCCACTTTTCAATGGGATTTCTTGCAACAAAAGTCCTTATTCCCTCTGGGTTCGCTGGGCGTTTCCTTCTCATAAGCAAATGTTTTCATTCCCTTTGATTCAACTCCAACTCTGGTTTCTCAGCATTTTCCATGCGAGTCCTTTTGTAAGAAATAATTGACACCTGCCATTTAACGTTTTAAGGTGTTTCATAGCCCTTTACATGTTACTTAGATGGTCTCAATTCCTGTAAAGGGTTTTTCTGCTGGTTAGTGGAAAACCACGGTCGGGGACTGAATTTCAGACAGTTTAGGTCAGGGCAAATTCTGAAATGGAACTTCAGTGTCTGTTCCTGAAACCCTACAGAGGAAGATGATGTTTTGTAAAAGTGGAGGGCAGCTTGTACAGCTTTCTTTTTGTCTTGAATTACAGTAAAAAACAGTAGTAGCCCAAGTCCAAATGGACTAGCAAAGTCTGGAAGAATAAGATTTCACAGTGACTGAATCCCACTCCAGATTTCTGTAGTTAGACCAAGAAATCTATTCATCTAAGTACATAATAAATAAAGTATATCGTACCATTTCCTGATGCCTCATCTTATTCATTACATAAGATTTTAATGACAGTAGTACAGCCAATTTCTCCCTTCCTGACAGTACTTATGCACAAATGGCAAAAACTATACACCAGTGATTTCATTCAGTTGTAAATCACGGGGCAGTTTATCAATTTTTATTTTTCCCTTTAAAGAGACTGAATACTCTCTATCCCCATTGCTAAAGATAAAACCATATGCACGTCTCTGGTACAAGAGAGAGCAAAAATTCCTCTCCTATTTAATACAGCTTCAGTGATGCATCCTCTCATTCAGTAGTTTCAGGCCCTCCCAGCTGTGCTTTTTTAATCTCTGTAAGATCCTTGTGCTTCAAAGATGAGAGCCAGCTGTAGTGGGTGTTTGCTGGGAGCTGCTGGAAGGGGCAGGTTTGCATGCCTAGTCCCACACTGGGCAAAAAATGGAACCAACACCTTCTCCTGTGGGGAAACCTGTAGATCACACTAACAAATTCCCCCCTTTAGGGACAGCAGGACATTAAAGGGTCTAAAATGTCCTTCCTTGGTGCAGAGACTTAAATTGGGTAACTTTTCTAGAGAGCTGAAGGACACCGAATCATAGAATGTTTGAGTTGGAAGGGACCTTAAGGATCATCCAGTTCCACCCCCCTGCCCTGGGCAGGGACACCTCCCACCAGACCAGGTTGCTCCAAGCCCCCTCCAACCTGGCCTTGAACCCCTCCAGGGATGGGGCAGCCACAGCTTCTCTGGGCAACCTGGGCCAGGCTCTCACCACCCGCACAGTGAAAAATTTCTTCCTAGTATTTAATCTAAATCTCCTCTCTTTTCAGTTTAAAACCCTTCGCCCTCCTCCTATGGTTCCCCTCCCTGATCAAGAGTCCCTCCCCAGCTTTTCTGGAGCCCCTTGAGGGACTGGAAGGCTGCTATAAGGTCTCCCCGGAGCCTTGTCTGCAAAATGGTTCTTGGTCTGTGCACAGTGAGCCTAGTTTCTGTGAAGGGCTGGTAGTCAGAGACACCAAAGTGACACCTCAGGAAAGAAAGACAGCCTCCAAAAGCCCATGCACTGGTTAGATGGTCAGGCAGGTGGGTTTCTTTTCGTGGGGAGTCATTGCAAAGTCACAACAACGTGTCTGAAGCCTCTGCATGGGAGTGAAGGCTTTCAGTGACATGTCTGGATGTCCACACTTGCCACGTGGGTGGCAACCAGACCTTCTCTGCCTTCCTTGTCTTCACAAGGTTGCTCAAGAAAAACAAATCTGAATTGAAAAAGAAAAGAGAAAAAAGAAAAAAAAAATATTGCATTTGCTGTTAGATTAGGAGCAGAGGAATAAAAGGGACCTCAGGGGTCATCAAGCCCACTTCTATGGTATTGCAAGTGACCACACAATATTGCTTGCTTCATAATTGCTCTTTAATTCATCAAATGTTGCCATTGAAAAAGGCAATAAATATATCCCTCTCACTTCCTAAGGCTGTAAGATAATAGCCACAAATTGAACTTTTTCACTGGAAGTTTTAAAGTTATCAGTCTCTAAATGTGTTAGAGATGTTTTGAAAGTTTGTGTCAATGTTCATTCACAGGCTGGATGAGATATGGCCATTCCTCTGGTTAAATCAGCCTCTGTCTCTTGGGATACGCTTCCAAAATTTGGACCAAAAAATCTAATGAAGTAGAGATTAACAATGCAGATCCCTTTACAGCCTCTTAAGCAGTGCTACAGATCCCAGAGAAGCAGTGACTCCATCCTTGGTGTCACCTGTCCTGACCTGACAGTGAATGAAATGCACCCCTCCTGAGAGTATTTGAGGCAAGAACAAGATTAAATGATTGTGCATGTGATATATATTGATCTTAAAATCTGGTTTAAATTTTCTTTTGTTTGTTTTCCACAAATAAACACACCCTGTTCTCCTCTAGATCTTTGTGCTGGAAGACAAGAGCTGTCATTTTTGTGGTGCAACACAAACCACCCAACTTAGCCTCCAGGCATTAACTCTGATTTAGAGAAAATTTTTTCCCAGGTATTTTGATGCAAAAGCATGTTTTATTTCATCCATGCTTCCCTTTCCAACCCTTTCTTCTTTGTCTTTACAGAAGGAAACATCCTGAGAGCTGCTTTTGTTATTGACAGGATGAGGTCCATGGATAGTGTCTTAGGGCAGTAAGGCTCAGAAATTAAGGCATATTACTTTATTTTCCAGCAAAATTACATTATACCATGCAGTTTCTCATACAGAGAAGACCTCCAGCATTTGTCTCCCACCCAGTTAAAGCAGATGTCTTCACTATAATGGGAAAATGCAATAAATAAATTGAAATCCGTTGATTCTAGACTGCACGTTAGCGATACATATTAATCCTTCACATCATTTAAAATAATAGCTACAGATCAAATTAGACCTGACCTTGATTATATTAATTTTTCTTTATAAATAGGAGACTCTTGTCCTGTGCCAAATTCCATAACTTGTGTCATATAACATCTGCCTTTTGAATCAATTTGCTATTGAGAAGTTGATACAGAATTCAATTAACCCATTTTATTATCATTCCTTTCTATGGCATATTTACTGTTTGGATTTGTAAGACGTTATGAAACAAAGCCTTCAAACCCCACAGAGGGTTGATCTCAACATGTGCTCAGAGCTGGGATGTTTTCCTTGAGTTATCTGAACCTTGCCCAGAATGGAGATGCAAGAAAAAAAAACCCACCTGTCCCAGTGCAGAGCTCGTTGCAGCGCAGTCAGGCAAATAGTTTTGACATATTTCTTGCATGCTTCTAAAACATAATTGGATTGAACTACCAGCAAAACAGGCAATTGTGGTAAAACGCCTTCATCACGCGACCATGGGTAATAAAACCTGCGATTCAAGGCGTTCGAGCTCTGGCTCTCAAGATTCATTAAACGCTCTTCTAATTATCCTCTCTATAATCAATATGTCATTCTGCACATCAGACTCTGCACACACCCTCCAGCTAAGGCTTACCTTCACGTGTGAGAAACTTTCTGACGCGAAGGAAATGGAGACAATAGCTTCGAAATTAAACTAGCATTTTAATCATCTATTGATCTCCTGTTGTAGTGGTGTGAAGCTACATCTTACACCGTGACCATCTGTACCTTGCAGTTGAGAAATCTGAAATAATTTTGAACTGCAAATTTATACATTTTCTTTTTGAGAAAGCAATTATGGAGGGTGAAAAAGCTTTTTTGTCATTTTCTTGTTTAGTAATAAAAAAACAGATGTAGAACTAAAGGTGAA
The DNA here is from genome assembly GCF_001431845.1 of Calidris pugnax. Classification (NCBI taxonomy): domain Eukaryota; kingdom Metazoa; phylum Chordata; class Aves; order Charadriiformes; family Scolopacidae; genus Calidris; species Calidris pugnax. The sequence continues at coordinate 2,162,485 of NW_015090795.1, forward strand.
CAGGATTAAGCCCACATTATCAAAGCCTCTAAATTAATTAATCTGGTGTTTGGGGGATTTGTAACCTGTACTAGATCAAGCCAATCTCTTCCTTTCCCTCCTTTTCACTGTCAGCAGCTGGAAACTGCTGCTCTGATCCCCGAATCCCTGATTAAACATATACCAGAGTGTGTGGAAGGGACCCATCATTCATTTCAGTGTGGTGCCAAACAGGTTGTTACTTAGAGGAGTCGATTTTGAGGCTTTGAGCCCTCCTGCTATGCATTTACAGTCCAGCAGGTAACAGCAGAGCAATTCAGCTGATTCACAAAAGGTTGCTACCGTGCATATGGCTGTTTTACACTGAAAAGCAATTAATTTTTTGCATGTGGCTGGATTCGAGTAAATTAACCCAGTCAGGTGTCGATCTCACAGGTCAGCTCGTGTGTGTGCACTCCGGTGGGAATGAAGCCCCTTTCTCCATCCAAGGGCTCCTTTGCAGAAATAAGGCATGGCAGGCAGAGCAGCAGGCTGTGGATCAGGAAATCTGCCTTCCACTCTCGGTTCTATTGTCCATATTTTAATATACTTGCATCATTTTCAGCCACCTTTTCTACCTGCTTTCTGCAACAGGTGTGCAGTTTGTTGGAGCACAGCGTGCATCATCGCATCCCTATAGCACTATCCAATACCTAAAGGGGCTCCAGGAGAGATGGAGAGGGACTCTTTATCAGGGAGGGGAGCCATAGGAGGAGGGGGAATGGTTCTAAACTGAAAGAGGGGAGAATTAGATGAAATTTCAGGAAGAACTTCTTTGGTGTGAAGGTGGTGAGAGCCTGGCTCAGGTTGCCCAGAGAAGCTGTGGCTGCCCCATCCCTGGAGGGGTTCAAGGCCAGGCTGGAGGGGGCTTGGAGCAACCTGCTCTGGTGGGAGGTGTCCCTGCCCAGGGCAGGGGGTTGGAACTGGATGATCTTTAACATCCCTCCCAACCCAAACCATTCTATGATGATTGAATTATGATGATCTGTTAACATACAGCACTCAGTTCAGATCCACACTTAAAGCTCTCCACACCGTTTTCATGGATATCATAAAAGTGTTGTTTGTCTTGAAATCATATGCAGTTGACAGTCATTTTCAAACCCCAATATTTCACAGGTCATTTGGTGGACAACTCAGTGCTGGGAGAGATCCTGCCCTTGTCATTGGAACTGAGCAATGAGATTTCAACTAAGTCCATGGAAAACAGTGAAAAATGCCTTGAAAAGACACTGATTTTCATATAAGATATTCCAGAGTTCTTGATATGGAGATACTTGCTAGCCAGGTCTGCTTCCATCTTCCCTACCACCGGGGACATTCCCAAGGGAGGAGTGTCTGTGTCATTACTGATATTTGTACCATTGTGTTGCCATTGGCAAGGAGAAATATTATTACAGAAACTACTAAAGAATGATCTTGCCTTTAGAGACACTCAAGCTAAATCAAAAATAAGACATTGCGCGTGAAGACAACGGAGTGGAAGAGCACAGCTCAAGGCAGTGACAATGCTCCTCATCACCACCTGAGCAATTATCCCTGTGAGTAGTAAAATAATTTGGTTCCTTCCAGGTATGGCAGTGCATTACTCTTTGGCTTGCCCATGGCATCTCCAGCCTCAATGTTAGCATATTAAGTGATGAAATTTTAAATACTGCATTTATTGGAGCATTATTTGATTTTATGGTAAGAAATGGACTGGAAAATATACAGAAAATGAGAACTGTTTTATATTCTCAGATACCAGGGGATCACACTATAAAGTTGACATGAGAGCCTCATTACCTTCTTTCTCTCACAAGGGTTATTTTACCAACTGCTAGGAGTTAGTTAATTGGTTATTGTGGCCTACCACAGATTATTCCTTGATTAGTTCTGCCTCTCTCATTTCAGGAGAGTGAGATGCAATCTGCCTGTGGCTTCTTCTCTGGGACACCGGTGTGGATATCATTCAGGTGGGAGCTTTCAGGAAATAATTAGCCAATACCATTCTGCTGTTGCTGTGCAATTAAGTGCACTCTATAAAAATACAGTGTATTGTCATGATCGTTTCTTCAGTCACAAAAAGCCAAGAAGAAAAACATCTCACTATCTCACACACCAGCTTCTTCAAAGATGTATTTAAGAGTGAGTTTTTGCTTGCTCACCTTCACTTTCACTGAAGGTCAGCTGAAGTTCATCCTGAGTCTTCCAAAGTTATCTGATACCTAGCCCAGAGGGCAGAAGTTACCAGCTGGTCACTTCTGCTGGTGTCACTGGCATCAGTGGTGGCTTTGTGAAAAGGTTCATCCCTGGAGCTTTCCATGCCAGCAGGCACTGTGATGAAGAGGATGGTCTGAAGGCTTCGGTGCGGGGAAGGATCACAAACCCTGCTCATCCTTCGGCCAAGCTGCGTGCAATGTTTGCATCTCACTGAGCAACAGCCACATCCAGTTTTGAAATAGGAGTCTCTTGACTTTTTTTTTTTTTAAATGGCTTCTTTTCCCTCTCTTTCCTGTGATTCTCTCAAACCAGTGCTGATCACCCCATCCCCGGGCCTCTTTTTTGCACTGAAAACTCAGCAGCTCTGTGTGGTACAGATCCAGCTCTGGCTTAAGCCACATGATTCAAATGATGAGGCAACTTCATTTACACCAGGGCTGAATGCAGCTATAATTGTCTGGAGGTGATGAATAGGAGGCACCACGCCGCGGCGATGCAGGTCGTGTTTTGGAAGATGGATAACTCTTTCAATCTAATAGCTCAAGTGCAGCAGTTTAACCCTGGAGTGCGTTTTCCAATTGTTAACACCTTGCTTTAGCCACATGATCCAATTGACTTTAATGGTAGTTGAGCAGGTAAAACTTCTATGAAGCTCAGAAAATGTGTCCTCTGATGTCAAAAGAGAACGTCTGATAGTGAAAGCAAATTAGGTATCCGTCCATACCACTTGAAATATGAAAAAGCATACAAAAGAAAAGATAATTTTGATCTTTTTTTCCCCCAGGAAACTACGCAGCAAAGCAAAAGAGTAAACCTGGCTTTGATCAGCAAAACCATTGTAACTATTCACAAATAAGACCTGTATTAATGAGTTCATCAAAATCCCAACCCTCCACTATATTTAAACACCATATATATTTGGGCAGCTCTTAATTAGACATTTAATCAATGACCATTAATGGAAGAGGATCGCAGTTATGCAGTATTAACAGATACCTCAGCATACCAGATTTTTCCTACAACTGATGCAACAAAACAGTTTTGAATCAATCTTTATTTTCTGGGTTTAATGTTTATTCATAAAAATGGGTCAACTGAAATACCAGGTTGTCCTTTGCATAAGTGGCAGCACTGCAAAAAGCTGTGATTGTGGCCCTACCACAAGAAAAGTCTTTGTAGGAGGCAGGGAGCATCTACTGCCCATTGAAGTCAACAGGAGAGGCACTACCTGCAGAGATCATGATGAAAGACCAGAGAACCAGAGAGAGAAGGGGGCAGAGATGACAAAAAAAGGCATAGCAGAAGGGACAAAAATAATGGGGTTGAAGTCAGCAGGAAAGACAGGAGGGAAGAGCAATGAATGCTGAGGAGAGGTGCTTTGCATGGCAAGTGAAGAAGAATGGAGCAGGGGACTGAGGTTATGGCAGAGAAAGCTCTAAAGCCTCAGAGAGAGAGACCTGGATCTTTGTACAAAAGTCTTTATAACAAATAATGTCATACATTGCAAAGAGGTCTTCTGTGACCCATCCACTTGAACCAAGTGGTTTTCTCAGGGTTGGTCTACCACAGACCATGTCTATGGTAGCACCTGCTTGGGCTTACAAACCTGTCTGTTCACAGCAGGACTTAGAAACCCATGTGTCCTTTCCTAAGATATCAGGAAGGCAAATTATGTTTATTTAAAAACTCTCTCTTTGGGAGGGGGAAGTCAAGAATGGACCCAGCCAATGCATCCCATCATCATTATTTTATTATTATTATACTATTATTAGTACTATTATTACAATTACTATTATTGGTATTATTATTATTTTTATTGCTATTGACATTACCGTTAATGCTGTAATTTATTTTTACATGCACAATTTACTGCGCCTTGAAACCATGATCAGATACAATGGTGAATATATATATATACCATATAACAAAACAACTGCAGCAGTCAGAAACCAGCACAGCTCTGCTTAAGCCGGCTCCAGTTCCATCAGCTGAGGGCTTGACTCGTCACAAGTACAGTCTTTAAAAAATGAACGACTCCATAATTTCTGTTGAAACACATTTCACCTCATCTCTGTTTGACTTGGAACAGTTTCACCCACAAATGCAATCACCATTTTGGGCTCTCTGAGAAATATTCTGGAAAACCGCATCATCTTGAGGATGATGTAGAGGAAGAAGTGTTCTTTTCTATTTCTTCACTGGACAATGTTTAGGCTCAGAGAAGATCTTGCAGAGAGGACCCCTCTGCTGCACCTTATTGTTCGCTATCAGAGACTCTTGCTTGACAGACCATCGTCTGCTGGGGATATCTATCATTTTGACTAAATGAAACGAGCCCTTTGAATTTTTCAGACGTCAGAGATGGACGCGGAAGAAATTGTGTGTTTATGTGCGTGCCTCGGGTTTAAGAACCTTAGGAAAATCCCCGAAACAGTAATATTAAGGTAAGAAGAACAGGAGACTGAAATGAATGTTTATCATGGACATTATGTGCCAAACTCCCTGGGCAGCCAGAATAATTAAAAATCAGAAAATAGTAGATTTAGCATTAATCCAGAGGGTCCAGAAGGTGAGCAGCACCCCTATCTGGATGTGTCCTACTGGCATCACAGTTAAAGCACAGCACTTCAGAAAGTGTCCCAGTTTCTACCACAGCCATCAGTTTTTCACTCACCTGCCCCAAAATACCTATTTACAGGCAACCTTGGAGTAATGGTTCAGAATGGGCAAGGATCACTCAACACAAATTAATGCGAAACCTTTTTTGAGGAGTTGAATGGATTTGGATTGTCTTGAATAACTTGCATTAATGCACAGCCTGGTTTGGTTTCTCACCACCTTCATAGTAAAGAATCTCATGTCAGTCTTCCCTCTTTCAGTTTAAAGCTGTTCCCCCCCATCCTATGGCTCCCCTCCCTGATCAAGAGTCCCTCCCCATCTCTCCAGGAGCCCCTTTAGGGTCTGGAAGGGGCTCTAAGTCTCCCAGGAGCCTTCTCTTCTCCAGGCTGAACACCTCTAACTCTCTCAGGCTGTCTTCATAGGAGAGGTAAGTGGTCAGGCAGTATTAATAGACAGTTATTGTAGGTCCCTTCCAACTGAACTATTAAAAAAAAACAACAAAAAACAACCACAAACCAAACACTTCAGTTGACTTCAACAATCTGGCTTCAACAAAACATTATGGTCTAATGAAAACAGTCTTGCAATCTCCTGCATTAGTCTTTATGAGTGAGAACATCAGACTGCCACAATCATGTCTTCTTTTTAATAGCTGGAGGTTGCTCCTGCTCCTGCACCTCAGCTGGCAGCAGGAGCTGGGGTGGATACCCTTATCCAGAGCAGTTCTTGACCACAGTGCCACCCCTTGCACCAGCCACAAGCTGAGCAATACAGGTGACATCAGGTCCAGAAGACACCCCCAGGAAGCTCTCCCAAAAGCAATACCTGGGGAGAATGGCTGATTCTGCTGGAGTGGCTTCAAGGCCAGAGGGTGGAGTTGTGAAGGTAGTAAAGAGCAGGGGTGAGAGGAGAAAAGTGATGCCAAAGTGACTAATCCTTTCCTACCAGAGCCTTTTGCCATGCTCACCAAAGTCCACAGCCAAGCTCCCATCAACTTCAGAGACAGCAGGGACAGGCGCTGGGCTTTGCATCGCCCTCAAAGTCTAAGTGTCCAGAGCATTCATCCATGGTACCAACCCCACATCTCCTGGCACCAGGCCTGGGCACACAGTGGCCAGCAGCCACCAGGAAATCCATGAAGTTGCACGTGAGCAACCACCACAGAGTATGGGTGGGAGGAAACCAGAGCACACGTTCACGAAGTGGTGTTTAAGCTGTGGGACCTGCACAAGAGTGTAGGTGAGCATGAAACAGAAGCACTGGGCAGTCTCCAGACAGACGAAATGGGCAGGTCGGCTACAGAGAGAGAGCTGGTTTATGGTGGTTGAAAGCAGAATAAAGCTTTAAGGAAGCCATAAAATATTTAATTACTTCAGATTCTCATTTGAGTCAGTGAAGAGTTACGTTTTCAAGTCCATCTGCCCACATTTCCATTAATAAAATAATTCAAAAGGTCATTTGAGAGCAAAAATGCCAGCACAAAGCCAAAACTGAAAAACGACTCAGCAGTGACCTAATAATTAATTTCTTTCCTCCCACTTCCCCTTAAATAAACTCTAGCTAAAAATCAACATGCATCTGGCTAGGCCTTGGCTTTGTGAGCAAGGGCTGCAGCTGATAAATGGATGTTCTGGTCAGAAACACCTTTAGAAAATACTACCCTTCAGGTGTCCACACAAATACCAAAAGCTACTGATCAGTTATTTTACCCCAAGTTGTTAGGACCTAGTGACTATTTCTATTCACAATATTCAGGGCTGAAGCTCACTCTAGTGCAAGGGAAATAACCTGCCAACAGATGGTATCTAAGAGGCTGAAGTGCCCTGTGCTTTGAAGTAACCCTATGAAGCAAGAGGTGACGGACTCCTTAGAAATAGGATGAGTTTGTCCTCATGGGGACTGAAATGTAAATCTGGGCACCCCAGCTCTAAGATGTTGAGAAACTGGAAAGCAGCCAGCGCAGGGCTGCCGAAATGGCTTAGACACTAGGACCCATAATCTTGAGGAAACTTAGCATATTAAAAAAATTTTCATTACAAGGGTAGCACAGGCCCTGAACAAGGGCCTGGAGGGGTTGTGCAGCCCCCATTGTTGAAGGTTTTCAAGACAAATCTGGACAAATTTGTGGCTGACTTCATTGGATGGTGGTGATAGTCTCACTTCAGGCAGGATGGACCAGCAAAGGACTTCTCCAGTCAATACATCTATGAGTCAATGAAAATATGTGCTTACTGATGGTATAAGAGCCTTAACTCTATTGTCCAACACTGCAGAGAGAACAGTACTGGAAGCTGCCACTGATGAAATGCAGATGAAATTATTAGGCCCAAAGACAGTGGAGAACCCAAGAGTCAGAACTGGATCCCAGAGTAGTCAGCATGGACATTTTGCAGTTACTGCTTCCCTGTGCTGTGCCTGAGGCCATGTTGAGACTTCCAAGAAGGTCCATTCCTCACTCTGAAAGCTGAAGAATGCGTATTAAGGCTGCATTTTGTAAGGAGCCTTGCAATTTTAATGTCTGTTTTTCTTGTGTTTTGTTAAGGTTCTGTGTTTTTCAAGGAGTTACATTATTCATTGGGCAGCCCAGTTGCAAAACCTGAGTGTGGGTGAATTGTTGTCAGTGAATTATCACCACTGATGGATTTCATTGGAACGTATGTGCTGCAGTTGGCTGATGACTGTAGTTTTGGAAGAGCTCAGGTGGCCATTCATGGGTTCTACTTTTGGAGGAATTTACACCAAACCTGGAAACACAAAGCACCAGAAAAACCATTGGTTGAACTACTACAAGCTGGTGTTTGCAAAACCAGTAACTCTACTACCATGAGTCTTCACTGTCATGGGAGGCAAGGAGTTTTTTCCCCGGTATTTTGGAATAAACAAGACACTCGGTTTCATCAGTGGTCCAGGTCATTTCGCTGCAGCGGTTTCTGAGTGGCAAGGGAGAAAACCCAGGGAAGGATAATGCCTGCTTTCAGCGCTGTTGTCATCAGAACTGACATCCCAAGTGTCAGAAAAGTCAGTTTCTGACGAGTTGAGACATACGGTAATTAATTTCAAGTACAATTTTGTATTATAATGAAAATTCATGCTAGAGAGGCTGGCAACGGAATATTTTAATTACAATAAAGTAATCTACCAAACTGCAGCAAAAGAGTTACTTTCCCCCAACAATTACCCAGTTGTACGCACTTCACAAACGCTGTGGGTTTTTTAAACTCTATTGGTGTCACCTAGGGTCTCTCTCTCCTATTTTTTTCTTGGTTTTAAAAATGTTTTTAAGTAGGTTCTGTATGGTCAAGGTGAAGAAAAAAATCATTCTAATTATAAAAGTATTTACTTTTGAATTGTCCTTTAAACTGCACATTTCCAAGTCATCATACCTATATAAAAAAAATCTAAATGCTGCACTGAGCTTTATAATAGTTGCACTCCTGATGCTTTCATTTTCAGGTCACGCTTTTATCTCAGCTCTTGCCAGTGAAAAGATCATTTAAAACTGAGTGAAGGATTATATTATTCAGGAGCCAATGTCGGGAGTTTTGTTTAATGTTGGTTATTTCATTTGCTGAAAGCATCCTTACAAGTATAATTTTCTTTAATAAAAATGCATTTTGACCTTCTGTCTAATACCTGAAGTTTTCAATTTTAACCTGAAGTGTAAGAAAAGTGGATTAATATTTTACATATTTCAAGATCTTGAAAATATAACAAGATGACCTTTCCTTTGTTTTAGAAAAGGAAGGAAATTGGCTACCTCTTGGGTTGAAATCCTCTCTCATTTTTAGATCAGTTATGTACATGCTGGGTTTTCATTTTTAATTGAAACTTCCAACAAAAATGAAAAGACAAGTATCTATGCAAAATGTCTACTTTCATCCCCATTAGTGGCAACTGCACTACAACATTTGAATGAAAAAAAATTAAAAGGTGGATATTTTGTATCATGATATTCAGATTTTTAACTTTTTCTGCTTTTCAAAAGGTTCTTTATCCTGAAGGAAATAAATGACAGAAATTTTTTTACTCTGCTTTTTTTTTTTTCCAGGCCTTTGGTTTGTGTTATATTGAAAGAGTTTAATGAATCAAAGATTAAAAAAAAGTTTCTGTAAAGTCTATTCTATTTTTTGTTAGAAATAATATACCTGCAGCAACTGGCTAGCTGAAATGCTGCATACACCACAGGTTGGCTCTGCTTGGTGAAATTCCTCAGATGGGCTCTAAATTTCCTTTTGTCAGATATAAGGATAAGCAGAAGATTCTGTAAATATATCTTTGGGTGTGATTTGTACCATTTGCAGAAAAGACCTGACAAGATTATTTTCAGTCAAAATTATCTACGCTGCAGGGGCAAAGCCAAATTATACCCATGGAATTCCTGACCATTGCCTAATTTTTAATATAACTATGTGTTTGTTTATTCATATATAGCTGGCAGTACATCTGACTAGGAGAGTAAATTGAAAGACAAAGCTTTAACTGGGGACAATTAGGGCAAAATCCAATCACTGCAACTCAGCACTCCAGTTGAAATGAAGGACAGGCACAACATTGCAAAAAATCATAGTCAAAAAGATGAAAGCCCCGAAACCACTTAGGTATTCTGGGGAAACCGCAACACCAAAGCTTGAATACTCTCACCTGATGGAAGCTGAATGAATCCCAGAACAGATTCAGGCTACAGAAATGCAAGTAGGAGCAGTGTTGGAAGTGCTGGGTTGACTGTAGAGATACTAAGGTTATGCTTTGAAATACATATATTGGTAGGAAAAAGTAATGTTTTTTGTTAGACCATCTGATGGTCTCATGTCTGAGAATGACCAACGTGAAAAGTAGAGATCTATTGGAAGCACAAATTACCCTTCAGAGCCTTCTCATTGCTTGGAAAGGGAAATGCCAGTCTGTTGCACCAGCGCTTTAGTTTCTAAGTCATTCCTGTAGTCATTGAAATAACATTTCCTTTCCAGGGTAAATCAAGTTATCCCAAATACCAAGTACCTGGACAAGCTGCTTGGAAATTCACTCTTTAATTGCTGCACTGCTGTGTAGACCCAGCCTTGGACACATTTAAAAGTTCATTCTATAATATTCATTTGTTCTTATATTCTTAACTACTGGACCTGTCAAATTTTAGATTTCCATGGTTACGTTTTCCATCTGCACTTTCCAAAGAGTTACTCTGTGGTAAATTGCAGAGTTTTAGGGACTGTTTAAACATAGCACTTTCTTCAGTTAATGATCTTTGCAAAATAAAGAAGCTGAAAATGTGCATAATTTTCTGACATTAGTTAGAAGACTAAACTATTCTCTCAGATGTCTGGAAAAGATATGAGTGTTCACTCTTTTTCTTGAATTATTAGTATGATAAAAAGAGTTGCGTTTCCACGAGTCCTTTAATGACTTCCTTCTGGAGAAAAAAAACACATCCACAACAGGTTCCCATAGAATGTGTCAGCGCTATAAGGATTTTGTTGGGTGCAAAGAAGGCTGCTTTGTTGGCATTGCCTTGCTCCTCTTATAATAAGATCTTTTAGATTTAGGAAAGTCAGTCTATTGCTGATAGGTTTAAACAAAGTGAAAGCCTGTGATAAAAAGCTGAAGGGAGAATTCATGCTGTAGATTCTCACAAGCACTGAGCACTTCCAGAAATGTTGTATATTCCCTTCTTTCTCTGTCAACTGAAAGCCAGTATTTTCACTATGGATGCTGCTGGGAAGAAGAAAATAAGTGGAAGGGGAAAAGTCCAATGAAATGTTTTATGAAGGATCAAAGACAAGTGTCAAAAAGAAAAGCAGCCATTCAAGAGTGCTTTGAGTGCTTCTGGAGGGTAATAAAGGCTTGTTGTAAAACAGCTATGATTTTAAACACCAAGTGTGCTGCTCCATGGAAAAATTATTAGGAAAGGCTGCCCAAGGAGGTGCGCAGGGACCCTTAACTTCATAAATTCGTGTCCTACAGAAGCTGGACAAGGGAGTGAATGAAGCATGTGTTTTCATCAGATCATGGAATCATAGAATCATCTCAGTTGGAAGGGACTTTTAAGATCATTGAGTCCAACCATCAAGCCAACACTGAAAAACCTACCACTAACCCATGCCCCTCAGCACCACATCTGCCCAGCTTTTAAATACCTCCAGGGATGGTGACTCCACCACTGCCCTGGGCAGCCTGTTCCAATGTTTGACAACCCTTTCCATGAAACAATTTTTCCTAATATCCATCCTAAACCTCCTCTGGTGTGACTTGAGGTCATTTCCTCTTGTCCTATCGCCTATTCCTTGGGAGAAGAGACAGACCCCCCCCTCGCTGCACCTTTCTTTCAGGGAGTTGAAGGCAGATGGATAAGCAGAAAGGGTGCTAACCAACACCTTTGGAAAACACTGAGGGGAAAAACTCAAACCATTGTAAGAACTAGAAATATTCCATTCCCAAAAACCTGGGAGAGAAGGAATTGCCCTAGTGAGGAGCACTAAGGCTGAGAGAGACCCGAACCCAGTCGGGAATCTCGCGAGACAGCCGAGAGGCTGACGTAGCTGGGGGCGGGGCCGGGCGAGCCGCGGCAAGTTTAAAAGCGGCCGCAGCCGCAACAGGCTCCGAGCGCGTGGCGGGGCGCGTCAGTAGAAAGGCGGGTACATTAGCGCGCAGGCGCACGTGCGCAGAGCGTGAGGGAAGCGGCCCTCAGGTGTTGGACAGAGCGCGCGGAGAGCGGCAGAGGGAGGGGGCGGAGCGGGGACTGGTGCGCGGGACAAAAAGGGAGAGTCTGAGGGGGAATGGTCCGCTCAGGCTCAGGAGAGGAAATGGCGGCCAAACGCCCCAAAGGCCCTGTGAGGAAAAATGTGGGAACTCAGACCGAGCTCCCTCGCAAAGACGCAGCCGTTCAGGGCCCTGGCTGCACCGAATGCATGAGCCTGGCTGCAGTACCACAGGGACCCAGGGACAATTGTTGCGTGCGATGTGAACAGATAAATGACCTGCTCAGGCAGGTGGTGGAACTGCGGGAAGAGGTAGAAAGGTTAAGATGTATTAGGGAATGCGAAAACGAAATTGACTGGTGGAGCCATACCCTGGGACAAAGGCAGCATGAAAAAGCACCAATAAAAGTAGATGATCCCCTCCTGCCCTGTCATCAGGCAGAGAAAGGGGACTTAATGGAAAGGGGGGAATGGAGGCTGGTCCTCCCTCAGAGAGGCAGGCGGAACCCTCAACAGCCTCCCTCACACCCCCAGTTACAGTTACAATTGCAAAATAGGTTTGGAGTCCTGGATTTTGGGGACGAGGCAAAGGAGACTGGAGAGGACGACCTCCCCAGTGAGGCACCCTGGATGGGTCGCCCACACAGAAGCCTCAAGACCTCATCAACAAAAAAAAAAAGGAGGGTGATTGTAATAGGGGACTCCATCCTCAGTGGAACAGAGGGCCCAATCTGTAGGCCTGACCCATCCCACAGGGAGGTTACCTGCCTCCCTGGAGCGAGTACCAAGGACATACAAGGGAAAATCCGCTCCCTGGTTCATCCCTCAGATTATTACCCCTTACTGATATTTCAAGTGGGCAATGATGAGGCGACCACCAAAAGCCTCAACGCAATTAAAAGGGATTTCAGGGCTCTGGGACAACTGGTCAAGGGGTCAGGAGCACAGGTGGTGTTTTCTGCTATCCCACCAGACATAGGGATGGACGAAGGGGTAAGTAGGAAGAAGCAACTAATCAACTCATGGTTAAAAGACTGGAGCAAGCAGCAGAACTTTGGCTTCTTTGAACATAAAATGATCTACAGGTCACCAGGGATGCTTACAGCAGATGGGGGAAGCCTAACCCAAAGGGGAAAAAGCACAATGGGACGGGAGTTAGCACAACTTATCAAGAAAGCTTTAAACTAGATTTGAAGGGGGACGGGGTTGGAACCGGGGCTACCAAAGTGGTGCCCAGGAACAGCGCACCAATGATATTAGGTAAATGTGCCAGCCCTTCCGGAAAAATAGTGGGAAGACTAGCCCGGCTGAAGTGCATCTACATGAATGCACGCAGCATGGGCAACAAACAGGAGGAGCTGGAGGCCATCATGCAGGAAGAAAACTACGATTTAGTTGCCATCACAGAAACGTGGTGGGATGACTCGCATAACTGGAGTGCTGCAATTGATGGCTACCAACTTTTCAGAAGGGACAGGCAAGGAAAGAGAGGAGGTGGGGTGGCCCTTTATGTTAAGAACAGTCTTCTATGCCTAGAACTTAGCAATATGCATGATGACAGTGTCGAGTGCCTGTGGATAAGGATCAAGGGGAAGACCAGTAAGGCAGACATTGTGGTGGGAGTTTGTTATAGACCCCCAAACCAGGATATAAAGACTGATGAAGTATTCTATAGGCAGGTGACAGAAGCCTCACGATCACTCTCCCTTGTACTCATGGGGGACTTCAATTTCCCTGATATCTGCTGGCAATATAACACAGCAGAGAGGCAACAGTCCTGGAGATTCTTGGAATGCGTGGAAGACAACTTCCTAACGCAGCTGGTGAGGGAACCGACCAGGGAAAGTGCCCTACTGGACCTGCTGATAGTTAACTCGGAAGGTCTTGTGGGGGATGTAAACGTTGGAGGCCGTCTTGGACAAAGTGATCATGAAATGATAAAATTTTCAATTCTCACTGAAGCAAGGCGGGGGGCCAGCAGGACTGCCACCCTGGACTTCCGAAGGGCAGACTTTGGCCTCTTCAGGAGCATGATTGGGGGTGTCCCTTGGGAGATGGTCCTCGAGGGCAAGGGTGCCCAGGAAAGCTGGTCATTCTTCAAGGAGGCACTCTTAAAGGCGCAAGATAAAGCTATTCCCAAGTCCCTAAAATCAAGCAGGAAGGGAAGAAGACCAGCCTGGCTAAATAGAGAGCTTCGGCTGGAACTCAGGAACAAAAAGAAGGCTTATAATCTTTGGAAAAAGGGCCTGGCAGATAAGGAGAAATACCATGAAGCGGTGAGGATATGCAGGGGGAAAATTAGAAGGGCCAAGGCTCAAGTGGAGCTCAGCTTGGCCACCAATATTAACAATAACAAAAAGGGGTTTTTTCAGTATGTTAACAGCAAGAGAAAGGTGAGGGATAATGTGGGCCCACTGATGGATGAGGTGGGCACCCTAGTAGTGGAAGACACGGAGAAAGCAGAGTTGCTGAATGCCTTCTTTTCTTCAGTCTTCACTGTTAGGACTGCCCCTCATGAATCTGTGGCCTTAGAGGCAAGGGGGATGGTATGGAGAGAGGAAATTTTTCCTCTAGTAGAGGAGGGCCAGGTTCGGGACCACTTGGCCAAACTGGACATTCATAAGTCCATGGGGCCTGATGGGTTGCACCCACGAGTGCTGAGGGAGCTGGCAGACGTTATCGCTGGACCACTCTCGATCATCTTTGAGAAGTCGTGGAGAACAGGAGAGGTGCCTGAGGACTGGAGGAAGGCCAACATCACTCCAGTCTTCAAAAAGGGCAAGAAGGAGGACCCTGGGAACTACAGACCAGTTAGTCTCACCTCTGTCCCTGGGAAGGTGATGGAGAGACTCATACTAGATGTCATCTCCAAACAAGTTGAAGAGTGGGGGGTTATTGGAAGTGGGCAACACGGGTTTACCAAGGGTAAATCATGTATGACCAATCTGATAGCCTTCTATGATGCCATAACCAGTTGGTTGGATGAGGGGAGGGCAGCAGATGTCATCTACCTTGACTTCAGCAAGGCTTTTGACACTGTCTCCCATAACATCCTCATTGGGAAACTGAGGCAGTATGGGCTGGATGAGGGGACAGTGAGGTGGATTGAGAACTGGCTGTGTGACAGGACCCAAAGGGTAATTATTAATGGAGCAGGTTCAAGTTGGAAGCCTGTAACCAGTGGAGTCCCCCAGGGGTCAATACTTGGACCCGTGCTGTTTAATATATTCATCAGTGACCTGGACGAGGGGACAGAGTGTATCCTCAGCAAGTTTGCTGATGATACCAAACTGGGAGGAGTGGCTGACACCCCGGAGGGCTGTGCTGCCATCCAGCGAGACTTGGACAGGCTGGAGGGCTGGGCAAAGAAGAACCTCATGAGGTTCAACAGGGAAAAGTGTAGGGTCCTGCACCTGGGGAAGAAGAATGTCAGGCACGGTACCAGGTTAGGGGTGGACCCGCTAGAGGCAACTACTGAAGAGAAAGATCTAGGGGTCCTGGTGGACAGTAAAATGGCAATGAGTAAACAGTGTGCT
>NW_015090795.1:2177815-2224068 GCF_001431845.1 Calidris pugnax
GGAGGAGGGAGCCAGACTCTTTTCAGTGGTTCCCAGTGAGAGGACGAGGGGCAACGGGCACAAATTGGAACAGAAGAGGTTCCACTCAAATATGAGGAGAAACTTCTTCACGGTGAGGGTGACAGAGCCCTGGAACAGGCTGCCCAGGGAGGGTGTGGAGTCCCCTTCCTTGGAGATTTTCAAGACCCGCCTGGATGCTCCTGAGTAACATGCTCTAGCTCTAGGCAATCCTGCTTCAGCAGGGGAGTTGGACTAGATGATCTCTATGGTCCCTTCCAACTCTAGAAATTCAGTGAAATTCAGTGAAATAACTGATGTGTTCTCCCTGGTGTGGATCTGGCCAATTGCAGCTGGTTTATCCCAACAAACCTGTGGGTATTTCCTCATGAATTTGTGATTGGGAGATAGAATGGGTCAAGGATCATTTCTCATCACAGCCTTAGAGGTTAAGATAGTTAAAATATGTCCCTTTCAATGATGTCTGCTGGTGTCACACCCTGGAGATTCTCTTGGGGACATTTAATGTTGCCATGAGAGCCAGGCATAAAGCTAAATAACCCTGGGGTCTGGTTTGGTTTAAACCCATGATTCGTATGTAAAACAGTATTTTTCCAAAATATTGATTTATTTGCTGTGTTTAACATTGGCAGCTTTATCTGCACAAAAATGGAGAGAGAGATGTGTAGGACCATCAGAATGAACAACAAAGGTCACCATCCCCTAATCCTCTTTTCATTGTTCAAACAGAATCAGGTAGTAATGTCTATGACACTACCTTATAGAAACTGCTTTCATGCACAGCCAAGACACCATAATCTAAACAATCATGGTGATATTTAAAGGAAAATAAGTTAAGTCGTAAAGAAAAAAAAAAAAGCCTTATTTTCTCAGAACGATCTAGATAAAATGGAAGAATTTCAAATAGAATCTGAATTATCACAAGATATTATTCTGACAAAAGCTTTCTTTCTTTTCTAGCCCACCTTGGCCAATATTTTTCTTTCTTTCCAAAGCATCTCAGGAGATTACCCCATGGGTAGCACCACATGATGGAGTATTCTCCAAGCTGGAGCTGAAACCCCAAAGGATATTTTTAAACAAAATGCCAATTTGGCAATAATGTAGCCTTTAGCATTCCTGTATTTTTGTTACTCTGCAGAATATTACCAGAATGAGTATCTTTTTGCTTTGGCACTGGGAGTTACAGTCTGATGCTGAACTACATGTCAAATATTTCTCATCTCACTGATAGAACATTTTCAATGTATTGAGTACATTTAGCAAGTGATGGCTGGAATAAAAAGTGTGTTTGCAAAGAACATTCAGTTGGATATTCAATATTTAATAATGGAGTTAAAGTTAGCCTCTGGTTTTAAGGTGCCTTGATGCTTTGGGTACTTAACCTCTACATTTTCATCCTGTAAATGGCGTGCAGGAAGGGTTCAGGAAAAGCTTCATTTCACTGCCTTACTGTTTTGATATTTCATAATCCGTTCTCACTGTTGTTACCATGCAGCCAAAACTCTGAAAATCCTCAGGCAAGACATCGTGAATGGTGATTTCTTTCCCCTCTACAAGCTATTTACTAAATTCACATTAACAGTTGCCCACTGAACCCTGATTGGCTGACATCAATAAAAATACATAAGAATAAATGTTTATTAAAAAAAAAAAATCTTTCTAGGAGTGTCACAGCTTCTGGAAAAAACCAAAAATTTCTGGAGCTATTCACCCTGAAAAAATTATTTTCAATGTCACCCCCAACTTCTACCTGTCAGCCTTTCAGGCCAGCTCTCACGATTGTTTTCTCCTCCACCTCCACAGCTCCTTCTCCTCTTCTCAACTCCCTTCCTTCACCGTCCCACCGCCCACCCACCTGACATGCTGAAAGGGGAACTTGCCTCTCATGTCAGCTCACCCCCAATCTTTTTTTTTAGCAGAAGGAGTGGAGCAACACCAATTAGTCCCACAAAATCTTGCATGAGTATCATTTAGCATGGAAAGAACGTTCTAATTAAACGTTTGTATCTAATTTCCCTCCTATTGCAACACTTCATCCGAACTTTCCCATCTTAAAATAAACTAACTGGTGACTAACAACAAGAAGGAGAGATTCAGACGAAATTTGCCTCGATTTTTTTTCAGGCTTATCCCTTTAGACAATATCACCGTTTTCCATCTTTGTGAGAAAAAATGGCTGAACTTTGGGATACCCCACCCTACCTTATCTGCAGTGACTGGGTCGGGGGGGGATATGTATTAATTGCTGGGTTTCAAGTAGCTTGAATGCGTATGATTTCAACTACTTCATGAGTTAGAATAAACAAATACATTTTGGTAACAGTCATTATATAGACAAAGACATGAAATGCTTAGCAAAAGAGAAAGAATTTGGGCAAAGAACCTAAGTTGTGAGTTTTGAGGGACATTTTTTGATCCCAGCTCAAGATTGCTAATGCTTAGCAGGTATTCTCAAGAAAAACCCTGTAGAAATTTGGACCTGCTCAATATGTTACACATTCTGTAGGAAACGGATTAGCTATAAATAATAGTGTCTTGGTTTTGTGGTCTCCTGTGTCTAAAACATGACTGTTCACCAACTTTTCAGGACTGGAGAAATAAGGAAGCCAAGCCAATAATTTTATTCCCTGGTCTAAGGATATAAGCCATCTGTGTCCTGAATTTGATGGTGATGAAATGGAATATAAGCCTTTATCTGTCCTGAGTCTGAATATTGCCTCTTGGCATGTCAAATTAGAGATGAGACAACAAGGAAGCTGTATTTGAAAGGCAGGAGACATCTTTGCCATTGGTGTGTTCCTTTTATAAATGAAGCTTCCAGATGCTGTTTGGAAGAAGCAGCCTCTGCAAAGATGTGTTGGATGTAGATGCAACTGTGAGTGAGCAATTAAGTAAATTAGAGACAATGAGAAAATGGGACATAAATCATAAGTCATCCCCTGATTTTAACCCCTAACTTTTTTGCAAGCAGAACATGTTTTCTTTTGCTCAAGAAAATGGGCCCTTTAAACAGCGTCATGTATGAATAATCCAGATATTGGGTACTTTTTACAAAACTACCCTGATGAGCTTTGACAATAGAAGTTTCTTATCTCTCTGGGTTTCATTCTACCAAGGTTTAGAGAAGTAATAGAAAAAAATTCTCTAACAACTTCATTCCAGTTACACATCAAGAAAAAATCTTTAAATCTCCCCATGCCTGATCGTGGTGCCTATAATTTATCATAGTTTTAAGGTTACTGAAATCTTTTGAGAGACATCAGGTCTTGCTTGAGGGATCAAATATTTTAGGTAATCTGCAGGTGAGTATTGCTAACAATAGAAACAACGGCACCGAAGCAGGCAAAACCAATTTAAATAATTTCTGTAGGTGGTAGGTAGCCTGTTCTATTTTTGTGCCAATTTGCACTTATCAAACTACATCTGGAATAAGAGAAATGTTATGTATTTCTTTTTTATGTCCAGTATACAGTTAAAAAAAAAAAAAAAGGAAAAAAATGGATAGTCTAGTAATTTCTTTTCTAAATGTTCTGTTGAACATTATGGATTTATAATAGCAAATTAGACAACTTAACTTTTAAGATCAAATATTAAGCTGGGTTTGATTTGAAATACACACACCAATATTATTTTTATGTGCAGTTCTTGGTTTTTAGGTAGTGGTATGTGATTGCACACATCAGTACACCACAATTAGATGATTTACGAATGAAACTGCAGTTCCTTTTAGACAATCTTATCCTATTTTGCATGTCTATTACAGTTCAGGAGAACTACAAAGACATATCTACTGACAAATGTAGATGATTTTTAATCCTGAAAGTATTTCTATCTTCTGAGTGTTCACAGAATCAATCATTTTAACGACTTGGGTAAGACACGGTATTAATTCTGAAAACTTGCATTCTGAATGAAGAAGACGGCTCAGATTTAAGTCTGCCATTCCTGTTATTGAGGGAGTGGTGTGTCCCAGTTGTGCCTGGGAGTTCCTGCTACTGGGAATTCAGCTCTGGGGATGACAGAAATGATGACAGACCACCGTGTTCTGATATCTGCAAGGGCTCTTGCCCTCAAATACTTCCCAGATGCTCACATCTTTATGTGTTTGCTGTAGGACTAATCATATTGAACTAGGCAACTTTAAATAAAAAGCTCAAAATTCTCCATTTCCAATAGTACAGGATTTGCTGAAATGCCTAAACCTGGATAACTAATAGCTCTGGAAAAACCTTGGTTGCATTCTAACTGTGGAAATTTCTTCTCTATCACAGAATCACAGAATGATACGTATTTCTTCTCTATCACAGACTCACAGAATGCTATGGCGTTGGAAGGGACCTCTGGAGATCATCTAGTCCAACCCCCTGCCAGAGCAGGTCCACCCAGAGCGGGTCACACAGGAACGTGTCCAGGTGGGTTTGAATGTCTCCAGAGAAGGAGACTCCACCACCTCCTTGGGCAGCCTCTTCCAGGGCTCTGCCACCCTCACAGGAAAGAAGTTCCTCCTCATGTTGAGATGGATCTTCTTATATTCAAGTTTGTGCCTGTTGCCCCTTGTCCTGTCACTGGGCACCACTAAGAAGAGTCTGTCCCCATCCTCTTGACACCCACCCTTTAAGTATTTATAGGCATTGATCAGATCCCCCCTCAGTCTTCTCTTCTCCAGACTAAAAAGACCCAAGTCCCTCAGCCTTTCCTCATAAGAGAGATGCTCCAGGCCCCTCATCATCTTTGCAGCCCTTTGCTGTACCCTCTCCATCACTTCCCCGTAGACAAGTGGGTCAACACCACTTGGAGCTGCGTGAGCTGCTTTGCCTGGAGGTGGTTCCAGGTGGGATTTGGAGACCCCAAGTTTTCCTGTCTCCACTGCCCTGGGGTGCAACACAGCCACAATTCAGGGAAATGTGAGCCAGCTGACGCAGTTTCTCTTTATATTCTTCCTCACCAAAAAAGCACACACCTTAATCTCTCCATGTTCCACAACAGAAAAGGAAAAGGGAACCTTAAAAACTTTTAAAAACATTTGTTAGTTCTCTCTACTTTCAATAAACTGTAAGAAGAATACAGTAATTCACTTCCCTCTGAGCTTTAAAAATAAAGCAATGAGGTATAATTCACATCTACAATCTTTACACATGACCATGAAACCCAATTTATTTTCATCTCCAATTTAAAAAATATGCTCCTGCACAATTCGTTTTCCTTGGTACTTCTAGATGTGATGCTCCCAGAAATCTTTTAAAACCAATTTTCCCTGTAAAACAAACCCCCCAAAAAGGGAAAGGAGAGGCCAATATTTCTATTTTCCTTGGCAGAAAAAATGAGAGAAAATTGCAGAGTGCTCTACTCAACCTCGCTGTTCCCCACGCTATCGTGAACCCTGGTTGCTGGTGCAATTTCTGAGCTGTGGATGCTCCAGCTGCTCCCGAGGTCCGAGGACCAGGTGCACTGCAAATTATTCATCCCTTTTCTTGTCTGAATGTTCCCTCTTACAGCGCCTTTGCCATTGTTGAGCCTTTAAGTCTAGTGTAAGTGAATGTTTCTCTGTGAAGAGCTATTCATTTTTTTTTTTCCCTGAGATTGCCTTGACTGCTTGTCCCTCTTTTGTCTGTTTGCTTTCAGTTCTTGACCGAACAAACACATTTACAGGCAAAGATGTCTTTTCCAACAATGAGCGTGAAATGAATATCGTTTCAAATTGCTCTGGTAATCACCAGCATTTTAAGGGGAAACTTCAGCCTTAGACGCATTCGGTCAGTGGACAAGAATAATATCATGCCACAGAAGGGCCCTGTGAAACACCTCGTGTTCCAGAAGGCAAATATTGAATTCCCAGCATTGTATTTGCAGTAAATGGCGTGTGAGCTGAAACATGTTTGATTTATACATTGAAGCTTAGAGCCCTCACTGCTTTAGAGTTTCTTTGCACTGCTTCAGCAAACACAGGTGTCTGTCTCTCTCTCTCTCTCTCTTTTTGGCTAAATAGACAGTGAGGCAAAGGTCATCCATTGGAGGAGAAACCCTGGTTCCTGCATCTGTCGGTAGAAGGCCTTGTGGTGACTCTTGTCCATCTCCCACTACCAGGCATGAATGGGGAGCGGTGGCTGATACCTGGGGACCCTTAATGCCCCAGCTCCATCCCAATTGCCACCCAGTAAGATGTCTGCAAGGAAGCAACCATAGAATCATAGAATGGTTTGGGTTGGAAGGGACATTAAAGATCATCCAGTTCCAACCCCCTGCCCTGGGCAGGGACACCTCCCACCACACCAGGTTGCTCCAAGCCCCCTCCAACCTGGCCTTGAACCCCTCCAGGGATGGGGCAGCCACAGCTTCTCTGGGCAACCTGGGCCAGGCTTTCACCACCCTCACCAGCAAAGAATTTCTTTTTAATATCTCATCTCACTCTCCCTTCTTTCAATTTAGAACTATTACCCCTCATCCTATTGCTAAAATTCTACCAGATGTATCATAGCCCAGCCACCCAAAGGTATTAATGCCAGCTGGTGGAGCTAGATTCAGGCCAACACATCCCCTCACCCCACTCTATCAAATTTAACACGGAGGCTGAATGGTGCCTAGAGCAGAATTTTTGTCATGACTTGGGCTGTCACAAAGAGCCCGCCAATCCATTTATTTGGACAAAATGATATGAATATGTCCTGTGCTTTGATGTCAGAAAATTTTACTTGCTTGACAGTATTTGTTCTGCTGGATGGCATTCAGCAAAATCCCTCCTGGTCCCCTGGAGCGCTTAGACTTGTCCAATCTATTTTCTTAGGAATGACCAGACATCTGCATCTGCAGTAATAATTTCTTGGCAACCAGAAATGCACTCAGGAACCGTTTTTCTTAGTTATGGTCTAGCTTTTTCATTAAGCAATATAGAACTGGTTCCCGGGGAAGGATGACCCCCAATATTTTGGTGATTTTTTTGGCTTGTTTTGATTTTCTCTGAAAAGTCTACCAAAAACGTCTCAGCGTGTTTGCACTGAAAAAAATGCGTTTATAAAGCTGTTGGGGTCTCCAATGCTCATGAAGCCCAGGATCTACCAGAGCCACACTGAATCTCTGCTTGTGTAAAGGAGTGGCATCCAACACAATGTCCCTCAGATCCTTCAATTTTTTCCTGGACATATTGTTGTCAACAGGTTCAAAAAGGTTGGTGCCACAGCCCTACAGTGCTCTTAGAGTGTGGTGAGAGCACGTTGGTTGATATATAAGTCTGTAACAGGAACAGAATAAGGCATAGGAACATCACAGGGTCACAGACATCAGACCTGGCTCCATCAGCACTGTTCCCCGAGCAGAAGCACTGATTTGCACAAACTGAAGTGTGCAAGAACTAACTCTGCTCAGACCAGAGCAGGGTTACAAGCCCAGAGGTGCATTCACAGGAGACCTGGCTCTACCAAAAGGCTGCAAACAATCGTGTGACAATGTTGACACATCGGTTCTGCCACACGAGTCCTCCTTGGGTCTGGACACAGCCTAATTATCCTTACTCGGTGTTGCTAATGATCTCTTCTTCCCAATCTGAGCTGTAGATTTACTAGTCATCTGACCAGTAAATCTGGTCTGCTTAAATTTAATCCTGGCTCAGCCTCTGGAAGGCTTTGGATTATCAGATCCATACTCCATTGAACAGTGCTGTCATCTCCCATAGCCATGAGGTGCTGATTTTTTCCTTCACAGCAACAAATAAGAAAACAAGCCACAGAAAATATTTCCTTTGCCTTATCTCTTGTAAGGAAAAATCTGGCTGAAATTTCTCAATCTTCATCATTATAGGAGGTAGTATTTATCACCAGGAATGCTATTTCTTGTCAGCTAGACTTCCCCACCATTTCTAAATGCAGCTGCTCTTAAACAAAGAAGCCCTGACATTCATGTATGGTTAGTGATTCTCCTTCTGTTGTGCAGTTTAGGGCTCTTCCATCACTAATGTTAGAGCAAGACAAAGACATACCTGAGAACCAGAATTTCTAAATTTTAGGTGTATCCAGCTAAGGTGTTTGGGAGAATAACTGATAACTTAACACACATCTGGCTTAACACACAGATGAGCGTGGTATCTATCTGCTCTTAAACAAAGAAGCCCTGACATTCATGTATGGTTAGCGATTCTCCTTCTGTTGTGCAGTTTAGGGCTCTTCCATCACTAATGTTAGAGCAAGACAAAGACATACCTGAGAACCAGAATTTCTAAATTTTAGGTGTATCCAGCTAAGGTGTTTGGGAGAATAACTGATAACTAAGGGCTTAACACACAGATGAGCGTGGTATCTATACTCCATTAAAGGAATAATGAAAGTTTAAGTAGACACCTTGTGTTTCCTGATGTGCTGACCACAAATGCCCAAATTAGCTTCCAAAGTTTTATCATTTCTAAGGATTGAAGTATGTATACTGAAAGGGAGCAGTGAATTGGTGATGTTCTTTGGATTCAAGCTGTGCTGCCTGATCGCAAGTACACAGCAACCTCTTGCTACCTGTGCTGTTCTCTGAATAAAGGAACTCGGATGATTAATGTGTTTTGAATCAATTCTGCTGCTAGAGGAGAGGGAGTAGGTCAGGATCTCTGGTTTATTGGCCAGGCTGTCTCTGGAGAATTTGATATTAGTACTGCCCAGTGGAGTACCCAAGAGTTCAGGATGAACAGAAATAACAGTCAGTGGGAAAATGAGACTTGGGAAGAAGAAATCAACAGAGATACTTTTATAAGGCAGGAGAAACGAGAATCATTTCCCTGTTCTCAGCTGGTTTGCATTCACTGGTTCTCCCTGGCAGGGTGCAGAGATGCAGGTAACCATGGTAATTAAGGCTAGCTTCAGTTTTGAGGAGAACGAGACAAATTTGGGTAGGAATGGTTTCCCATCATAACCCATATGGAAAAGATGATTCATCCAGGAAAAAAATAATAATAAAAAAAGGGATCCCGGGGAAAATCGACAAGGCAGCAATGCTCAGGAAGAAATATCAGCCCCTCTTACCACTGCTCTGAATCCAAATCCCAGACTCCTGTAGGTACCCACAGCTGAGCCAAAAGCCAAGATGACTACAGCAGGTTAAAGCTTGCCATTTTCTCTGTTCTGCTGTCAAGGAGTAGCTGATTAGAGCACATCAAGCTTCTGATGGAACAGTCAAGGGAAATTTTTCCAATTAGCTCATTAGTACAAATCCCATCGGTCTGCCAGTTTTGGCATCGTAAACAGAGGCAGAAATGAAGTCTGTGATTCTGCTTGTTTGTCTGAAGTTGCATCTATTTTATATGTTTCCTGTCTTTCTCGCACATAACTAGTGGGTAAAGGAACCAAGGAAAGCACAGGAAAGTGTGAGTGCAGCCTCCCTTGCACAGAGCTCCCCAGGAGGGCTCCTCAGCCCTTATGGTGTTCCTTCTTAATCCTGGGGGCTGCCACTCACCACGTATCTGTCAACTCAGGTCGTGTTTTCCTCTCAGAATTAGAGAACCTGTTGGACTTTATCAGCTCACAGACTCTGTGGACAGCCCAGTATTTTCGGGTAGACATTCTGACAGCCTGCCAGCTTGGTGGCAGCAAATCTTGGGGCTTCTTTGGTCTTTCAGAGAGTTGTGACTCTGGATGGATCTGATAAGAGCAAGCCCTTCTGGTAAAATCAGTCATAGAATATCCCGTCCTCATGCTGGCAGCTCAGACTCCTGGATTTTGCTGTTACTGGAGCTTTCTCTAGCTACGATTATTTCAAGGGTATTTACTGGGAGCCATAGCACTCCCCTTACATCTTCATTAGTATCACTCATTACGGCACAGGTTGCCAGGTCATTTGATAGGAAGAGATTAAGCCATTGTGTCGTCCCATCCCATTTACAGCGTGCCTGCACGTGAAACTCAACCCTTCCCATCACGCATGGTGGTGTCAGCAGACTGAGCAATTAAAAGTCAACCTGGTTTCTCTGCATTCATTATCTATTGCCCTTCAGCAAAGAGAAGCTTGTTGCATTTCGTGGATGTAGTCAGAAACTGGTCTCCCACCATGCCCCTCTCCACGCTAGAGCAACCACCCTCGCTCCCCGCACTTACGATCTGATGTAATTGGCATTAACAGAGCGTTAACAAATTGCCAAGGGGCATCCAAACACACTCCATTAGCCAGCACGAGGACTTAAGGGTGCATGTACAAAACGGAATTAAAAGGATTTCAAGTAAAATTGGTTCCTAGCATGGCAGCCTGATTAAGCAAATACTCTTGTCGGAAGCCACTTTGCCCCGGGGGAAAATGTCGATGCACTGTCCTGGAAATGTCAGAAGAATAGAGATGAGCTGCACCTTGTGGCAGAGTCTCTGCACCAGCTGTAACTACTTCTCCAGGAGCAGCCTTCTCCAGGCTTTCCCCGGGGGAGGACCAACATGCTGCTCCCAGAAGCATTTTCATCAGCTGCAAAATCTGGCCGGAGGAAGCCACATGGGAGCAGTTTCTCTTGTCCTCTAGACAAGCACAGCTCAGGAAGGATATCTTCAATTTAACAAACAAACCAAAGGTTCTCTGTTAAAGAAGTTAGCAGTAGGAGCAACATATTTGTCCAGTTTTGGGCCCCTTACCCTAAAAAAGAAATCAAGGTGCTGGAGTGGGTCCAGAGAAGGGCAACAAAGCTGCTGAAGGGTCTGGAGAGTAAGCTTTATGAGTTTAGAGACATAGTGTAGTGATGTGGGGTGTTCTCTTGTATGGTTTTCTTTTGATTGGCTGTGATTTTTGGGGGGCTTTTTTGGATTTTTTTTTTTAATCAGAGTTATGTTGATGGAGGGTCTGGAGAGTAAGCTTTATGAGGAAAGACTGAGGGAGCTGGGGTGTTCAGCCTGGAGAAAAGGAGGCTGAGGGGAGACCTTATCTCTCCAACTCCCTGAAAGTAGCTTGTAGTGAGGTGGGGTCAGTCTCTTCTCCCAACTAACAAGCGCTGACAAGGGTGCCATTTAAATTCTTTTCTCTGCAATAATTTTCTTCTAGTGGCCATCTTTGTCCCAGACACCATGTGTAACTGCAGACAAGTCACTTAGTACACCTACACCCCTTTTGTGGTGGGAGGATAACGAGGTACAAGTTGCTGGGTCTGCAATGCCCAGACTTTCTCTGTGTGTCCATGTAAATTCTGAGTAGTAGAGTGGAGGCCAAAAATATCCTGGGTACAGAAGCAAGAAGGCACTCAAGGTGCCCTCTATATTTTTACTTCATACCAGGAGCCTTTATTACCTTGCTTTTGCTGACAAGGGTGCCATTTAAATTCTTTTCTCTGCAATAATTTTCTTCTAGTGGCCATCTTTGTCCCAGACACCATGTGTAACTGCAGACAGGTCGCTTAGTACACCTACACCCCTTTTGTGGTGGGAGGATAACGAGGTACAAGTTGCTGGGTCTGCAATGCCCAGACTTTCTCTGTGTGTCCATGTAAATTCTGAGTAGTAGAGCTCTTTGGTTTTACAGTTGTATTTGAAACAATACTTAGCCTGGAGAAGAGAAGACTGAAAGGCCTCTTTGGTTTTACAGTTGTATTTGAAATTATACTTAGCATGGAGAAGAGAAGACTGAAAGGGGACCTCATCAATGCTGATTAATATCTAAATGGTGCGTGTCAAGAGGATGGGGCCAGACTCTTCTCAGTGGTGCCTGGTGACAGGACAAGGGGCAATGGGCAAAAGCTGGAACATGGGAAATTCCATTTGAACATGCAGAAGAACTTCTTTCCTGTGAGGGCAGCAGAGCCCGTGCAGAAGAACTTCGTTCCTGTGAGGGCAGCAGAGCCCTGGAACAGGCTGCCCAGGGAGGTGGTGGAGTCTCCGTCTCTGGAGACATTCAAACCCCACCTGGACACGTTCCTGTGCAACCTGCTCTGAGTGCCCCTGTTCTGGCAGGGGGTTGGACTAGATCTCCAGAGGTCCCTTCCAACCCCTAAAATTCTGTGATTTTGTGTGATTCTGATGGTCTTGCAGCTGCAGTAACATCACTGCACACTGTTTGTGTCAGCATGAGACCTTTCTCCACGTGAGCTCTACCCAGGCTCGCTCAGTCCAAGTGCCGTTATAAAACTGCTTTCTCAACAGCCTCTCGATGCTCCCCCAAAGAAGAAAACTCAAGGCTCCTCCTCAACAACAAGCAGGCAGCGTGCGAGGATTCATGCCCCCTAAACAAGCCATCTTGAAAAATCTCCAGAGTATATTAGTGATTTGCAAAGCTCTTCTACAGTTACAGATGCCTCGCTTGATGTTGCCGTGTGCCCGGCCCCAAGCTCTCTTGGTGGGCACAGCTGTGACTTGTTGGGCAGCCTCCAGAAGGTCCGCTGGGTGCTGCGCCTCCCAACACATGGAGCCCTTCTGAACTGGGCTTGGCAGCCTTTATGTCAACGCCTGGCTCTCTTCCCCTGAGATGCCAACCAGGCTGCCAGCTTCCTATGCCAACTATGCCAACTCACAAGGGCAAAAGCACACATATGTATTTACGCATGGAAGCATCCATACCAATTTAGACAACGTTAATCACACTCTCAGAGAGGAGGAACACTCTGGTTCTTCTTGTAAGATTCTGAGCTCCCAGAGCTGAAGCACAATTAGTTGTATCACCGTATTACATTCTTTTCCCATTTTTTTCTGTCACTTGAATATTAGCTCAAGTATCCAAACACTGATATATTTCCTCTTAAAATTTTTTTTTACTCAGTACTCTCAGGATTGTGGCAAATACTTCTCCATTTTTGGGGACACGTTCTCACTTTATACTAGACCTGAATGAATGCTGTCAGAAATATGGAGCACATCTTTCCATAGCACAATTAACTGCCCTCCCTCTGGCTACCAGAGCTAAAATATTCTTGGAAGCTTTTCAATGCCTGTCAAACAAACTTTCCCATGGTGTAAAATAAATTCCCTAAAGTGGCCTTTCCCCACCTGTTCCCTCCTGCACAGACAGGATTTCCTTTTCCTTTCCTGGTAGCACTCAAAAGAAGGGCTGATAGTGTGAGCAATGTTCACAGGATACCCCTGCAGCACAATGTCTTCAGCAGAGGCTGGATGATGTCCCATCATGCAAAGGAGATCTTGTTCCCACCTACGCTGGCTGTGCACTGAAAGTGGAATAACTCCCTGAGGAGCTCAACCAGTCAACACTTGCCCTGTGTCTTATGTCCCTAATCACTGTCCTCTACAGGCCACCAGGCTGGGTGAACCTTTAAGGCGACCCAGCACACGCATCCCTATATTGGCCCAGGCAACTTCATTTGCCATTGGAGGCCACCAGTTGGCCACCAGCTCTGTGAGTGACTTTACCACCAGGCTGAGAAGCTGTGATGGTGAGGCCAGGGGAGGATAGGAACAGGAAAGGTCAAAAAGGATGTTTTTTGAATACATGAGAAACCACTGCCCACTCGTGAGCCAAATTTATATTAAATGTTGACTGAGAGAAGCAGGACTGTTTTGTCTGATCTGCACCTTGGACAAACTTCTAATGACTGGAACTTCTCCTTTGCCAGAAGCATCTTCACTTCCAACTGTGCCCCTAAAACCATGTGCCTTTCTGCCTGCTGGCAACATTACTGAAGGCCAGAACAAGGCAGACTCTGTGCTTTCATCATTCAGACCAGTTTTTACACGTTTATCTGCTTTGATGCTTGTAGTTGGTGATGTTATAACTGTTTTTTATTTTATCTATACTTTCATACAACATCCTAATTGTTTGCCTTCTAAAAACATGGTTTCATTAATTTAATCTTGTGCTGCAGAAAATTTTATGAGATCTTAAAGAAACTTCATACTGTGCGTTAATTTCTTTCCACATAATTGTATTTATATTTCAACAAATAGACTTGAAGTACATTATTATTCTAAAATGAGTGCTAATGGGTTTCAGCACTTTTATGCAGCTCGTCGTGCATTTATTTCGCAGCTTTGATGGTTCACAAAGACTTGCATTTCTTCATTTACATGAAACAACTGTGAAGGATAAATTAAATGGCAGGTTATTTCATCTACAGATTTCTTTTTTCCTGAAAGCTCTACATAAACAGTCCACTGTTGGTGCACAACAAATAATTCCTTTGAAAGATCAGACCCCCATCAGGAAGACAGTTCCGTAAGTGAAAATCACAAATCTTCATCCACGTCCCAGTCTGAAAAAATAAAACAAAAACCCAAAACATTGAAATATTGCGTCTCTTTGTATCATGCCAGTACATAAAAATTAACATGTTTTCCATAGCAGAGTGGACACTGATTTGCTGCAATTTGCTTTCAAGCCAAGTCTCAAAGGACTGCAGGAGGAGGGAGGAATGCAGATGTTCAAGAGAAGGTTCTGCATTACCTATAAGGAGCAAAAATGCTGTGCTTCAAAGCTGGTGTTAAATGTGTACTGAGCTTAGCCCTGAAGATCGTAGAGTAACTTTTTCCTCACATACCCATTCCAGGCATCCTGAGCACCAATATCTGATAGGGCAGCCTTGGCAATGGTGGTCTTAAATAAACAATTGCCTGTGAAGGCCAAAAAAATGCCCTCCAAATGAGCAGCTCTTGACTCCATGGAATAATTTTCCAATTCAGAGGCATGGAGGGAAAGGGAAGCACATTTTGAAGCACATCCTGGAATAGAAATGGCAGGATGGGGATGTACCGATTGGGATTTACAAGGAGAAAAGAAGGATAGAGGGAGTCGGGGTTCTCTACTCCCTATTTGTCCATCCCACAAACTCCCTGAACCCCTGTCCTGTGCTTCCTTGTTCTGCCTTTGTTAATGATGAGCTTTAAACAGTTGGGGGCTTTCTGGATTCTGCTTGTTCAGTGCCCAGACCCAGCTGCCCCAATCCCACCTGAGACAACTAACTCTGACCAGATAATTGGGCTTTCTCCAAGGGTATATTTATGCCAGCAGATGTGATGAGGGTGTCCTCCTGTGTAATAACTGATCCTGAATGGAGAGACAGGAACAACCATCCAAACCAGCTTGCTCTTGAGTAAGCTCCACAAAACTTACTCTCCTTCACAAGGAGCTAAGGAAAATGACTTGTCTGGGAGGCCCTTTTGGTATGAGGTGGGATATCTCTTCTTCCTGCCCCAGATATCAATAACTGAATCATTAGGCCCCAGGGTGGTCTGAGCCTGAGGCACTTTCAGGGGCATCACCAAAACCATCCCCAGTTTTTAAGGGGAGTTCTAAGGAGTTTCCTTCTTTGGGAAAGAGAATGGGAGATTGGGCAACACCAACGCAGTAAAATAGCTTCCCTTACACTCCTCCTATAATTCACAACATGATTCTTATCTCCTTGTGCTTATGGACCTGTGACCATAGACCAGGAGACATAGACCTTCCTCTGAAATACTACAGCAACAAGACTAAAGCCTGTGCTGCCCTGAGGAGGGAAGGAAGCTCCAAGCACAGAGTTTGTTTCCTTTGGACCACCCTCCCTCCTAAATAACCCCAAAAAGGACAGATCTGGGGTATTTCTACGGTTTTCTCAAGCCATAGAATCATCTGGCTTCCATTAAAGTGGTCAAGCCTTTAGCCTGGTAGCATTCTACCACCTGAACTAAGCACTCCCTTTCACAGCCAGTTTTCTTCCAAGGCACTTAAATATTTCATATCAGATAATGATTTTTGTTTCTTTTCTTGAGGAAAAGTGGAGAGAATGAATTAATCCACAACAGCATTGATGAGGGGAAGAAAAGTTAATTGAAAAATATAATGAAAACACTGAGCTCATTCCACCCTGTGTATGCAATGGAAACATTGATATTGACTAAGAAAAATTAAAATTTGCTACAGAGTTCAAATACACTGTTAATATATGTATGATGATAATGCACAGAATCCTTGGTAAGGAGCCTTAGGGCACACACTATGCTTATGCAAATTTTATGGAAAACTAGAATATTAAATACGACACATTATACTTCTTTTTTTTTTACACAAGCCGATTCTGGTAAACACTTTGGCCCCCACTTAAATTTAACCTGTTTTCAAGCCATCATGAAAAATAAAAGGTGCTGAAAGTGGAAGCCAATGGGGAAGGAAGAGCTTTTACCTGGTAGAGAGCAGCTCTCCCACACCCCGTGTGATGCACTTTCCTGTGGTCAGTGGGGCTGTGCCAGAGGGTGTTCCTCTGTTCACAGCGTGATGAACATGGACCCTGAGGCCACTCTTCTAGAGCACAATCCAGCAGCACCTTTGGACTGCCATAAAACATTCAAGGGGCCAGACAGAAAGGTGGTAAAGTAATCACTCCTCCCTGTCCAACCCCTAGGGCAGGCTCTTGGCTAGGGCTAAGAAGAGTTAAGACCAGATGGTTGGACTCGATGATCCCAAGGGTCTCTTCCAACCTCAATGATTCTATGATTCTATGATTCTAATTAAAGAACACTGCCAAAACTGCACCCAGAAGCTCTCTAGATTTGGTTCGTGTGTGCAGCTACATGGGCTACATGTGTTGTATTTGGATGCTGGGATACAGATTCCTTCCCATCTCATCAGGCTCCTCATGGAGATGCTGAAGCGAGTGGTTTGTCTGTCTGGGTCCCTCCCAGGTCCCGGCAGAGGAGCAAGGATGGTCAGAATGACTGTGACCAAAGAGACTTCTGTCTTCATGCGCTCCATCCGCTGTAGCAGTGGCTATAACTCAGGTGACAAAGCCTTTAGCATAAGGATTGTTGGGTGGTATTAACCCGGATCGTCACATACGATGAGTTTCTCTACTCAGAAATACCCCAACCTCCAGTTGGCAGTTTTGTCCCAAACACGCAAAGGCGGTGAATGAACCATCTCACCCCCAGGAGAAGAAGCTGGAGGAATGAGCCAAGCCCAGCTCCAGACCCAGTGTAAAACCCGGGCAGAAGCATCAGAGATGCTGCAGAGTGAGTCCTGGGGGGCGAAGCACCCACTGTCCCCACGGAGTGTGGGGAGACCAGGTGGGCACTTTTCTCACTTCATCCTCCTGTGTGAAAACACTCAAGTCATCAAACCGTTGCCCGCAGCAAACCCCCGGGGTTGTGCTGAGATGATAAAGTCACATTTCCCACCAAGTTTAGACCCACAACAACAGTTTTTCCTTTCTCATTCTAAACTGCCTTTGAATCTCCCCTTTAATTTTTAATATAAAGCATGATCATCACAGGCTGTATGATGACTGTGACATGCAGGGAGATAAAAGCAATAAGCCTTTCTCCACACAACCTCTCTCGTTGACTCCTATAATGTCTGAGTTGGATATTTTGTAACCCTGCCCAATTAATTTTGTGCTCGGTGGCTTTTGCTGAACACAAAGTCTTAAAAAAAAAAAAAAAAAAATCTGCTAAGAAATTCATTAACTTTACAATGCGTTGGACTTACTCCAGCCAAATTATTACATTTCTATAGTGCTAAAAATAAAGAAAAGCACTGTATAATTGAAACAACCCACACACAGAGCAAGATTTCTCTCAGAGAGTCTGCACGGAAGCCAAACGCTGGTGTATCTGCACCATGCAATGCAGCCTTTCGCATGATTAATACATAATAGGAAATGTTACGTATTTTCAAATGGTTTCCCCTCAGGTAATAAATTGCATGTCACGACTGCATGTCTGACAGCTGACGCTGTTACGCGTTTCATCGGCAGATGCAAAATGACAAATTTTTAAACTGGAGCAGCACTGCAGCGCTTTGACAGCGCTTGGGCCAGGGATTTCTCTCCAATCCCTCTGTGCC
The DNA here is from genome assembly GCF_001431845.1 of Calidris pugnax. NCBI lineage: Eukaryota > Metazoa > Chordata > Aves > Charadriiformes > Scolopacidae > Calidris > Calidris pugnax. Next base: position 2,195,531 of record NW_015090795.1, read on the forward strand.
TCTTCCCTGTGAGCTACAGAACAGTGCAGAGCCTCTATTTACAGCATTTCTGGTTCACTTGTCACCTCTGCAGAATCCTCCCTCTCCCTCGAATGCCCTCTGGGGTCAGACGGCAGAGCTTGCCATTACGCCCTTTCTGGTAGCCCATCTCCTTGCAGGACCCTGCAAAGCCAACACCTCACACATCTACAGTGCCACTGCAGCGTAATCACAACCTATTTAATCTCTTTGGCTTAATTAGTCAAACTATCTTATGAAATCATAGGATTTCTGGCTGATTTCCAAAGGAGCTTAAGGAATTCTGCACCTTGTATCCTATTAAAAAGAAATGCTGTGTGAGTGCCTGATGCCTCTAGCCTTTTTTGATTTTTCCTTTCTTTTTTTCTTTTTCTTTTTTTTCCTTTTTCTTTTTCTTTTCTTTTTTTTTGAAACCACAGCCTTTGTGGAAGTGCACCTCTACACCCATTAGGACATCCACTCTGCCACACAGTGTAGCAGAGAGGATTTCTGGCTCAGATTTCCAAAGGAGCTTAAGGAATTCTGCACCTTGTATCCTATTAAAAAGAAATGCTGTGTGAGTGCCTGATGCCTCTAGCCTTTTTTGATTTTTCCTTTCTTTTTTTCTTTTTCTTTTTTTTCCTTTTTCTTTTTCTTTTCTTTTTTTTTGAAACCACAGCCTTTGTGGAAGTGCACCTCTACACCCATTAGGACATCCACTCTGCCACACAGTGTAGCAGAGATGCCATTTCGCTTGAACAGATAGTTAGTGTAATGACAGATTGCACTCCATCAAAGGGTTTATTGGAAAGAGATATAACATGAAAGAAAAATCATTTTCTCCGGGCTTCTGTTCTTGTTGCCAGGTAGGTGGCTGAAAATTGATGAAATCATCCCAATGTATGGATGAAGTGTTCATTTCTTGAAGCCAGTTAAATACTGTCCAATATAAAACAGAGCTGTCTGCTTTGCATTTCTGACTTTCCTGCCTCATTACTTCCCGCTTTAACTAACAGTGAACCTGTAACTGGTAGGTATTTTTCCTGTTCCTCTTCTCAAGCGTCTACTTGCTTACAAGTCAGCAATAAATGTATTTCAAGCCCACCAGCTCCATTGGAGCTCCAGCCTAGATCAACTCTGCAATCCTAGATCAACAACTGCAATTATTTTTGTGGTCTACATGTGTATTGGGTTTGCATGGTTTTGGGATAATGAGGTGGCTTCTGTGGGAAGCTCCTAGAAGCTTCCCCCATGTCCAATAGAGCCAATGGCACCATCTCCAAGGACCTGCCACTGGCCAAGGCTGAGTCTGTCAAAGATGATGGTAGCCCCTCTGGGACAATGCATTGAAGAAAGAAGGGAAACAAACCTGTGCAGCAGAGAGCCAATGGCACCATCTCTAAGGACCTGCCACTGGCCAAGGCTGAGTCCGCCACTAATGGTGGTAGCCCCTCTGGGACAATGCATTGAAGAAAGAAGGGAAACAAACCTGTGCAGCAACAGCCAGAAGAGAGGAGTGAGATTATGTGAGAACAACAACTCTGCAGACACCCACGTCAGTGAAGAAGGAGGGGGAGAAGGTGCTCCAGGCACTGGAGCAGAGATTCCACTGCAGGTTGGTGAAGACCATAGTGAGGCAGGTCATCCTCTAGCAGCCCGTGGAGGTCCATGATGGAGCAGATATCCACCTGCAGCTCATGGAGCACCCCACACCAGAGCAGGTAGATGTGCACGAAGGAGGCTGTGACCCCGTGTAGAGCCCATGATGGACCAGGCTCCTTTCAGGACCTGTTACCCCATGGAGGACTCATGCTGCAGCAGCTTATTCCTGGGACTGCACCCCATGGAGCAGTTCCTGAAGAGCTGCAGCTTATGGGAAGAATCACATTGGAGAAGTTCATGGTGGACTGTCTCCCATGGGAGGGAAACCATGCTGAAGCACAGGAAGAGTGTGAAGAGTTCTCCTCCTGAGGAAGGACACACACTGGAGCAGTTCCTGAAGAGCTGCAGCTTATGGGAAGAATCACATTGGAGAAGTTCATGGTGGACTGTCTCCCATGGGAGGGAAACCATGCTGAAGCACAGGAAGAGTGTGAAGAGTTCTCCTCCTGAGGATGAAGGAGCGGCAGAGACAACATGTGATGAACCGACTGCAACCCTCATTTTCCGTCTCGCTGCACCAACTGCAACCCTCATTTTCCGTCTCGCTGCACCACGTGGGGGAGGAGGGAGAGAAATTGGGAGTGAAGTTGACTCCAGGAAGAAGGGAGTGGCGGGGGAGAGGAAGGTGTTTTAAGATTTGATTTTATGTCTCATTACACTATTCTGACTTCTAATAGCCTATAAATTAAATTTCTTTCCCAGAGTCAGGTCTGTTTTGCCCGTGATGGTAATTGCTAAGTGATTATCTGTCCTTATCTCAACCCACGAGTCTTTCATTATATTTTCTCTCCCCTGTCCAGCTGAGGAGGAGAGAGAGACAGCAGCTTTGGTGCACAACAGGCATCCAGTCAGGATCAACCCACCACAACGTGGAACACAACAAATTGTTCCATGTCAAAGAGGTCTCATGCTAGCCCTGGTTTTTCTCCAATATGTTGCGAGGAGAAGTCATCTTCTGTTATTGTGATAACTAATGCCTTGCTTAACATTTTTTGTTCTATCTCCTAGAGCTGTAGTTCCTAAATTTCAAGGTGCTGTGATCAGGAATGGTCTGCAACTAGAAGAGTGATGTTGTTTCTGAAGGTCCAACCCAGAAAACCTTTACTCTTGATATGGTGAAGATAAAGTGCTATGAAATCTCTTCCTTTCAGCAGTCGCTTGGCTCCTTCCTTATCTGGAGTATTTGCTGCCCTCTTGCTAAAGGGTTAGCATGGATTTCTAAGGACTTTTATGTAAGTATTCCTCTCTTTCTGCTTCCTTTCTGTATTTAGTAGGCCTTGCAGGTCAGTGGATTTGTGCTGGGCAGACTACAGACAGTCCAGTATGACTTGTCAAAAAATGCATTTCTTACGCTTAAGATACTTCTTATTTTTCAGTGATGCCCTTCCTTCCAGAAAGAAACTGTTTGTCCATTTGTCTCCAGCCCACTGGGGAGCATCCCACTCCTTTTCCACAGGGAGCCCTCAGAGAGGAGCGTGTTCCCACAGCAGTTTTTGGGTGCTTTTCCGAGCTCGTCTGCGTTCAGCCGAGCAACAGCTTTCGGTGGCTTTTTCTGCTCTCTGCAGGACCTTTTGTCTAGTCGGTCCTTCATTATGCTGCTTGCAGCGCTCTAACTCAGCACATAACAGCAATTTGGATCATTCACCTTCCAGCTTATCCTTGGCGTTTTGCTGATTCGGGTGGTCTGTGTTTTGCTGTCCTTATTTCTCAATGTCACTGGCCTCTAGTGCCTCCCCTGTGAGAGCAGGAGCCGCGGTAAATGATCTGGGGATGTCTTGTGACACTTCGCAAGGTAGTCTTTTGTTCCTCAGGACTTTGAAACTTCATCTTCCACACAAGTTTGGTGCACAGGCAAACAGTTCCTTGTCTCTCCGGGCAAAAATCAGAATATTCCGTATCTGCTACAAACCAGAACAGAGAGGAGTTTCTCTCCATCTCATGTTGGTTCCTTGTCTCTCAAAATATTCCGTATCTGCTACAAACCACAACAGAGAGGAGTTTCTCTCCATCTCATGTTACTGAAAGAAGAAAACACTGTGTTAAGTGAAGTCTCCAGATTTCCTCTGTGATCATTTCTGATGTTAGTTGTTCAAATGACCTCTGTCATTTGAACCTAACTGTTCAAATGGCCTCTGCTTCACTGGCCTTTCCTTCCTCTTCATTAAAGGTTATGAACTGTTCAAATGGCCTCTGCTTCGCTGGGTTTAATGATGGCCTTTCCTTCCTCTTCATTAAAGGTTATCCAACAAGCTCACAGCTCAAGTTCAAACGCAGCAGCCCCAGCCACACGCCTGCAACAAAGTATTCAAGAATCAAAGCTGCTTTCCGAAAATCAATGATAAGAGACCCAGAGGAACTGCTGGTTCCATCACCTCAAAGGTCCAAGATCAATGTTCTGCTCCCAAGAGGAAAACCTGGAAGTGGTCAGTCACTGGAGTCGCTGCCTGGTCTGAAGTCTGGGTGGTTCTTCTTTCCCAAAACGATCTCAGCGTTGCTCCTGACTTACAGCAATATCTGCCTTTTATGAAATACATTTCATTAAGCCTCCTTAAGTTCCTGTTTGCTTTTGGACTTTTTCTGCTGTGTTGAAAATGAGCAGCAAGACAGGGGCTGATTGATGCACAAATGAAATATTTGGTCAAAGTGCAAGGAAAGTAAAACATTCATTGAGAAGTTGAATGATGTTGAAGAGGAAGATAGTATAAAGAAGAATGAGCTAAAAACACGCCGAATGAGATTTCTCTGGACTTCTAGAAACTGCTGTCTCTGGATATCAGAAGTGTCATCAGCTGCCTGTATGTCAGCATGGAATTCAGGGCTCTCCCTGCCATACAACCCTGCCAAGTCTTTAGCTTTTGCATCAGTAAGTCCTTAGTGCTTCATCACCAATGCACAACTTGCAAGACTGTGTATAAACATGCCAAGGAGACAAATTCTCACAGCAGCTCCTTATTTCGTGTCAAAGAGTGGCTGCAAAAGAGAAGAAAGCTGGATGTGATACTACTGAACCTATTAGAGTTTGTAAATAAACAATGAAAATAGTGTGAGAATTGAAAAGTGATCTTGCAACAAATATTTCAATACAAAGAATAACATCCAGATGGCCTGGACTGAAGCAATTTCCCTTGTCAATTAGAGGAGCCTGGAATGGAAAAATAAAATGATGATGATGGAGGATGGAAAAGAGGGGGGAAAAAAGAGAGGAAATTTTCCTGTAAGAGGGAAAAAAAAGGGAAATTTTTAAGAACATGAATTTAAGGATTCTGAAAACAGCTCAGGAGGGACAGTCTATGCTGCAACCCAACAGCACCAACCAGCCCACCTCTTGAAACACAAGGGAAACCACAGTCTGCTGAGAGCTGGTTATTAGACTTGCTGTTTCCAAAATGACTCAGCTGAACAATGCCTCAGTCAGAGACCCACCTTCCATATGAAAAGTAGTGTTTAACACAAATATTTTCATTTGACGGAACCACAATTCTAAGGAATGTTAAGCATTTGCAAAGGTGAGTGATTTGCACAATGAGAAATCTGTATATAATGAAAAGAAAAAACCTTCAAAAAGAGAAGGAGATAACAAAGAATACATCTAAATGCTTTTCTGCAATCCCACAGACCCAGGAATCATCTGCAGATGAGGTCAGGTTCAGAGGGCTCCTGTAAATTCTGGTTCTGCACAAATCTGGTTTAATGCCCAGAGGCAGGAATCACCACAGACCAAACACAACTGATGAAGGGTGAAGCTCTGAAGGGTCTGGAGCACAAGTCTTGTGAGGAGCAGCTGAGGGAGGTGGGGGTGTTCAGCCTGGAGAAAAGGAGACTGAGGAACCTTCTTGGTCTCTCCAACTCCCTGAAAGGAGGGTGTAGCCAGGGGGTGTTGGTGTCTACTCCCAAGGAACAGGTGATGGGACAAGAGGAAATGGCCTCAAGTTGTGCCAGGGGAGGTTTAGGATGGATATTAAGAAAGCTGTCCACAGTGAAAGGGTTATCAAGCATTGGAACAGGCTGCCCAGTGGAAAGGTGGAGTCACCATCCCTGGTGGTATTTAAAGGACTTGTAGATGTGGTCCTGAGGGACATGGTTTAGAGGTAACTTGGCAGCGCTGGGTTAATGGTTAGACTTGATGATCTTACATGAGCTAAAAAAGGCCGAATGAGATTTCTCTGGACTTCTAGAAACTGCTGTCTCTGGATATCAGAGGTCTCTTCCAACCAAAAAGATTCTATGATTCAAGTTTGGAGTGTGGATGAAAGACAATGAAGTGCTACTGCAATTAAAATGCAGAATATGCTCTAATCTAACAGTACAGGTCCACGTAGCCAGTGACAGTTTGATTGGTACTCGAACCAGCATGGAAATCCAGGTTACAGGGATAGAAACTGGCAGTAAATTTAGGTAAAATTCCAGATGCTTAAGTTTTCTCCTATTAATGTAACCTCACCTTTCAATGAAATATGACAGAGCTGAAATGGCAACTGAAGTCATAACAAATTCTTGATATTATACACTTTGCAGAGAGATAACTCAGTTCTAATCAATGTGAGTGCCATCGCAAGGTGGTGTCATGGATGCATCTTCCTGAAACATCATTTTCTCAACCTATGGGAAATTATTCAAAGCGATGGGATGCAAAGGCTGATGAGCATCCTGGTGCATTAGAAATGGCATGTTCAGGCTTCTTACTGAGGGGGAGAATTGGTTGTGTGAACAGGCAGGTAATGGGCTCACATTTCAGTTGAGAAAGGTGCAGTTAAAACGCACTATTCTGTGCAGACATTTATTCCCTCAAATAGGCAAAAAAAGAGTCCCTCTTCTGTAAACACACACATAGAAGGATACAATAAGGAACAGGCTTTCAACTCTCTGTTCTGACAACTGAGACAATATTTTTGCCCCCCCCAGACAGGGTTTGAACACCCGTCGCCCGAGACAAAAAAAAAAACAACTGGCTCAACATCTCCTTTTCCCAGAATCTCATTTGAAAATGAGAAGAGGCTACTCCACTTTTCTGTCCTGCTCCTACTGTTTGGTCTCCATTTGAGCTCTGCTTCTCAGCCAATCTTTCTGTTTAGACTGGCATTTATCAGCTTTAATTAGGGAAATGTTAGAGGGAAAAGAAAAGAAAAAATATAAAAGACATCTTTAATGCTTTCTCTTCATTTCTCAGCTGCTTTTTTGCATATATGAGGAGAGCAGAAGTGGAGGTTCTGGTCCTTTGTGTCTGAAGGATGCATTCTTTAGTGACTAAAGCCAGAGCCCACAGTGCCATTAAAGCAAATACTTTATATAAGCAACCCATGGGCAGAGACCAACCACAGACCATTCACTGAATAAAAATTTAAAACTCAGAGCTCACCACTAAATCACTAATAGGCAAATTGTCAAAATCCAGTACTTTGGGTTGTTGAGTTGGGTTTTTTTTTTCTTGAAAATGGTTTGCCCAGTTCTTTTTTACAATCAGATCTGTCAGCAGCTCCCTGGGGTATTTCTGTTCCTTTGGATTTGCAACAGGAAACATCAACATGTGGAGAAAACTTCAATATACAGCTTTTTATACACAACCCCCGAGTATAATGAGCAAGCAGCTCCTGCAATGCTGGGCTGCTGTTCAGGCAAACTACTTATAAACTGGCAAGCAGTTTGTTGGACTGTCAAAAGACAAGATGTAAAGCTAATCAAAGCTCCTCTGTTAAGCTTATAAATATCCATTATTCTAAGCAATCAGAAAAATACTGGGAATGGACTCATAATGGGGCAAAGAGACCCCTATAATCCAGGCTGCCCCCAAACTGAAAAAATAAATTCAAATTAACATACTTGCAAATGTTCTGCTTCTTGCACAGAAATAACAGAGACCAGCAAACAGAGACTAAAAATAAACTACCACCGAGGGCCAGTGCGACGCAGAAATGTTTTATAGCAATACACCAAACTATTTAGTCAGATAAATATGCTTAATTAGTTGTGGCAGAGTTGGGGAGAAAATAATAGCTTTGTTGCTTACTTATTTTCTGAAAGGCTGTTATTGTGGCCATATTTTGCTTTGTAGAATTTTTCTATTGTATGTGCGTTTTAGGTCTGATTCTCAAGAGGTGGGAGTCGATGCACTAATTGCAATGCAACTTATGAGAATATCACCAGCTGAGTGTTTTTTACATGGTTTCTAAGTACATTTAAATTCAGAAATACTTTAGGAAAAACAACTGGATCTCTAAAACAGTTTCTGCTTTTACTTATATTGACTTGGAAGCAAAGAAAAGTTTGGAGAGGTTTCTTGTGTAAAACCATTGGCATCAGGAGTCTGCACAAACCAAGGTGTGATCTCCAATGTACCATTGTCCTTCAGTTTGTCTAAGCATCCTGTGGTCCAGTGCCATCTCCTAAATATCATTTAAAAGGGTCAACGATGCAACATGAGTGGGCATTGAATCTCTGAGTGTAGAAAATGGCTTCAAGACTCTTAAAAATTATCTCAAGAGCTGGAATGTGGAAAGAATCAAAGCACAACTGCTGCTGTCCCATAGGTCAACGATGACCTTTGCAGAGCTGCACAGAAGAGCAGAAGAAAGAAGACAAGATGGTAGGCTGCAGATGGATGAAAGAAAAGCAGAAGAGGCTTGACTGCAAGGTTTTCCTGTGTTGTCACAGGGTCAAGGTCTAATAAAAGCCAAGCATCTAAGCAAAAGTTGATTTTTAACTATCTTTTTTTAAAGCTTGTTGTGATGTCTAAGCATCCTGTGGTCCAGTGCCATCTCCTTACCATCATTTAAAAGGGTCAACGATGCAACATGAGTGGGCATTGAATCTCTGAGTGTAGAAAATGGCTTCAAGACTCTTAAAAATTATCTCAAGAGCTGGAATGTGGAAAGAATCAAAGCACAACTGCTGCTGTCCCATAGGTCAACGATGACCTTTGCAGAGCTGCACAGAAGAGCAGAAGAAAGAAGACAAGATGGTAGGCTGCAGATGGATGAAAGAAAAGCAGAAGAGGCTTGACTGCAAGGTTTTCCTGTGTTGTCACAGGGTCAAGGTCTAATAAAAGCCAAGCATCTAAGCAAAAGTTGATTTTTAACTATCTTTTTTTAAAGCTTGTTGTGAGCAGTCTTTTTCTATGAATAGGACTTAAACACTACTGGATTGGGGAAAAAAAAAAAAAGAAAGAAAAAGTAAATATGGAGATGAAAATCAGAAAATAGGAGCCAGAAAGGGAAATTAGTACCTACTATAAAACATCTGCAGAGATATTTAAGAGACTCAAAGGGAAAGTGGTGCAACAGTTTAACCCTTCAGACCTTGGGCACATTTGTACCATCCTCGGTGTAGTCTTTTTCTATGAATAGGACTTAAGCACTGCTGGATTGGGAAAAAAAAAGAAAGAAAAAGTAAAGACGGAGAGGAAAATCAGAAAATAGGAGGCAGAAAGGGAAATTAGTATCTACCATGAAACATCTGCAGAGATATTTAAGAGACTCAAAGGGGAAGTGGTGCAACAGTTTAACCCTTCAGACCTTGGGCACATTTGTACCATCCTCGGGACATCTTGTTTGAAGCCACTTGGGTCATTCAGTTCTGTGATTGCAGCATAACGTACTCTTCCTCCACTGGTTGTTACCCTTCCTATTGTGTAATTAAAGAGTTCTCTTAATTATTGATGCCAGCTGAGGCATTTCATTAATCATCACCAACAATATGACAGAAACAAGGAGGGAAAGCACTCTAATCACATTCCTACTGGGACAGCCTGATTTTTTTCTCCCCCTCCCACGGCACTGGCAATTGCTCCAGTGAGTAATGAGAGCACAAAAATAAGTGAGTTTAAGGTGACTTTGACTCCACGTAGGCTGAAAGAAGAAGAAAGTTCCTGGCAGATACGAAAGAGACATTCTGGAATAGTTCTCCCTACTAGGGAGAGGGAAAAACAGACCTGAGTGTCTTCATGTCCAGAGAAGAGATGATACAAAAGGAGCAGTAGAAGGGACCTTGGTAACGTTACATTCACTGCAAAGTATATGCAGCCCTCAAGAACTTCACTCCCATCATGTCCAAGGTCTTGAGCTTCTTCTGTTAACCTCCAGTTGGTAAATGCCCACTTACTGTATTTTCTCTACATCAGTCTTAGCATAACACTGAATCTGATTCCAGACTCACACTGGGCTCTTGACAAGTGAAACGACTTGAGGATCCAGCAGGTATGAAGTTTTCTGAGGTCGGTTCCCTGAAACGGGCGTCTTTGTTTTATTTACTTTCCTTTAATCCCACTAAGTGACTGTACACACATGCAATTACATCCAGCAAGCGGGGCACTCCAATTTGCTTTGAATTTAGCCTGGGCAGGCAGCTATCCAGACTACATCAGTCAAAGTAATGACAGCAAAGGAGATTAAAAAAGAAAGCATGAGGAGGAGGATGACACTCCAGGAGATGATAATTGAGGAACTATGAGAACGTTCATTGAGTTTGACAATTTCAGGCTAAAAGGCTTCTGTCCCGGTAGATATTTTATCTCCCATTTAACCCTTCACATCTCACCTTGCTGCCCAGTCCCACGTCAACCACTGGGAGTTCCCAAAGTAACCAACAGAGCTGTACACAAGCTATTGCCTACCCTGGTGAGTCATTCCAAGTGAGAGATTGCTGGTGACCCAAGCAGGGGAAATCCACCATTCTCAAAATGGGGTGAGAGATTGGTGGATTTCCCCTGCTTGGGTCACCAGCATTCTCAAAATGCCCAGTCCATCACAAGGCAATGAAGGTCACATATCTCCTCCCAGCCACACTTCTCCTAAGAGCATCATAGAATCATAGAATGGTTTGGTTTGAAAGGGACATTAAAGATCATCTACTTCCAACCCCCCCGACGTGGGCAGGGACACCTCCCACCAGACCAAGGACATTAAAGATCATCTACTTCCAATCCCCCTGACGTGGGCAGGGACACCTCCCACCAGACCAGGTGGCTCCAAGCCCCTTCCAACTTGGCCTTGAACCCGTCCAGGGATGGGGCAGCCACAGCTTCTCTGGGCAACCTGGGCCAGGCTCTCACCACCCTCAGGATGGTCTGAGGTGGACCAGTCAAACACCAGAAACAGGGCCTGAGGTGGACCAGTCAAACACCAGAAACAGTATAAAATCCCTGGTGAAGCCTACTGTGGGCAGTTGCATGGGGATAGGGTTTCTTACTTGGTCAGAGTTCTTTTTGCTGTGCTGGCCTTAATTACCACTCTAATTAGAGGACTCTCTGTGACAGATGGATCCCTCATGATGTGTTGGCTCTTCATATGAAAACTTAAGGGAAGAGGGAACCTAGATTATTTGCTGATTGCTGACTTGTTTTCCTGCTGCTCCTGCCCTGCTCTCTGCCCTCCCTGGTCTGAGCTTTGTTTCTTTTGCTTATTTCTTTCTCACCTGCCTGATAGCTGTCTTAATCAAATTAATTCCAGCAATGTTTGGGGTAGTCTTTTCTGTTGCTGTAGGGATTTTCTTTCCTCTTCCCTACCTAGGGAGAATGCCAGAGTTATTTTCCACTGCCTCTTAAGAATAACCTTCCTCTTATTTTTTTTCTTATATATTGCTAAACTAGGCATCTTCACGAGCAGAATATTTCAGATTGTACTGATGAGCTCCAAATGCATCTGGTGTAGGATCTGATAAATACAACGACTAACAATTCTAATATATTCTGGAACAGTTGGCTCAGCACACCCACCAGGCAGCTACATCCAACATATACACCACCAAGTCAGGTGGAGGGGTTGGTATTTACGGCAAATCACTCGAGCCTGTACCTTTTGATTTCTCTGCGGCTCTTCCAGTGCTGCAGAAGCACAGAGGTCTCAAGGTAATAGGGAGCTCAGGTGATCTGAGCTGTGCCTTGACTTTAATTACTAAGCGAAGAAAAGATAGACAGAAGAAAAAGCTGACTTTTATCTTTATGAGCGCAAAAGAGCCCTAATTTGATGGGCTAAATCATGTTCCAGTCTGCAGTGGAAAGGAGCTGCTGTTCTTGTACCTGCAACCTGGGCCTTCCTCCCGGCCCTTAGTGGGTGTCATTAGGTTGGATTACTCATACAGCAAAGTTTCAGGATTAGTCCCTCACTCCGCTGTTGGATTTATACAGGGAAGTCTAGGGAGCTGCCAATTTGGGCAGAAGAGGTGACTTCTCCTAAAAAGGGTTGCAAATGAGGAAAATGTTTAATACGGGCCCGGCATCCTCTACTGCAAAAGGGAGTCTCAACAATATCTGTATGCTGGTGATCCCTGATGAAAAATCTCAGCTCCCAGAGAAGCATTAGAAATAAATCTGCACACAGAAATTATTTCAGGCCCGACCCAGCACCTCCAGCATCCTCCTACACACATGGTCTGCCAATCAGGCACTTTGTGCTAGACTTTTAATCTGTGATACAGCTCAGTAACTTTATAATCCAGGAGACCATGATGTTCAAGTGGAGTAGCCTGATTACCCAAGGGACCCTTCTGGCCTTACCTCATCATCCTTTCCACTCAGGGACAATGGACACTTCCATACAAGCTTCCCTCACCCAGGAGTAGTTCTGATTTGAGCCAGCTTTAACACATAATTGTTAAATTGAGCAGGTAGGTGATTTACTATCTTCAGGGTTGGCTTCCCAACACCAATTATTTTAAAGATCACTATCTCCAAATTCTAGTTCCATTGCTACCTCTTTAATATGATTCTCCTGCAGGAAAAAAAAAAAAAAACAAACCAAAACAAAAAAAACCAAAACCCAAGTGTCAGCAAATGGAATCTGGCAAGAAATGAATCAAATAAACTTAAAATAGTGTCATGGTGCCTATATTAAATTTCTTTTGACTGAAACTGTGCATCTGGGAACTCTACTGTTTGTAACGGAAAGGGAAAAGAATTGATGACATCAGCAATTTACCTCATTATATCACTATACGATGATAAATAATATTTTCTCCAAGTCCTCCTGAGTTCATCTGAAATGGTTTTAAAGATTGTATACAGTGTATTTGTACTTAAATTATTCTACTTTCAGAATCCTGGTGAGCTGAGGCAGCAGGAGATAATTTGTAGGACAGCTTGAGACACTTTTCTAACAGTTTCGATATTGCTGCAATTGTCTTCCTACTTTCTACAAGGCACAGACCTAATGTTGTATTTGAAGCCCTCTTACTGAGCATCCTCATCCTCATAATCATTGGGTTGGAGCTTTCTTTAGAAGGGAAAAATTCCCCTGAAATCTAGGTGTTTGTCATTGGTCTCCATGACAACAGCACCAGGAGGTGGTGCTTGTTTTCCCTTATTGGTCCTTACAGGTGCTTCTTGTTTTAATTCACCGGGCCTGGTTTTACTTCTCCTCTTCTTAGCCAAACCCAGTTTAGTTCCCTGCTTGAGTTTTGTGTTTTCCTTCAGCTAGATATTGGTCTCTGATTTTTTTGCTGCTTTTCTGTTAAAGCTCTAAACATTTCAGCTTTTCCTGCAGGAGACAAGTGGGCTCATGCTCTTCTCTGGTGTCTGAGTTACAGCCATGGATCACTGCAAGATAGAAGAGGGACTGCTACTCAGGCCTGGACCTAAAAGGGATTCATGGTAAGGATCGTTCCTGTGAAGCCAGGGGCTATAAAAAAAAGGCCAAGGAAAAAAGAAAAGGGAGTGGATAAAAGGGTTCTTATGCTGAGGGTGCAATCATTCCTGTGAAGTCAGGGCTTATAAAAAAAAGGCCAAGGAAAAAAAGAAAAGGGGGTGGATAAAAGGGTTCTTATGCTGAGGGTGCTCTGTTTCTTCATACTCTGTTGTGGTTACCCGGGTCTAAATCATGTCAAACTGCAGCAAATTGCATTGCAACTGGAATGAAACGGAACTGTGATATTTAGCCTCATAGTGGACCTTAAAACCTTAGACTCTTCTGAAAATTGCCTAGAAACTTAAATCCACCACGGAAATTCTTCCCGGTTAAATGTTACATGACCAATACATGTGGCCTTTCAAATGTGTTTGGCTGAATCATCATCTCAAATTATCAAGTTTTTTCATTTAAAATACTAGTTTCAAATGCTCAAATTGTCTCTTTTTTTTTTTTTTTTTTTCAAGTTCTCATCTTTGCAAAGCCAAAGGTCTTTCCTTGACTAAGGACATAACATATTGAAAGTGCTCAATTTTTTTTTTTTTTTTTTTTTTTTTTTCCCAAGTTCTCATCTTTGCAAAGCCAAAGGTCTTTCCTTGACTAAGGACATAACATATTGAAAGTAATGTGTTAGGCTATAAGCTTATTCCTTTCTTTTCCTCTTTCCTCCAAATCTCTCAAACTTTTGCCTGGGTGGAGTGATGAGTGGGGTTGCAAGATTGGGCAAGTTTTAGAGAAGGATGAGTGTTTTTGGAAGGAGTTTCTTTCTTTCTCTCTAGGCTGGCCCAAATCTCCTGCTTGCCACAGGAGATGCAAACAAATGTTTCCTTGGTCCCTGTGGTTAAGGAGTAGACAACCCTTGGGTGTTACAGAACTCAGTGTTTTGGGAGCAGACAGCTTTCTGAGTAGTTTGGCAAATAGTAGGAACTTTCTCAGATCAGAGGTGGTTCCCTCTGTACGTACTGGGATGCCCCCAAGTGAAGTCCTTCTCTCTGTCCTCAAAACCTCTCTTTATCTTCTTTCTCCCCACCATTAAGACAGGGGGCTTCTTCTCATCTCGCACGCACAGTGGGAGCCTGGTCTTGCTCCAGAGAGGATGCAAATTCCAGCAGTATCCCCCATGCTTTGAACTGGAATAATTCAGGAGTCAGCAGTTTCCTAAAACCAGAGGTGTGGGTTTTTGGGTTTTTTTTCCTAACATAAGCACTATGTTTCTTGAAAGTCTGCAGATCATAGTTTGCTAAATTTATAACAGTGGCCATTACTCCTTGGTTTCTGGGAATTAATTTCTGAAAATTCTCCAATGTTCTTATTAGATCTATCCCATCAGGTGTCCCTTTACCTGAATCAAATCAGGCTTTCCTTAGAGCAGAATGGCAAAGAGAAAAGCACACCAGAGGCACTAGCTCTTCTACAAGACTACATGCTAATATAACTATTTCAGTCTTTAAACGTGTGGTTTTTCTCTCTTTAGTCTAAACAATTTGGTATTTCTTGAAACATGAAATGGCCTGGATTTCTTAACAATATGTGCAGTAGAAAGAGCTTCTACGTTTTCTTTTCAAGCCAAACTAAAGGGTGGAAGCAGCAGCTCCGCACGCATTGCTCAGACAACTTTCATTCCTGTTAAAAGGAACTGGCAGTTTGTTTTCCTTAGCAAGCAGCAAACCCCTTTTATCGAGCTTGCACACTGGCAGTGAAAGCCTGGGAGAAAAATCTCAACCCATTGATGAAAGCAGCTTTCAATTTTTGGACAAAAATGCAAAGGGGAGTATCAAAACAGATGGTTAGCCTCTCCTGCAGTGAAAAGTGAATAATTCGTGTCAGAAAATGGTGAAAATGGAATTTTTTCTGCCACGAGAAAAAACAACCTCTGCTTACTAGTGAAAAGTGTGAAAAATACAGTGCTAGAGAAGATCCACAGACACTCAAAAAAAAGTCAGTATTGATGTATTAAGTGAAAAATCACTGGTTTTCTCAGAAATCCCATCTGTGTAGTTTAGTTTTCATCATTTAGGAGGCATGAATAAACACACATACAACCCTGTGTATATATTTATAAATAAATGCAGGTATATAATTTATGTGGAGAAAATGAGTTTTGTGGTTTTCCTATTAACTCAGAATATTTTCACATTCATTATTGTTCTATTACTGGTTTCCCAACTACACATTTCTCACTTCCATATTTTAAGTTATTGTGGAGTTAAATTTCTTTAGACTACAATTCTTGTTGCAAGTCAGGCTATTTTTCAATAAAATGGAACTCTTTCATTAAGGGGAAAAAATGCCTTTTCACCTATTCATCACTGGTTTAAGTCCTGACTAGTGTTGGTAAGCAAGGACCTCCTTTAAGTACAAAGCTTTTATTTGACTGGTACAGACTCTTTTTCAATCCAGAGAAAATTCATTTCATTAATTAATGCAGAAGTATAGAATATAAATCTGAAAAAAAAATTTCAAAGAAAAAAAATGATCAGCATTAAACTAAGGGAGGAAAAATGAGTGGATTTTCCAAAATGTTCTCTTTGACTTTGATTTGGGGCCTGGGACCTACACAAGCAGATGTTGGTGCAGGAGTGTGGCTGTGCAAAAGGTCATAGCTTTGTGATAGGTAAAATGAAATGGATTGCTGGGTTGAAATTGTCCCATCTGGGAGCTGAAAATGTTTGATGCGAAAAATAACCTAACAGGAATGTACTGCCATCTTAGCAAAGATAGTCAGGGCCGTGTAAAAGAAATCTCTGCGTATAAATGTAACTTCAGGGCTTTGAAAGACTGAGATCAAGTCTACTTTAGTTGTTTATTCTCCGCCCAGGGTTAACGGATGGAGATGACATCTACCAGAGTTCAACTCATCTCACTAAGGGAGGGACACCTCTTACTCCACTCATCTGGAAGATCCCTTTAATGTTGGTTGTCTAAGTTGCAAGATAAAAGTAACTCTAATATGAAAAGGATTGTCCTTCTAAATGAGAAGATATGTAACTGTAATATGGGAATGATTGTCATTCTAAATTATCTGTTCTAGCCTGGGTTTAAGTTAAAAGAATTGTTAGGAGAACTTGCCCAGGTCACGTAAGATACCAGACAAAATTATGGTAATTGTTGTTTCTTTCCTGAAAAAAACCAAAACTGTGGTCCTGCATCCAGCTTCTGTAGACACATTCATTGGTAATATCTGAATTTCTGTTGGTTTCAACAAGAGGACAAAACACTGACCAGGTTCTGCAGGACAGTGAGGCAGAGGGGATCCAGACACTCTACAGGGTCTTAGGGAGAGTATCTTTTTGCATTGCCAAGTCTTTCATGCACAAGTTGGTTTTGTTTAATCTTCAGCCTGGCCTTCCAATCTAAAACTGTCTCACATTAGCTTTCCAAAGGTTGTATCTGCAGAATGCTGAGTCAGAGGATCTTGCAGAGTGTCAGTATATATATATTCTTTTTTTTTTTTAATTGAATTCTAGGCCCTGATTATACTCAGTTTGTTCTGCATGAGATCAACAAGGCAGGTGGAAAATCCTCCTCACAGGGCAGCTGACGATTCTCCACAAATGCTATAACAGGAATGACAGCTGGATATGGATTTTCACCTGCTGCTGAGGAGAAGGGATGTTCAATGTGAGTTGATACAGCTGACTGGCACTCTGTTAAGCTAACTGTGTTGTCCAAGTGGCCATCTACACTTCTCCAGTGAGCAGAGAAGCACCTCCAGGGCATGGCCTGCACCTCTGGAGGGAACGGATCTCTCTCCATCTGTTCCAGAAGGACCAGGTAACCTTTTTGAAGACTTACTTTTGCACACACAAATTTAAGTGGTGTGATGTCTACCTTTGGGAGCTTGGATTGTTTTTTTTCCTTCTCTGTCTTACTTTGCACACCCTTCCTGGGGCAACGGGAAGCCTGCACTATGAGGCTGAGAGAACTGGGTTTGTTCAGGCTTGAGAGAAGGTGGCTTAATGGAGACCTTATCACCATGTTCCAGTATTTTTAAGTGTGGCTACAATGGAGATTCCCTTTTTGCAAGCAGTCATATGGAAAAGATGAGGGGTAAAATGAGTACAAGTTTCTGCTGGGGAGATTCCCATTGGATACAGGAAGAAAATTTTACACAATGAGAACAATCAGCCACTGGAATATTCTCCCCAGGAAAGTGGTGGATTCCCCAGCGCTGGCCACTTTTAAGATTCAGCTGGACAGGGTGCTGGGCCACCTTATCTAGATCATGTTTTTGCCAAGAAATGTTGGACCAGGTGATCCTTGATTCCAGATTCCAACCTGATATTCTGTGATACCTCTCTAAGAGATCACTCTATCCTTATGTATTAACATGTACCTCAGCTTGCCAATGTCTGCTCCTATACAAATGGAAATGAGCACCCCATTTCCAACTATATAATTTCTAAGGCCTGTAATGGAAACAAACTGCTGGGAGTGATGAGGTGGTTGCTCTGGCTCCTGATACTAATACAAAAAGAAGTAAAGAATTAAAACCACCATCATTTGTGATTCTCAAGACACACTTTAGGGGACCGTGCAACTCAATCACCTTCACTCAGTCTGGATCATGGAGTTGCATTCTCTAAAATACAATGGTAACTGGATTCCTAAACCAGAGTAAATCAGGTGTGAATCCAGAGCAGATTTTCACTGCTGTAGTGAATATTCAGGTGTGCACCATACCCTTACTTCTGCTGGTCTCACACTGGGATAAATCTTTGGTTTCAAAGTCTGGTCCTACACCTATTAAGTTATCAAAGAGGAAACAGAACATTTCTCAAAACAAAATGAAATCTAGCATCTGAAAAATATGAGATTTTGAGCCTTTAATTATGCTATACAAGTTATTTTACCACACTTTTCAGCATTACACATAGTTTTTTATAATCTTTGATATAGTGAGACTCTGATGCTGTTTCCATAAACTGAGCACAGGAAAGCAGCATTAATCTCATGTTCCTCTTCTTTTCAGAGAGACTGTAAGGTCATTTTTGTCTCCACAATTCTGGCAGAGCAGAACTGCAAAGAAAAGCCAATTCTAATAACATTTTATAGAGGTAATAGAAGAGGAAGAAAATGGGAAGAAGAGAAAGTAGAGAACAGCAAAGAAAATTATATGATATGTAGCCTTATCCGGTGAAACCCAGCAATTGGAGGAATTTTCCACTCTCTTTTATTAAGCACTTTTTAATTAAAACAACTCCAGCAAACCCCACACTGATCATCAACATGACATTGACCATTGTGGCCCAAATTAAACACTCTAAAAGGTTACGCTCTGACTTTGATTTGGGCATAATGCAGGAGGGTTGGCCCCTATACAAAGACCCATGATGCTCATAAATCTTCCATGGATTCTGGTCCTGTTGTATGAATTTAAGACATTTAAATTGTTCTGTGTATTTGCTGACCTTAAAAGGGGATTTTGATGCAAATTCTGACCTACTCTTTAGCGTGTGAAGAAGTCCAGAGTTGGTCAAATGTTAGAACAGCTAGGCTGTATCTAGGGTGATTTCATCTAGATGGCCTGGCTACCAAATGAGATAATCCTTGGAAACAGGGTTTCTGAACTAAAGCCTGTTGGCAGTTTTTTGAGTTGGTATTAACAGGCCTTGGACTTGGTCCCTGTGGCGTCCAGCATTTCTGCGGTGCTGTAGGAAAGGAAAATGGAACGGGTCCAAGACTTGTTACAACTAAGAAAGAAGTTAAAAAAAACAGATTGTATAGATGGAATAAAGAAGGATTGTGCTGGTAGAAGTGGACTTGAAGATAATTACTTGTTCTCACCTCCACAAGCTCCCATTTTGCCCGATAGGAGAGGATGTAAGGCTTGGAAAAGCCCTTCTGCCTCCCTGAAGCCTTGCCTCTTTGCAGAGGCAGTGGCAGTGGTGGAGGAGAGCAGGACCCCAGTGCTCTTCTCATGTTGCTTCCACCCTACTTCTCCTGAAGGAGCAAAATAAGAAGGCAATGGTAAGTAGGGAAAAGTGCCATGAGCAGCCCTACAGGCCTGGGGGAGAGTGGCTGGAGCCACCCAACAGAAAAGGACCTGGGAGTGTTGGTTGATAGCTGGAGGAGGGCAGACCTCATTCTCTACAACCCCCTGAAAGGAGGGTGTAGGCTGGGGAGGAGTGTCTGTCTCTTCTCCCAAGGAACAGGTGATAGGACAAGAGGAAACAACCTCAAGTTGCACCAGGTAAGGTTTAGGATGGATATTAGGAAAAATTTCTATACCAAAAAGGTTGTCAAGCATTGGAAGACAGTGGTGGAGTCACCATCCCTGGAGGTATTTAAAAGCCGGGCAGACGTGGTGTTGAGGCACATGGGTTAGAGGTGGGTTTGTCAGTGTTGGGTTGACGGTTGGTGGTTGGACTTGATGATCTTAAAGGTCTCTTCTGACCTAGATGATTATAGAATGGAGTGATCTCCTGGGAGCCTCCCTAGGACAGGTCTGACCATGGCAGCCTCAATGCTGTTGAGACCACGACAGCGTTGTGAGAGGTTTGCTGCCTCATTGTGTTATCAGGAGACCTGGACATGACTCTGCAGCCCATAAGGGGACAATACTTGCCCTCCAGTCCAGAGCACTGGCAGCTCCCTCCTGGAGGAACAGGAGTGGGGGCAGAGCTGAGGGCAGCCAAGACATGCCATTCTGTCTGCAGGACAAGGCAAAAAAGCAGAAAGTAACCCCAAATTCCCTTGAGAAATACATACCAATTCACCCCTGACCTAGATGATTATAGAATGGAGTGATCTCCTGGGAGCCTCCCTAGGACAGGTCTGACCATGGCAGCCTCAATGCTGTTGAGACCACGACAGCGTTGTGAGAGGTTTGCTGCCTCATTGTGTTATCAGGAGACCTGGACATGACTCTGCAGCCCATAAGGGGACAATACTTGCCCTCCAGTCCAGAGCACTGGCAGCTCCCTCCTGGAGGAACTGGAGTGGGGACAGAGCTGGGGGCAGCCAAGACACGCCGTTCTGTCTGCAGGACAAGGGGAAAAAAGCAGAAAGTAACCCCAAAATCCCTTGAGAAATACATACCAATTCACCCCTGCACCATGTCATTTCCCTCTGCCCCCACCACGGGAATGTGTTTTGCTTTTTCTGGTGACTTCACTCTTCCAAGCCAGAGGGTCAGGTTGACCTTTATTTCTGCAGTCAGTTACTCTAATGAGCACACTTTAAGCACATGCATGCGCGGAGAAAATTAAGCCAGGCCTATGCCGCTATGTTTATATTTAGCCATCCCAGAGGCGCAAGGCAGGTTGCCGATTTTTCTGTGAAAATTCTCTTTCCAGGCAAATGTATCCACATCTGTTGGCGCAGTGAATGATTAAAACCACAGCCCTGGAAGCGAGAGCTACCCCTGCCCATGTACCAGGGCTCGCACAAAGCCACGGCTTGTAGCAATGATTGCCCTCCACTCAAGGGAAATAGCCTTTACGCTTTCTATTTGCTTTCTCAATAAGGGAAAGTTTTAAGAAAAAAAAAAAAAAAGGAAGGCAGGCAGCATTTCCCGCCTCTTCTTCCTTGGTTATGAAATGTGTGTCTTCAGCCAGCACGGGCAGAGCTGAATTTCATGAAAAACCTGCCCGAAAGCATAAAAGCGAAGGGTTTCTAGGAGTGCTCTTTCGAGATGAAAGTGAAAACTTTAAGGAAGTGTTTCTTTAGGAAAAGAGTCTCCTTTGCAGAGCCCGAGAGCTGGTGGAGAGCTGATTATAGCTCCCTGCCCCTGCTTTCTTGGGGCCGCAGCTGAGAGCTATCAAACATCATGAGCTGTTGGTACCACTTTTCTTCTCTCATTTCTGCTTATGAACATGGGATGTTTCAGCTACATCTTAGAAACTAAAAAAAAAAACCCTCTTCTTTGTTTTCTTTTTTTTTTTTTTAACAGGGATTTGGACTTAAGGAGTAGGATCTTTGGAGAATAAATATTTGGATAATAAATCTTATGAAGAGCAACTGAAGGAGCTGGGACTGTTTAATTTGAGGAAGAGGAGGCTGAAGGGAGACCTCATCACTCTCTACAACTACTTGAAAGGACACTGTAGAGAGGTCGGTGCTGGTCTCTTCTCACAGGTAATTAGTGATAGAACAAGAGGGAATGGCTTCAAGCTGCACCAGGGTAGGTTTAGACTGGACATTAGGAGATGTCCAAGCCTTCAAACTGGGTTTAACACCATGTGAGGATGAGTGTGCTTAAGTCCAAGTGGTGTCACAGGGACAAACTCCATCCAGTTCTACACCAGGGAAAATCAAATACATTTATAAACATTTCAATGGAAACAAGTGCATAGATTTCCACCCATAGGACTCATCTCACCTAATTTTGCAGTCTCAAAATTAACACTTCCCCAAGACAACTTTATTTTGACAAACTAAATTAAATGCCTTGGGTTTTCTGCTTTTCTAGAGGTTTTATTTTTAAATTATCTTTCCGTTTGTGTGTTAAAAACATTAAAAATTTGCCCTCAATCACAAGGAAGCATTAGTCTGAATTCAGAGAAACCAGATAATTAAATATATAATTTAGAATAGGGAGGGATTTAAATTCAATAATTTAATTCATTACATTAAATAAATTCAATAAATTAATTCAATAAATTCAATAATTTAAATTCATTAATTTAAAAAGTTTTCAATCAATTTGCTACACTCAAAATACTGAACAGTGAAACAACCAAAGAAATGGGAAAATCCATGGTTTTCATAATTCTACCACTGAATAACAGCATGTCTTGCAGTTTTAGTTAAATGGTTTTCATTCGCTATTTTGTTTCATGTTTTCAGATAAATATTTGTAGTGGTGGCTGTGTACACAAATTGTAACTACTTCCAACAGCAATAGGTACCTGATTATGATTCATGTGCCATATGCTTCAAGGAAACATAAGGTAAAACAGTATTAAAAACATATTTGTCTTTAATTATTGCTTCTAGTTCGGGCAGTGACATAATTGTGATTTCTGGCAATATAGTGCAAAAAGTGGAATTTTTTTATTCCGTTGCAATTCCACCCATTCAGTTTATGCCAAGGCCAAGAAACTACTTGAGCCATGTACAGGACAACCTATCAGAAATCAATCCCACTGTCTAGGATAATTTATTGTTATACATATTGGTAATTTATCATCATACATCGGTTCATGTTGGTTATTGAATTAAAATGAAACTAATGTGGTCTTAAGCAAGAATGGACAAACAAGACCCTTAAGTAGTTAAAGAGATCATGATAAGCTCATTTTGCGTTGTTAAAATTATTGAATTAGGATTGTTAAAACCGCTGGAAAAATCCAATCCCTTTTATCAGGCCAGATTGTTGCAGACTCCCAGCACCCATTCAGAAACCGGGAGGCACGCAGCAGCTTTCAAAGTGAAATGGCAATGGGTTTTATCTACTCCCTCTCATCAAACCCTTCTGTGTTTGTAAGCTCGGCACTAATGAGGCACCGCAGCGAAACTCATTCTGCTTTGCTACCTGGAAGTTTCCTGTAGTGAAGATGAAAGAGATGCTTATTGGAAATCTTTTTGGGTTTGTTTTTCTTTAGCAAACATAAATGAGTTTTTGGTTTTTTTTTCAATTTAATATTATAGTAGAGCAGTGATCATATAACACACATATAGTTTTCTGTCTAATTGCTCTGCGTATCCAGAGCTTTGAAGTTAGTCCGTATAAATATCTCCGAGATTTAACAAATACTGCGTTTGATTTCCACCCGAGGCAAAACAAACAATTTTATTCTCTAGCGTGGATGGATTCTGAGTTGTGTTTCACGCTAGGAAAACCTCAGAAACAAAAAATCATATCCAGCTGCTCTCTGTAGTGCAGAAATTCAGGAAGGAAAAAAAAAAAGAAAGAAAAAAAATAGAAACAATCTGTAATTCGGAATTTATTGGCAATTTGCTGGCACACTTATCTGCCACGGCACAAGCAACACGAACAATCACAACGGAGCTGTTTGGTCTGGAGGCCTCAGGAAAGGATGCTTGAGAATGTGTGAATAAATCGAGGCTATAAAAAGAGCAGCAAAAGCATTAAGCTAAGTAGGACTAGCAAAGTTAACTTGGCAAATGCAGCAAAGTCAGAAAAGTCTTCTCCTTGCAAGTAAAGTCCTTGGTGCCGGAAGGCTGCGGGGAAAAATCCTGAGCACAGCTGGAGAATAATGGCATTGTACTTTCTTTTTTAAAGGAAGCTTCTGTTTTTAAACCATAGTAAATACCTCATCTATAATTCTTTGAGAAATGCTTCTAAAATACAGCTGTGCTCGGAATTTCCCAATGGGTGATGGAGCCTCGCCACATTATCCTTTTTAAACAGATGTGGTTGGTAAATATACTTACTATGGCACTTTAACTGCCTGGTGGGGCAGCTGGAGATGGGGCCAGCTGTGTCTCCTCCCCAGTTTAGCTCCACAAACAGATGTCTCCCCTCACAGGAAGGCAGCGCCTTGTAAATCACCACCTTTGAGAAGTGCCACCATGGAAAAACACCGTGACATCCATCATCATAACATTTGCTTTTCCTTCCTAAGAGCAAAACTGTAGGAGGATCTAATTGCCAGCTGTGGGATGGATCCTCCTCACACTTGCTCTGAGCTGAACTGGGGGAGACTTGACTTTAAGCCACCTGTGGAATAAGGCTATTTGAGGAAAATCCTGATGCTGAAGACTGCTTTTCTGTGTTGAGCTGTAGAAGGGCTGACATGCCAAGTGAGACTCATGCCAACACGAGAGAGAACTGGACTACAATTTGCATGAAAGGAGAGCAGAAGCATGGAGAAAACTCTGATGACCTCCCTTCTCCTCTGCTAAAACTCTAAACTAAGAGCTGGAATCACCACAGCTACAGTTCTGATGAGTTTTAAAGAGTGACAGGGCTCTGGGCTAGGAGGTCCCACACCAGTCCTGGCTACAGGAGAAATGGGGCTCTTGGGAGATGGATGAAGAAGGATGGGCGGGTGGTGAAGGATGACGTGTTGATGTCTCCATACCGTATCTTCATTACAGCCCTGTCCAACTTGCTCGAAATTACTCATGACTTTCAACTGGCAAAGAGGATTCAAGGGTGATCTAAAACCTTGGTGACAAGGTGTCTGTTTGAGAAACAACCCATGGGTTTTTCTTTGGTCTAATCCTGCCATCAGCCCCAGAAAACAAACCCCCGGATGCCTCTGTTCTGCCCCTTCCTCCCCACCATCCTGTGAAGGAAGTCAAGGGGGTAAAAACCTGCTGTTTTTACTGAAATAAGCTTTTAAAAAGGATCAAAGCCAGTAAACAATTAGTGAGCCATCATGTAACTACCATGTGAAAGTGTCCTCTGGCAAACCCAGGAATGCTAACACCACCTATTGCCACCAACACCCTGTCACACTGTCATACTGAATTCGTTAAATGAAACAGGTAATTATTAGAATCACCACAGCTACAGTTTTGATGAGTTTTAAAGTGTGACAGGGCTCTGGGCTAGGAGGTCCCACACCAGTCCTGGCTACAGGAGAAATGGGGCTCTTGGGAGATGGATGAAGAAGGATGGGCGGGTGGTGAAGGATGACGTGTTGATGTCTCCATACCACATCTTCATTACAGCCCTGTCCAACTTGCTCGAAATTACTCATGACTTTCAACTGGCAAAGAGGATTCAAGGGTGATCTAAAACCTTGGTGACAAGGTGAGTGTCTGTTTGAGAAACAACCCATGGGTTTTTCTTTGGTCTAATCCTGCCATCAGCCCCAGAAAACAAACCCCCGGATGCCTCTGTTCTGCCCCTTCCTCCCCACCATCCCATAGGACCTCCACTGACAACCTCTGAAAGAAGTCAAGGGGGTAAAAACCTGCTTTTTTTACTGAAATAAGCCTTTAGAAAGGATCAAAGCCAGTAAACAATTAGCAAGCCATCATGTAACTACCACGTGAAAGTGTCCTCTGGCAAACCCAGGAATGCTAACACCACCTATTGCCACCAACACCCTGTCACACTGTCATACTGAATTTGTTAAATGAAACAGGTAATTATTATAAATGGGAAATGGCACTTGCCAATAGCTTCATCCCACTGACTGAATGAAAGTTATTTACTCCATTTTCTTTCCAGGTGGTTAATAAAGACGGTACAGAGGTAAAAAAAGTCGTGGCAATTTAGTAGATTCCTGGGACTGAAATTTCTCTTATTGGATTTTCTTTAATCACCTCTAATTTTTCTTAGCAAATCTTAACGTGTTCACATTAGAAACTGTTCCAAATTAATTAACATAAAATTTCCTTCTTATTCTCCAATAATCAAACTCTCATGTTCCCCTCCACAGGTGGAGATCAGCAGTGGTCGCTGTCCTCCAAATGCTCTTCCACCTCCAGCGACAGGAGAAAGGACACTTCATCATGCTGCACTCTTAGCCTGTTACAGAGCCTGGTTTTAAGAAAATCATTAAAATAATGCAGAATTATTGTCTCACTGGCTAGAATTCAAAAAAAATTCTTCTACTCTGAAGAGACCGAGCACAAAAAGGCAAAGGGTACCAGAGAAAATTTTTAAATATCCTGGTTCTGGATGCCCTCCCACACTGGAAGCTTCTTTGAAGGTGAGTGCACCCAAACTCCCTTTCAAAACAGTTTTAGCCACTATTTTATTTATCTTAATTTCATTCTCAGTTTGAAAATTCTTGACTCTGTGGTGCATCTCATCTCATCTCATTGAACCCAGGGGTCAATACTCAGCTCAGTCCTGTTCAACATCCTGTTCACTGATGATACCAAACTGGGTGGGCTGGCTGACTTAATAAGAGGTTCAACAAGGACAAATGTAAGGTCTTGCACCTGGGGAGGACCAATGGGAATTTCCCATGTTCCAGTTTGTGCCTGTTGGCCCTTGTCCTGTCACTGGGCACCACTGAGAAGAGTCTGGCCCCATCTCTGGACACCCACCCTTTAGATGTTGATCAGCATCAATGAGGTCCCCTCTCAGATACGTTACTTGCAAAGGACACCAAATTGGGCAGGAGTGTTGATCTGCTGGAGGACAGAAAGGCGTTGCAGAGGGATCTGGACAAGCTGGATTGTTGGGCTAAGGCCAGTGGTGATTTTGGAAGGAGTCTGAGAGAATTAGGTGCTCAAACCTATGAGACTTCAAGTGGTATGGCTTCTACAGACAGGGGCTAATCGAGTGTGTCTCCAGGTATTTCTCCTTTGTATTCCAACGCAGAGCCACCATCGACTGAGGGGAGTTCAATTTGTCTCTATTATATACGTGTGTGTCTTGCTCACACACATCCCTTCTGAAAAGATCTCTAAATGACTTTTTATGAAAAACAGGCACTCACGTACGTATTATTTCTTTCCGTGTCTAAGAAAAATGAGCCTTTTCATTTAATTTGCTCCAATTTCTCCTTTCAGTCCTCCCAATTACAGACCTATAGACTGCAATTACGGTACGTTTTATCTGCTCTCACAAAAAGGTAGAAGAAATCAGTAACACAAGTGTCAGCAACGCTGGTGTGGGGTAAGGCGAAGCTCTGCTTTTAGCAATCAGAAGTATATTATCAGCTCAGACATTCCTAAATTTTGGTTGCAGTGAGGGGGACATGGGTCTTGGACCAGCTTTGAAGTAGCATCGTTATTTTTAAAATGTTAACACTCCTGCTATGGCACCGACATACAGCATAACTTTGGTCAACTTTTTGGGTCTTTACACCCACCTGCCGACCGAACCACATTTGATAAGTAAATGTAACCATCTTTGGCCCTGGTGGGGTTGGTTGCCTAGCTAGTTGGCTGATAGGTTTTTTTCTGACTCAGATCAGTGTTGCTCTAGAGGGGTTATTTGAGCAGGGTGAGTTTGGTTCTGCTGAGACTCCTCCTCTTATGGCCCTGGAAATGAGTGTGGTCCAAGACCATTCGGCCATTATTCAGTAACCTACAGGGCATCACAGCATCTCAGCAACTTTCTCACATTATTTTGAGGTGGTGAGATACCAGTGCTTACCTTGAAACTTCAAGGGTAAATCCAGACACTCAGCATTTTACTCCATGTAAACCTTATTTCACGCTTAAATTTCAGCTTTTAACTGGGTTGGCCACCTCAGTAGACTGGAGATATTACAAAGAACTGACAAAAGGAGGGGGAAAAAAGGGATTGTTTAAGCCTCATTCCAGTTCTCCATCCATTGGGTTATCCAGGAAGACCTTCACAGCCACTAGATTGTCAGAGGTGATTTTTTTTTTTTAGAGTCAAGACAGTAACTCACTAGGGAGAAACTGAACCAAACAGAGCCAAGCACGTTGTCTATGCCTAAAGTCCCAGAGCACTGAACACCCTGTCCAATTAATTGGAGAGATTGGATGCCCCTGTGCCAGCAGAGCCCTGCCCCAGCTGCAAGCAATCCTTTTAGACAAGGTAGGCACAGAAAGCGAATGCGCTGAAGGTCAAGGTATTACCTGTGTCTTTTAAAACCCCGACTAATAAAAAATCGGGACTTTTGCAGCCAATTTGGCAGGGAGGATGAAGGGCTTTGCGAAAAGGTGCATTGTTATTGACACATCTGCCAAGATTCCAGAAGTCCTGCCTTCAGTGCAATTTCCCACCTGAATTCTCTGGCCTTGCCTGAAAGGCAGGAGAGGAAGGGATTGAGCAAAGGGTGGGCAGGCGTAGGAGACTGGGAAGGAGAGAGAGCAAACAGAAAAGAAATGACTGATAAGATATTCCAGGAGTTTGTGCTACCCCCATCATGGTTCTAATGCACCTCAGGTCAGTCAAGAGAAAAGGCATGAGGGAAAATTGGCTAAAATCCTCTATTTCGAAAACACAAAGTGTGGGCAGTTCTGGAGAGGGGAAAGTTGGGACAACACAAGGGTTCACAGGGAGGGGAGACTGCTTCTCGCAGAGCAAGGCAGCACGTAAGACAGTTCAGATGCCTTCACACTGCTGAGAAATATTAGAGTCTGCAACACCTGGAGGACCTTGCAAGTCTTCAGAGTCAGGAGTAACCTTCTGGAGGAGCTTGACTGAGAAAGGGTTTGCTACAATCACAACAACAACCATTGCCCCAAGCAGAATGACTTGGAAGCCAATCCTGGTTTCATGGGAAATTGATAAAAAATTCACTCATCAATTTTTCCTCAAGAGAAAGGAAATTTACAGACTAAATTTACAAGAGAACCTATAGACTAAATCAGCCATTTCTATTATTTGCCTAAATTTTCTTCCTTATTTCCTCTCCACTCTTTTCTTTTTTTTTTTTTTTTTTATGGGATACAAAAAGAAATGAAAAAAGGAAA
>NW_015090795.1:2226114-2232883 GCF_001431845.1 Calidris pugnax
GGTGACCATATCACTGTCCACAACTACTTGAAAGGACACTGTAGAGAGGTTGGTGCTGGTCTCTTCTCACAGGTAATTAGTGATAGAACAAGAGGGAATGGCTTCAAGCTGCACCAGGGTAGGTTTAGACTGGACATTAGGAGATGTCCAAGCCTTCAAACTGGGTTTAACACCATGTGAGGATGAGTGTGCTTAAGTCCAAGTGGTGTCACAGGGACAAACTCCATCCAGTTCTACACCAGGGAAAATCAAATACATTTATAAACATTTCAATGGAAACAAGTGCATAGATTTCCACCCATAGGACTCATCTCACCTAATTTTGCAGTCTCAAAATTAACACTTCCCCAAGACAACTTTATTTTGACAAACTAAATTAAATGCCTTGGGTTTTCTGCTTTTCTAGAGGTTTTATTTTTAAATTATCTTTCCGTTTGTGTGTTAAAAACATTAAAAATTTGCCCTTAATCACAAGGAAGCATTAGTCTGAATTCAGAGAAACCAGATAATTAAATATATAATTTAGAATAGGGAGGGATTTAAATTCAATAATTTAATTCATTACATTAAATAAATTCAATAAATTAATTCAATAAATTCAATAATTTAAATTCATTAATTTAAAAAGTTTTCAATCAATTTGCTACACTCAAAATACTGAACAGTGAAACAACCAAAGAAATGGGAAAATCCATGGTTTTCATAATTCTACCACTGAATAACAGCATGTCTTGCAGTTTTAGTTAAATGGTTTTCATTCGCTATTTTGTTTCATGTTTTCAGATAAATATTTGTAGTGGTGGCTGTGTACACAAATTGTAACTACTTCCAACAGCAATAGGTACCTGATTATGATTCATGTGCCATATGCTTCAAGGAAACATAAGGTAAAACAGTATTAAAAACACATTTGTCTTTAATTATTGCTTCTAGTTCGGGCAGTGACATAATTGTGATTTCTGGCAATATAGTGCAAAAAGTGGAATTTTTTTATTCCGTTGCAATTCCACCCATTCAGTTTATGCCAAGGCCAAGAAACTACTTGAGCCATGTACAGGACAACCTATCAGAAATCAATCCCACTGTCTAGGATAATTTATTGTTATACATATTGGTAATTTATCATCATACATCGGTTCATGTTGGTTATTGAATTAAAATGAAACTAATGTGGTCTTAAGCAAGAATGGACAAACAAGACCCTTAAGTAGTTAAAGAGATCATGATAAGCTCATTTTGCGTTGTTAAAATTATTGAATTAGGATTGTTAAAACCGCTGGAAAAATCCAATCCCTTTTATCAGGCCAGATTGTTGCAGACTCCCAGCACCCATTCAGAAACCGGGAGGCACGCAGCAGCTTTCAAAGTGAAATGGCAATGGGTTTTATCTACTCCCTCTCATCAAACCCTTCTGTGTTTGTAAGCTCGGCACTAATGAGGCACCGCAGCGAAACTCATTCTGCTTTGCTACCTGGAAGTTTCCTGTAGTGAAGATGAAAGAGATGCTTATTGGAAATCTTTTTGGGTTTGTTTTTCTTTAGCAAACATAAATGAGTTTTTGTTTTTTTTTTCAATTTAATATTATAGTAGAGCAGTGATCATATAACACACATATAGTTTTCTGTCTAATTGCTCTGCGTATCCAGAGCTTTGAAGTTAGTCCGTATAAATATCTCCGAGATTTAACAAATACTGCGTTTGATTTCCACCCGAGGCAAAACAAACAATTTTATTCTCTAGCGTGGATGGATTCTGAGTTGTGTTTCACGCTAGGAAAACCTCAGAAACAAAAATTCATATCCAGCTGCTCTCTGTAGTGCAGAAATTCAGGAAGGAAAAAAAAAAAGAAAGAAAAAAAATAGAAACAATCTGTAATTCGGAATTTATTGGCAATTTGCTGGCACACTTATCTGCCACGGCACAAGCAACACGAACAATCACAACGGAGCTGTTTGGTCTGGAGGCCTCAGGAAAGGATGCTTGAGAATGTGTGAATAAATCGAGGCTATAAAAAGAGCAGCAAAAGCATTAAGCTAAGTAGGACTAGCAAAGTTAACTTGGCAAATGCAGCAAAGTCAGAAAAGTCTTCTCCTTGCAAGTAAAGCCCTTGGTGCCGGAAGGCTGCGGGGAAAAATCCTGAGCACAGCTGGAGAATAATGGCATTGTACTTTCTTTTTTAAATGAAGCTTCTGTTTTTAAACCATAGTAAATACCTCATCTATAATTCTTTGAGAAATGCTTCTAAAATACAGCTGTGCTCGGAATTTCCCAATGGGTGATGGAGCCTCGCCACATTATCCTTTTTAAACAGATGTGGTTGGTAAATATACTTACTATGGCACTTTAACTGCCTGGTGGGGCAGCTGGAGATGGGGCCAGCTGTGTCTCCTCCCCAGTTTAGCTCCACAAACAGATGTCTCCCCTCACAGGAAGGCAGCGCCTTGTAAATCACCACCTTTGAGAAGTGCCACCATGGAAAAACACCGTGACATCCATCATCATAACATTTGCTTTTCCTTCCTAAGAGCAAAACTGTAGGAGGATCTAATTGCCAGCTGTGGGATGGATCCTCCTCACACTTGCTCTGAGCTGAACTGGGGGAGACTTGACTTTAAGCCACCTGTGGAATAAGGCTATTTGAGGAAAATCCTGATGCTGAAGACTGCTTTTCTGTGTTGAGCTGGAGAAGGGCTGACATGCCAAGTGAGACTCATGCCAACACGAGAGAGAACTGGACTACAATTTGCATGAAAGGAGAGCAGAAGCATGGAGAAAACTCTGATGACCTCCCTTCTCCTCTGCTAAAACTCTAAACTAAGAGCTGGAATCACCACAGCTACAGTTTTGATGAGTTTTAAAGTGTGACAGGGCTCTGGGCTAGGAGGTCCCACACCAGTCCTGGCTACAGGAGAAATGGGGCTCTTGGGAGATGGATGAAGAAGGATGGGCGGGTGGTGAAGGATGACGTGTTGATGTCTCCATACCACATCTTCATTACAGCCCTGTCCAACTTGCTCGAAATTACTCATGACTTTCAACTGGCAAAGAGGATTCAAGGGTGATCTAAAACCTTGGTGACAAGGTGAGTGTCTGTTTGAGAAACAACCCATGGGTTTTTCTTTGGTCTAATCCTGCCATCAGCCCCAGAAAACAAACCCCCGGATGCCTCTGTTCTGCCCCTTCCTCCCCACCATCCCATAGGACCTCCACTGACAACCTCTGAAAGAAGTCAAGGGGGTAAAAACCTGCTTTTTTTACTGAAATAAGCCTTTAGAAAGGATCAAAGCCAGTAAACAATTAGCAAGCCATCATGTAACTACCACGTGAAAGTGTCCTCTGGCAAACCCAGGAATGCTAACACCACCTATTGCCACCAACACCCTGTCACACTGTCATACTGAATTTGTTAAATGAAACAGGTAATTATTATAAATGGGAAATGGCACTTGCCAATAGCTTCATCCCACTGACTGAATGAAAGTTATTTACTCCATTTTCTTTCCAGGTGGTTAATAAAGACGGTACAGAGGTAAAAAAAGTCGTGGCAATTTAGTAGATTCCTGGGACTGAAATTTCTCTTATTGGATTTTCTTTAATCACCTCTAATTTTTCTTAGCAAATCTTAACGTGTTCACATTAGAAACTGTTCCAAATTAATTAACATAAAATTTCCTTCTTATTCTCCAATAATCAAACTCTCATGTTCCCCTCCACAGGTGGAGATCAGCAGTGGTCGCTGTCCTCCAAATGCTCTTCCACCTCCAGCGACAGGAGAAAGGACACTTCATCATGCTGCACTCTTAGCCTGTTACAGAGCCTGGTTTTAAGAAAATCATTAAAATAATGCAGAATTATTGTCTCACT
Source organism: Calidris pugnax (assembly GCF_001431845.1). Classification (NCBI taxonomy): domain Eukaryota; kingdom Metazoa; phylum Chordata; class Aves; order Charadriiformes; family Scolopacidae; genus Calidris; species Calidris pugnax. The sequence continues at coordinate 2,229,979 of NW_015090795.1, forward strand.
GGCTAGAATTCAAAAAAAATTCTTCTACTCTGAAGAGACCGAGCACAAAAAGGCAAAGGGTACCAGAGAAAATTTTTAAATATCCTGGTTCTGGATGCCCTCCCACACTGGAAGCTTCTTTGAAGGTGAGTGCACCCAAACTCCCTTTCAAAACAGTTTTAGCCACTATTTTATTTATCTTAATTTCATTCTCAGTTTGAAAATTCTTGACTCTGTGGTGCATCTCATCTCATCTCATTGAACCCAGGGGTCAATACTCAGCTCAGTCCTGTTCAACATCCTGTTCACTGATGATACCAAACTGGGTGGGCTGGCTGACTTAATAAGAGGTTCAACAAGGGCAAATGTAAGGTCTTGCACCTGGGGAGGACCAATGGGAATTTCCCATGTTCCAGTTTGTGCCTGTTGGCCCTTGTCCTGTCACTGGGCACCACTGAGAAGAGTCTGGCCCCATCTCTGGACACCCACCCTTTAGATGTTGATCAGCATCAATGAGGTCCCCTCTCAGATACGTTACTTGCAAAGGACACCAAATTGGGCAGGAGTGTTGATCTGCTGGAGGACAGAAAGGCGTTGCAGAGGGATCTGGACAAGCTGGATTGTTGGGCTAAGGCCAGTGGTGATTTTGGAAGGAGTCTGAGAGAATTAGGTGCTCAAACCTATGAGACTTCAAGTGGTATGGCTTCTACAGACAGGGGCTAATCGAGTGTGTCTCCAGGTATTTCTCCTTTGTATTCCAACGCAGAGCCACCATCGACTGAGGGGAGTTCAATTTGTCTCTATTATATACGTGTGTGTCTTGCTCACACACATCCCTTCTGAAAAGATCTCTAAATGACTTTTTATGAAAAACAGGCACTCACGTACGTATTATTTCTTTCCGTGTCTAAGAAAAATGAGCCTTTTCATTTAATTTGCTCCAATTTCTCCTTTCAGTCCTCCCAATTACAGACCTATAGACTGCAATTACGGTACGTTTTATCTGCTCTCACAAAAAGGTAGAAGAAATCAGTAACACAAGTGTCAGCAACGCTGGTGTGGGGTAAGGCGAAGCTCTGCTTTTAGCAATCAGAAGTATATTATCAGCTCAGACATTCCTAAATTTTGGTTGCAGTGAGGGGGACATGGGTCTTGGACCAGCTTTGAAGTAGCATCGTTATTTTTAAAATGTTAACACTCCTGCTATGGCACCGACATACAGCATAACTTTGGTCAACTTTTTGGGTCTTTACACCCACCTGCCGACCGAACCACATTTGATAAGTAAATGTAACCATCTTTGGCCCTGGTGGGGTTGGTTGCCTAGCTAGTTGGCTGATAGGTTTTTTTCTGACTCAGATCAGTGTTGCTCTAGAGGGGTTATTTGAGCAGGGTGAGTTTGGTTCTGCTGAGACTCCTCCTCTTATGGCCCTGGAAATGAGTGTGGTCCAAGACCATTCGGCCATTATTCAGTAACCTACAGGGCATCACAGCATCTCAGCAACTTTCTCACATTATTTTGAGGTGGTGAGATACCAGTGCTTACCTTGAAACTTCAAGGGTAAATCCAGACACTCAGCATTTTACTCCATGTAAACCTTATTTCACGCTTAAATTTCAGCTTTTAACTGGGTTGGCCACCTCAGTAGACTGGAGATATTACAAAGAACTGACAAAAGGAGGGGGAAAAAAGGGATTGTTTAAGCCTCATTCCAGTTCTCCATCCATTGGGTTATCCAGGAAGACCTTCACAGCCACTAGATTGTCAGAGGTGATTTTTTTTTTTTAGAGTCAAGACAGTAACTCACTAGGGAGAAACTGAACCAAACAGAGCCAAGCACGTTGTCTATGCCTAAAGTCCCAGAGCACTGAACACCCTGTCCAATTAATTGGAGAGATTGGATGCCCCTGTGCCAGCAGAGCCCTGCCCCAGCTGCAAGCAATCCTTTTAGACAAGGTAGGCACAGAAAGCGAATGCACTGAAGGTCAAGGTATTACCTGTGTCTTTTAAAACCCCGACTAATAAAAAATCGGGACTTTTGCAGCCAATTTGGCAGGGAGGATGAAGGGCTTTGCGAAAAGGTGCATTGTTATTGACACATCTGCCAAGATTCCAGAAGTCCTGCCTTCAGTGCAATTTCCCACCTGAATTCTCTGGCCTTGCCTGAAAGGCAGGAGAGGAAGGGATTGAGCAAAGGGTGGGCAGGCGTAGGAGACTGGGAAGGAGAGAGAGCAAACAGAAAAGAAATGACTGATAAGATATTCCAGGAGTTTGTGCTACCCCCATCATGGTTCTAATGCACCTCAGGTCAGTCAAGAGAAAAGGCATGAGGGAAAATTGGCTAAAATCCTCTATTTTTGCATGTGAGGGAAAATTGGCTAAAATCCTCTATTTCGAAAACACAAAGTGTGGGCAGTTCTGGAGAGGGGAAAGTTGGGACAACACAAGGGTTCACAGGGAGGGGAGACTGCTTCTCGCAGAGCAAGGCAGCACGTAAGACAGTTCAGATGCCTTCACACTGCTGAGAAATATTAGAGCCTGCAACACCTGGAGGACCTTGCAAGTCTTCAGAGTCAGGAGTAACCTTCTGGAGGAGCTTGACTGAGAAAGGGTTTGCTACAATTACAACAACAACCATTGCCCCAAGCAGAATGACTTGGAAGCCAATCCTGGTTTCGTGGGAAATTGATAAAAAAATTCACTCATCAATTTTTTCCTCAAGAGAAAGAAAACTTACAGACTAAATTTACAAGAGAACCTATAGATGGGAAATTGATAAAAAATTCACTCATCAATTTTTCCTCAAGAGAAAGGAAATTTACAGACTAAATTTACAAGAGAACCTATAGACTAAATCAGCCATTTCTATTATTTGCCTAAATTTTCTTCCTTATTTCCTCTCCACTCTTTTTTTTTTTTTTTTTT
>NW_015090795.1:2234436-2244542 GCF_001431845.1 Calidris pugnax
TTTTTTTTTTTTTTTTTTAATGGGATACAATAGGAAATGAAAACAGGAAATATGGAAAAAGGAAGGGGTGAAGAAGAAGGAAGAAGGTAAATCCTTTCAATTGATCATCTCTTGTCTTCATCATGTAGAATATATTTTCCTTATGCACTTCTTAAGGTCCTTTTGCTCCAACAGATAAATAATGATGTTCTGGAGCTCTGTGGCCTGTTCAGTTCTTAACATAGGCCTGGGCTTTGCAGAGAGGGTTAATTTTGGCAGCAATACATGAGATCTTCCAGATGAAACAGGCAGCGCAAGGAGCTCCCTCAGAATCCCTCAGTGACAATGTGACCCATCTGTAGGACGCAGAGGGAGAGAAACCTGGGTCCAGCTTTGTGAGAATTGGTTAAGAATCTGTCAGCGGATAAAAGCAGAAAACCCTGCCGTGATCACTCCCAGGAGGTAATTTAAGTTAACTAGGCAATTTTGGCCAGCATTCAAGCAGGAAGGGATGTGAGCCCTCTCAACCTTTCTTTGAAGTTATAGCTATGTACGAACATACTGAGAACATCTTTGATAAGCCCCCAGCTTTTGAAATTTGGAGTTTCTGTAATCACGCTTTAAAACCTTTTTGAAAATAATCATCCCGTCAAAGTGTCCTTTTATGGCTCCTCGTGTCAGGCTGGGTCAGCAGCTCACGCTGTGGCACGTAGCATGGCATTCAATCAGAGAGCGGTGTAACTTAGCCACAGGGATCAAATATTAAGCAGGGGAAAGAAGTACACAGTGCTGCACCATGCCAACCCTTTTAATGCTACATATATATTGATTTCTCAGCCTGGCCAGCCTTCTCTCCTGGTCCCCACCATGTCCCTCCCTGACAAGCGCTGGAGCAGGTGAAAGGCATGGCCTTTAGAGAGCCAGAATTTCAACAGGGAGAAAAAAAATCGGGATAATTTGCAGAAAGCCTCCCACACTTGCTCCTGGCCACACATCAGAATGTGCTGCTAAGTGCGAAGCCCTTACCTTCTCCTTGAAGCTGAGGAGCTAATGCAGGCTGGTGGCCAGGAGGGACACCACGAATAAGACCTCCCGCGGTAGACAGGGTCCTCAAGGTTTTGAGGAGGTGGGACCATTTGGATATTCACAACTTTCCACGGCTTTCCATCAGTCAGAATCTCAATAGCTGGGCCTGGTTTATTGATCTCTGCAAAAATACACTAGTTTTCACCACTCCTGGCTTTCATCATAGTCGGTCTTGCATTTTCCTTTATTTGCAGATTTATTGTTCTGAAATTGTTCCAAATGTTCTTTGTTTCTTCTACATTTGTCCCTGACTTCATGGTATTGACTTTCCTCTCTCTCCTCTGTAGCATGTCGACTTTCTTCTTGTGTTTCTGTGTTTTAGCAGCTTGCTCCTGATAAAAGCAACAACTTCTCACTGTCCAGAGAAGTAACAACTGTGGGAAGTGTTCGTACCCTGGTGTTTAAGGCCCTCAAAGATATTTAAATAGCCCATTGCCTCACGGGGCCAGAGAGCAGCTGGGTATGTCCCCACAGGGAATCAGACACTGTGGGACCATGTATGAGGTGCTGGTGTAGCCCTGCCCATCAACATCTCCTCATCACTTAGAGGTCTCTTCCGATCACTAGACAATCCCAGCCTGGACCACATTCCTTTTTCTCCTCTACTCAAATATTTTTCAAAGGAGCAGAGCTCCAGAAAGGGGGTCTGAGCCCACGTTCCTCCACAGTAACCTGCAGACCTGGGGCAAAGGCCCTCACCTGGGACACTCTGGCGTGAGCAGAGGTAGGAACTAAATCTGCCATTTCCTGGTGGCATTTTTAAACTATTAGGATATTAGGAGCTAAAAATGAACAGGAAGAGAGCGGAGGACATTGAGTGTAAATGCATTCAGCTGAGCCCAGCCTTCAGGCACCTTAAGTGGACAATGCTCAACTCACACCTGCTGGGAGGACACAGGCATGAGTCGGGGACTGGGCTGCTCAGGACTGTGAGGATGAAGGCACCTCCAGGCTTGCCCAACACTGTGCTGTTGCATGTTCCCAAGGCTAGGCAGCAGCAACGGGTGTAATTTGGGGTTGGCATGACTTCAGTGTGAATAAGGCAAACTTCAGCAACTGAAACCATGCAACATCAAGCACGCTGAATCCAAGGAGCCATATCAAGCACACTGAACCCTGGGGTACAGCCAGGGGTAGTCTTTGCTTTCTTGAATCCTCTCTGTGTGTTGTTTTCTCTGCTCCCCTCTTACAGCAAAAGCAAAAGGGCTTTTTCACTCTGTTGGCAACACGGGAGGTGGGGCAATCATGAGACTTTCAGATCTGGACCAGGACCTCAACAGCAAATAGTGGAAACACATCATCGGTCTTTAAATAGCGTTCCTGCAGGGCTGGGATTGCAGGATTCACCTCTGTCCCATGGGCTGCTCCTTCAGAGAAACAAGATTCTTTACTCTTTCAATTTCTCATTTTCTCCCTCTTCGTCCAAGATAACACTAATGTACTAATGCTCAGAGCAGGGGAAATTGTTGTTCCCTCCACATACAGAGCCTGCAGCTTGGTCACAGCTGTGTGAAAGATGTATTACACTAATGGAGTTTTCTTGTTTTTTTATTTCAGATTGGGTAAATCCACGGTAAGACTGCATCTGATTTCTAATCCATTAGTTGCCTCGTGCCCCTGTTGGAAAATGCCAAGTTATGTTCTCTGTCTCCCATCTCCATTAGCTCTCACTTCCAGCTTAAGCCACTTCTGACTTTGCTGTTTTTAGCTGCAGCTGCTCTTTCCATCACCACTTCTCCACATTCTGGTGCTTCTTGTGCCTTCTCCAAGTGGAAAAGCACCCTGGAGACAGATGCAAAAGGATCTTGTAGGCAGAACTGCATGCTGTGGCCATGGGTGAGAGCAGGAACTGGCCTTGGGTACACCCAGTCCTAGTTTTGCAAGTGCACAAAATGTGGCATTACAAAAAAAAAACCCTGTAAGGGTTGGTTACAACCCCATTTGTTCAGAACTGGCCCAGAATATTCCACTGAAGGCTTTCTTGCTGTGTTTGGCCTTCTGTGTTCAACCTTGGCATGAGAAATTGAAAATTGTTACATCTTCCATTTGCAAATGCACCTAAATGTCAATGAAAAGGCGACTGGACAAATTGGCCATTGCTTTCCTCCAGCTTTACACTGCTGCAACTTCTTTGAAATCCAGTGGGGTGGTTCAGAGGTGAGTGAAATCCATATTCTGTAGGATTGCCTTTAGCAGTAAGGGTCAGACCTGTGATCTGTTCTCAGTGTGCTTTTTCCTTTCCAAGTACTTGCAAGTGCTAACGCCCTCATTGGAGAGGTCACCAGGAGTTCAGCATTCTCAGGAATCTCCTGTTTTGTTTTTTTTTTGGCACTAGCAACACAACAGCATCACTTAAATTAAATTCTCTTGAAAAGGAAAAGACAACCATGCCTCTCAGTACAAGGTTTCAGGCATGTTCGTTAGGCGATAATTACTCTTAACCCATCACGGCCCTTGCAAAATAATCTTGTTCCTCGCAGATAAAGATCTGCTGTAGGAACGATTACATGTGCTTTCAATAAGAAAGCTCACAAATTGATTTGTTTTCTATGAACCAATGAAAAACTGTAATGCATCATAAAGCTTGGCTGCAGGAAGGATAAAAAAAGTCCCAGGCAAAACCCTGTGCTCACTCCTAGCCTCTAAAAAATTAGCTGTTACAATTTTAACAGCAAACTGTTACTCATGAGCCATTTTCCAACTTATTTACTGCCTACTTCATGTCTTTTGAGGTCATTCCACACTTCACAATACCCTCTGTGCCTTTAGTTAGTGGCAAGACATGCCAAAATATGTTTTTTCCCTTTGGGTCAGTAGAGAACCCACAAGAAACACAGATCCAGCAGAAAGTGAATAGACACTCATAATTTAGTTTTCTAAGTATTTCTTCCCCCCATGGTATGAAAAAGTGCCCGTATGAGATGTTTGCTGGGAGGAGGGGGCTGCTTATAAACAGCCCTGATTTCTTTGCTCCCACCAGGACCTCTGGCTTTTCCTGCAGATGCAACCTTTCATTCTTGGTCTCTAAGTATTTCCTCCCCCCATGGTATGAAAAAGTGCCCGTATGAGATGTTTGCTGGGAGGAGGGGGCTGCTTATAAACAGCCCTGATTTCTTTGCTCCCACCAGGACCTCTGGCTTTTCCTGCAGATGCAACCTTTCATTCTTGGTCTGGGGCCACTGTGAAGAAAAACACAAGTGCATCTCTGGGGCTGTGTAAGAGCAAGTGAAGGAAAGTCTGACTTTAGAGTGAAAAGTGCAAAGGACTGTTTAACAGGGCTGGATCCTGTTTTCTAATCCCTCCTCTCAGATCTGCTCCTATGCTTTGTGAGACCAAGCCCTGATTTCTTTGCTCCCACCAGGACCTCTGGCTTTTCCTGCAGATGCAACCTTTCATTCTTGGTCTGGGGCCACTGTGAAGAAAAACACAAGTTCATCTCTGGGGCTGTGTAAGAACAAGTGAAGGAAAGTCTGACTCCAGAGTCAAAAGTGCAAAGGACTGTTTAACAGGGCTGGATCCTGTTTTCTAATCCCTCCTCTCAGATCTGCTCCTATGCTTTGTGCAAAGCTGTCTGTCATCTTCTTGCCCTGAGCATGGACGGCGTCTCTGGGCTTGAATTCACTCCTGATCATCCACCTTCCCAGAGACCTGGATTTCGGGTAAGGAAGCAGAAAGATCTGAAATGGAATGCAGACAAAGATGAGTGGACTGTTGAAGCCAAGGGAAACCCTATAAACAAGTTCTGAAAGGATCAATTGTCACCTGCAGATGGAGGAAGGACATGATGAAAAGACAGTCAAAGTTCAAGGACAGAAGAAGAAAGGATTCATTTCCAAAGTGTTCAGTCAATAGCACTCACAGCTCTAGAAGAGTCCTTCTTTATGAATTACAGAAAAGCCAACAGGTTTTTGAATAATTCATTCACCTCATGGAAACTAGAGTCATAGAATCATTTAGATTGGAAAAGATCTTAAGGATCATCAAGTCCAACCATAAACCTAACACTGCCAAGTCCACCACTAAACCATGTCCACACCACGTCTACATGTCTTTTAAATACCTCCAGGGCTTATTTTGGATACAAAATTATATAAGAAAAGATAAGGCGTAGGTCTACACTTAGGTAGGAAAGGAAGAAGATGGAAAAAGGAAATAGAGTTAAAAGAGGAAATATTTCTTTATAACAAGGCTACTGGAAGAGTTCTTCAGGGAATATTAGTATTTATATTGGTGTTCTGGGCTCGTTGTCCTTGGCAACAAGCTGGCTGGACTTATAAACAGAGCTGTAAACTAGATGTAGCAGGGGAAGGGATGGAGATCTAAGCACTAGAGAAGAGCCAGGGGCTGCCAAGGAATTAGGAAGCAACAGGGAAACACCTGTGAATTGCCTCAAGGGAATTAAGGCCAACTCCTCTAAAAAGATGTGGCTGTTGGTCCAGCTGAAGTGCCTCTGTACCAACGCATGCAGCATGAGAAGAAGGAGGAAGAAGGCCACTGGTAGACGTGGCCAAATGGAAAACTATGTCCTGATTGCTGCATGCAGCATGAGAAGAAGGAGGAAGGCCACTGGTAGATGTGGCCAAATGGAAAACTATGTCCTGATTGCCATCACAGAAACTTGGTGGGATGAATCACACTATTGGAATGTAATGATTGATGGCTATGAACTATTCAAAAGGGTCAGGCAAGGAAGAAGAGGTGGGGGAGTTGCTCTCTATGCCAAAAATGGGATTTGACTGCATGGAGCTGTCTTTCAAGAGCAGCAATGCCCAGGTGGAGAGCTTATGGGTGGAAATTAGACACCAACTCAATGAGGGAAAGTTTGTGATTGGTGTCTACTACAGACCATCTGATCAAGGAGAGGAGGTTGATGAGGAGTTCATTCTTCAACTGCAGAAACCATCATGCTCACAGGCCCCAGTACGGATTGAGGATGTTAACCACCTGAACATCTGCTGGAAAAGTGGCACAGCAAACTGTGAGCAGTCCAGGAAACTTCTGGAGTGTGTCGAGGACATTTTCCTAGTATAGATGATGGAGAGCCTGACCACAGGAGACACACTGCGGGCTTGGAGCAACCTGGTGTGGTGGTAAGTGTCCCTGCCCAGGGCAGGGGGCTGGAACTAGATGATCTTTAAGGTTCCTTCCAACCCAGACCATTCTCTGATCTATGATTCTATGATCTAAATTACTAGTTTTCCCACTAATTCTGTTGGAGCATTGTCAGTTCTGAGTAAAGCAGAAGTATCAAGAGGAAGAAGTGGATGGCATTAAGGCCTAGAGAAAAATAAATCATTGCAACCGTTGTTCTGACATAAAATAACACATTTGAAGAGACAGTAAAACACTGTGCAAGCACATTGCTTAGGGAGGAATATCTGTCCCATCTGACAGTCACCAGTTAGCAGGAATGGAAATGACATCTAGACACCATCTAGGGCTAGAAGAAAAACAAATTAACTCTTATAATATGTGGAGACAACTAATTCCAGTTAAAATCTCCCCAGTGTTGGTGAAACACGCCTAGGTAAGACCTCATCTCTGTGCAGTTCTGGACAGACTCATTGAAGAAGGAATATTTGTCACTAGAGCAGTTGCTAAGGAAGGCTATAAAGGACATCAAGCACTGGTGATCTCATAAAAGAAAGTGGAGGAAGTTTGGGCTAAGAGAGGATTTCACTCCTTTTTGTAGATATCTGGGGAGGGCCAGAAATACACCACGAGGGGAGCAGGCCAGCTTAAAATGAAGGATGATACTGGCACAAGAATACACAGGGACAAACGGACTCATTTCAGCTGCATGTCTGAAGATCAGTACCTATTAATAGAGCAATGCAGAGGGCTGGGTCGTCATTAGGAGACCGAAGGTGAGCTAAATCCTGTTTTGGAAGAGATAATGTGATGGTGGGAATCAGACTAAAGCAGACTTTAGAGGTTCCTGTGGTCTCATCACAGTGGAGAGAGCCCATTACTATGGATGCAAAGTCAGGATTCCTTAGGGGCTATAGATGCTGCTATTTTGAAATATTCCTGTTTCACTGAACTTTGTGCTACCACCTCTGTTTATTTAGTCCAAACAGATATACAGCAAATATCTTGATAACTAAATCAAGAATCAGTATTCAATAATTCATGACTGTGTGAACACTGTATCCTTTCCACATTAGCAAGATATTTACTCTATGACTATCTTGAGCTGAATCAACAAGGCTGTTAGGAAACAATACAGGAAGGCACAATGATACAAATTTTTATAAATTATTAGGTGGGTGTTCATCATTACCAGCAGCTGAAGTGAACATTACTCTTGCCTAAAAATAGGCAATTTCCTGATAAGAAATTGTACTGAATAAATTACTGTTTTATTGCTTCTTCCATGAAAATCTGCAACTTATGCTACCACAAACACCAAATGGACAGGCTTCTCTTCTTTTTCCATACAGACCTTTGCATTATAGCCTGGGGCATTTCCAAATCCAGCATTTCATCAGATACACCTCTGAGTTGTAAAGATCACTCTTTGATCTCCAAACCCCAGACAGCTGCTGTGTTAAATGCAAGGATACGTTATCCCTCTTTAGTCTGTAGTCCTTAATCAGACACATTGAGGATGTACTGAAAACAGTCCCTCCTTACTTCCAGCATCTAATATTAAATTTTAAATTTCAAATTCCAGATTCTCCCCTTAGATGTTCTTGCTGAACAAATTCATCACTCCAGGAGAACAATATGACCTGGAATAAGCAATTTCCAAACACAACAACACAATTGCTTGCAGGGTATTTAGCTTTTAAAATAATGTTTTGTGGGGCAGAGATAAGTATGTACAAGAGGGCAAGTTATTTAGTTTTATTTCAAGCCTGGAAAACCTGCCAAACAGCAAGAAGCTCAGCTCATCTTGTTTAGTTTAACCAAGAAAAGTGGAAGAGATGACTTGGTCTCTTTTCTGAGTAGCGGAGTAAGAGATTTCTTTTGGATGAGGTCTTTCCAAGCCACCAGACAAAGGCATGGGAAGATCTATGACTGAAAGCAGAAGTTGGGACAAATCTGGCAGGAAATACAGACTGTGTTTTTTGAACAAGAAAGCGATTATCTTGTGGGGTAATTAATCTGTGCACACAGTGAATTCTCAGCCACGTGAAGTCACTAAACCAAGGGGGGAAACTGCCTAAAGGAGATATTTCTGCTCAGTCAGAAAACAAGGGCTTTCCTGGAGCAATCCCATGGGTGGTTGAAAGGAGGTTAGATGGGGTCCAAGCAGTTTCCTCTGTCTCTAAGATCTGTTACTCCAATAAAGATGCATTTAAAACTTTGTCTAAAAAAAATTGTTTTTCCATTCTGTGATCAAGATCAGCTTTGTGGTGTTTAGAAGAGTGGTCAGGGCACTGCAAGCTCTTGTAGGAGAAAACCTGAATTCTTCTTTGAATTTTCCAATGACTTTCTGTGCTGCCCTTGGCCAACCTTCTGGTTTCTGTTTAATTGATAACTTCCAAGGGGTCTGGTGTGCTGGGACTGGTATCAAAGCACCTGAGAATAGTAACACAGTACTCTGAAAAAAGATAGAGATGGAGGAGAATGCTTTGGTGACAAGATAACCTTCTCCCTGCTGTGAAAGTTTTGTCTTTGTCTTGGGCCTTTGTCTCAGTTGCTGATATCTCAGCAATTCACTGTGCTAAGCCATCACTTTGCTATAGCTTTCTGATGTCCTGCAACTCATCTCATCACCCATAACTCACTGATAACTAACTGGTAACCATGACAACTCATTTGCTGTATTCGCATGCCTAAGTCATGAAGACATGGTTCCAAAGTAAAGTAATTACTTTTCTATTTTTGTTGTTGTCTTATTTGCTGGACTCTAAGCTGCTGCTGGACAGCTTGGATTACTTATAATAATAATTTCTTTTCAAGAAAACTCAACATTTGACAATCAGATTTGGACAGTATTTTTTTTGCCACCACCTCAGCATTCTTGCAATTCAGAAAATACATTTCCAGCCCAAGTTTCTGTTTAAGATGGAGTCTGGTTTAAGCTCCCTCATCCAGTTAGCAATCCTCTCTCCACTCTGGGGGAGCCCAATATGGAAAGGGAACACTCAGCTGCCAAGAGAGAGCTTTTTTGCAGACTGATTATTCCGTGCTGCCTGTGCGCAGTAAGAGTTGACAGTCATAGAATCACAGAATGGTTTGGGGTGGAAGGGACCTTAAAGATCATCTAGTTCCAACGACCTCTGCCCTGGGCAGGGACATCCCACCAGATCAGGTTGCTCAAAGCCCTGTCCAACCTGGCCTTGAACATCTCCAGGGATGGGGATCCACAGTTTCTCTGGGCAACCTCTTCCAGTCCTTCATTAACCAACACGTGGAACTGCTGTCCCAGGAAAAATAAAGACCACAACTCTTGGTCTATGGTGGGATTCTCAAATACTGTCTCTAACATTGTGTTTGATAGTGCTTAGGGGGAAAAAAAAATAAAAATTGGGTCCTATTCCCTGCAGGAAACTCAGTACAGCAGCATCTGAGTTATATCACAACAGCACTGTGCCACTTAAATCATGGTTTTAAGAGACTGCTGATCAACCTCAGAAGCTTATACAGCTCCCTGCCTTTGCTCCTGAAGCATCTGAGCTCCTCATAATCTTTGACAGATTTAAGGTAATAGCATGGCTTGCTATGAATTGTCCCCATTTTACAGAGAAAAATATGAGTGACAGTGAAACTAAGGGCCTAATTTTTCAGTATGATGGAGGTCACCTAATCCAGCTCTTTGCTCAAAGGCTGTTCCAGCTCTTCTCTTCTGCTTTTACCCAGACCCGTGCTCAGACACCTCTGTTGATGAAGGGAGATGCTCCCACCTCCCCGGGCAGCTCACTCCAGTGCTAATCCACTGGCTTTTCGAGGTTCCCTTACTGGCCAATCTCTCTCTCCCTTACTACAGTTTATACCCATAACTTCTTGCACTGGTTATGGAAAATGGACACTTCCTCTCTCCAGTGATATTTTAAACATTTAAGCTCTCATATATCCCCCCCCCCCCCCCC
>NW_015090795.1:2244746-2261763 GCF_001431845.1 Calidris pugnax
CCCCGCTTTCTGTTCTCTAAACAAAACAACCCCAACTCTTTCGATCTTTATGTTTTCTACGTTCCTGGTCATTTTTATTTTTTTTTTTTTCCCTGGACTATCTCTCAATATTTCACTGCTTTCTTGCTTCCTGGGACCCATATCTGGACAGCTGACACCTCGCTATAGTGGCACAGAGGAAGGATTTAATATACAGAACTCCTGTACACATGTCCTAGGATGATTTTTATTTTTTTCACAGCAGTCTGAGGTTTCCTCCTTTAATTCTTTGCAGATTCTTCATCCATCTTTCCCCAGCTGGTATATAAGCAATTGCTTGTTCCAAAATATAAGAGATCTCCAATTTGTCCAGATTGTTTGTACTTACAATCAAAGTGTCTCTCACACCACCTTCCATTCTGGCCCAGCAGCACTGAGGATGTCAGATTCATTCAATTTTCTACAACAATCATCCTCATTCCAGTTTCTCCACTCTTGTTCTGGTTTCTCCACTATATCTCCAGAAATGTAAATTATCTGACCCGTGATTCCATTTCCCTTTTCTTCCTCTTTCTAAATACAGCAAAGCTTTTTAATCTTTCAAAGACTTTTGGCCTCTCTCCTGTGCTCCAGAGGGAAGGTGTTAACCTCTGAAGACTTGGATGTTGTTCTTGTTGAATCCATGAATATTCTCAGATAAACCTCAGTATTTAAAATGCTTAAGTGCCTGATGATTCATATTGTATTTTTAGAACTATCTACAGGACATTTTTAAGGGAATTTAGATGATAAGGTGACAAATTTAAGATATATTTTTTGGAAACTGAATATAATCAAGTATCTTTCTAGTCCATTAAGAAGCCTTGAAAATTCCACCAGGACCCAAAATTTTCAAGATGTTTAGAATCCTGCAAACGTAATTGAAGAATTAGGACCTAGGGTGTGGACAATGTAAATAATTGTCATGTGCCCTGTCCCTATCCAGCCATAGCTGTGGGTACCTGCCTTTAAGTGCCTAAATGACTTTCACAGGCTGGTCCCCGGCAGGAGAGGCAGAGCACAGAGGAACATGGAATAAAACACCATTCTCACAAGGTCCAACAGCAACCTGGAATGTTTTGTACCCCTCTTTCCTCCCAGAGCGTTGAGTTTTCTGTGGGTCTTTTGAGCACAAAGATTGCCTGAGTCTCTGGTAAAAAGCAACCTTTCAGTTTATGATAAATCTAACTGGATAAAGCGAGAGCACAGCAGCCACGTGGATACCTAACAGCTCAGTAAATCTGATTCTGTCCCAGCCTGTCCTCACAGTCAACCCTTGCCACGGAGGGGCACACATCTTAAATAACGCTGGGAGAAAGGAAGAGTTACAATGCCATATTTCCAGCTAGAGATTCAGTACAAGAAGCTATTAAGTTCCACTGATGTATAGCTTAATACGCTGCTTAACAGAAGCATTTTTTTTCCAAAGCCATGCTCCAAATACATGGAAGAGCTGGTTTTGAGGCCACGTCACTCAAGAACAAGTGGGGGATGTCACCAGCCGTCTTTTTCTGCATACAGCCAGATTTCAGTGATTGCAAACATAGACTCAATTTTGATGTATTTGAGAGGCAACGGAAGTGCGATTTCACTTCCCCCCTTTCAGAGGTTCTTATTCACCATGCAGTTTACTGTAGGAAAAATTAAACATGCAATTAATGTCAAATCAGCTCAATTGATTTGTACATTTTGCATACATTCAACAGAAACTGGCACTGTGGGTGCACACCCACTTCCTGAGACAGCACAATTTTATTTCTGCATGAACAGAACTGTCACGTCTTCTTATTTATTTTCTGAAGTTATATGAAATATGACCCAATGAGTCGAATGCCAGTTACACTAGTTTATTTGTCAGTGTTTCAGGGGTACACTCATAACACTTCAACAGCTCACAGCATTTATGTTCAGCTATAGCTTATAGTCTCAACAGGAGATGGGCCTAAGGAACTCTGAGGACCTTTGGTATTAATAACAACAAAAATAATAAAAATGCAGCTGATCTGAATTTACCCAGCTGCATACCCTTGGCCAATATTCCATTCAAATTGAAAAACTGGATGGTCAGCAGAAGGTTTGTCCAGGTGAACCTCTGCGTCTTGAATAGCCAGCACTGATGGCATCATCTCAGCGTCTGGTTTTGTTCCCTGTTTTAAAGGAGCGTTCAATATCTAGGAAAGAATTGCAGGAATTAGTAGCCTACAACTCTCTGGGAGTAGACCACTTGCTGCTCTTGTTGGTGGAATGGCAGATCTCACTGGGAGATACCACCGGGAGAGCTGGAGGTATGGTACAGGTTACTGAGTTGCTACCCCATGCTCGGAGCACTGTACTTCAGGTAAGAAAATGGAAAGAATTTGGAGGAGAGAAACAGAAGCATTTAGCCATCCAGCAACTGCTTGGACAGGTTATGGATATGGACAGCTATAGGGAATGGGTGTGGTGAGGACGATAACATGGGTAAAATGGGTCATACACCTGAGGGTGATCAATTTTTCTCCACCAGGTGAGGAAGAAATTAAATTCTCACCCCCAAGATTCCATTTGGCTTTTAGAGAAACATCTTTACTTATAATGCCAATTAAGCAGGGAGCTGAGGAGTCCTCTCTGGTGAATGTTTACGAGAAGATGAGATGAACAGTCTGCCCTGGGAGCAGGGCAGGAAAAAGGAATATTTTCCTTCAATGCAGAGCTTTGATGTTCTTCCTTCTTCCATTTCTGTGATTTACACTACTGAATGAACTTGTTGATTTCAGGCTCTACAAAGGGGCCCTGGAGGCTCCAGGTGGATCAGAGGTTTTATTTATTACATGCTACACAAATGCAAACCAGGAATCAATTCCTGCACAGAAAAGCTCTCTTTGCAAACCTGAGAATTGTTTTAAAAGAAGCTAAATATCCTCAGTGGAGCTGCCGGTCATCTGGGTTTCCCTACTTGTTGTCACTTTTCAAATTTCTTTTATTGCCTAGAACAATCACTTAGGGGGGAAAAAAAAAAAAAAAAAAAAAAAAAAAAAAAAAAAAAAAAAAGGGGAAAAAAAAAAAAAAAAAACAGAGATACTTTTCCTTTGTTGGCATTTATGGTTATGCAGCAATCTGTGAGGAGACTTACATGCCCAGAAGTTCCAGAAGTCCCCTCCATCCATGCTGTTGGACCAGTCTCTGTGCAGAATAATTCCAGGTCTTCAAGATGTGCTTGTGGCATATCCAGGAGAAATCTGTGCACAGCATTTGCAGCAGGGCGTGAGAGCCACCATACATGTGTCGTATGGCTCATGAGGTCTGTGTTTCTGTACAGTGTTTCTGAGATGCAACAATTAGGTGCCTTCAGCTTAATCCAGTGGATTTCCACTGCTAGAGAATCATAGAATCATTTTGGTCAGAAGAGACCTTTCAGATCATCAAGTCCAACCATCAACCCAACACTGACAAAAACCACCACTAACCCATGTCCCTCAGCACCACATCTGCCCAGCTTTTAAATACCTCCAGGGAGGTATGTTGATATCAATATCAGAACTTGGAATGGAAATCAGGTCTCCCTGCGGCTAATATAATGCCTGAACTGCAACAGTACCTGCCTTCTCCCAAAAGATTGAACCATATTAAACTATCACTGTTTTTCTTCAAAATATAATCAGGATTGTGGGACAAGCCAGCCTACTGATAAATGCTGGTTCTTCCTTAATTGCTGTTTTAATAGTCAAGACATTGCACTGGATAATGCAAAGAACCATGGCTCTTTGTCTTTTGTCCTACTATTGGAAAGTTCCATGAAGTTTTTCAAAAAGCAATTATAAAATGAACTTTTATGTATTGGGTTCAACAATTTGGAACGTATTTCTCAGAAGTGACATTTGAATTCTCCAAATATTTCCCAGGATCACCTACAGCTATGATACTTACTTGGAGGAAGACTCAAATTTCCGTGACAGTCATTTCCAAACCATATTCCTGAGATAATCTGCAGAATAACCCACAGGTTATTTCTTAAACCAGAAGTCACAAACAGCATCCAGTGATTGCACGGAGGATTGGTGCAACTCTCTTGGATTAAATAATAAATAATAGAATTAAAACTACCCTTTTCAATCTCTCGCAACTCTCTTGGATTAAATAGAATTAAAACTACCCTTTTCAATCTCTCTCCAATGAGATTAAATAGGTTTCCCTATTGTCAAGCCAGCGATAAATTTAGCTTTTGCATCTCAAAGTACAGAGGAATCTTTCAACTCATCATAAAAGGTGGCCTTTGATGAGTCACAAGAGCTGCCATAATGTACCCCTTACCCCATTCCTGAGGTGGGAAAAGAAACAGGATAAAAACAAACCATTTGTGTTGCACTTACAACCACCCAAGTATCTCCTTTAAACACAGGAAAAGCTGCTGCACGGAAATGCACTGTTAGAAACAATTTCAGGCAAGACATTTTAAGCATGGACTGCGCCTCACAAGCCACTCCAGCTGTGCTGAAAGTGACCCCTGAAACATTTTGTTTGAGCAACAAGAATTTAGTGTAAATTTGATTCAGCAGAAAGCACTTAAAGTCAATCTTTATTTTTTCCAAAATAAAAGAGATTGAGCACTTTCATTTCTTTGAATAATGGAAAAAGCTCCAACTTTCCTCCAAAAATAATTATTGCGGGGCAGAGACTGGGCAAGTAAAAGCTATAAGTAACTGAAGACAAAGAAATCCCATTTAACGTTCAAATCTTCAACTGAATGTCAAACATGCAAGTCCATGGAAAGCCAAGTATTTTCTGAAAGGTTACCACTTTCAGGTTTTTGAGGTTTCTTCAGGGTCTCTTCAACCACAGAAGCCTCAGCAACTCAGAAGCTTCAGAGTTTCAGGACTTGAAATAGCTTTTTGGACAAATGTAGCTTGTGAAGTGCTAGCACTCCAGGGCAATTTAAAAGGAATGTTGAAATCTACAAAGTTGTTGAAAAACAATTTTTTCTGGGTGGCTACCTTTTCTAGAAGTGACCTGAAGTGCAGAAAGAACTAACACTCCACTCAAGGAGAACAGGGAAACCTTGCATTGATTTCTGTGCTGGAAGTACATGTAATTTGCGTGGGAGGAGGGCAAAATTGACCCACTAGTTAAAAAACTTATTTGCACACATCTCTCTTTTTCACAAGAGTCTGGGGTTTAAGATACAAACCTTTTCATACTCAAGGTGCTCAAACCACTGAAACACCTTCACACTCATGTATATATTTGAGGTTTAAATGGTTCCCATCGCAGGTTACTCGAACACTGTTCCCGAAACTAAATTGGAGTCCATCCTCTCCGAATGAAAAATGAATGTTCAAAATGGGATTTGTACCGGTTTAATGGAATCATTTGAAATTCACACTTTTAATTAACCTCTGCCAATCTCCGACTCTAAAACGCCTTGTGTTTCAGTGACGGCCACACAATTACTTTCTTATCTTGCTCCGCTGGTTCCTCTTGCTCCCCACACCCCGGTGAATGGTGCCTGGGTGTGAGGAGCGGCTGCGAGGCTCTCTCTATCCTGATTCTGCCTTCCCGGGATGGGGGGCCATGAGGAAGGGACCTGGGTGAAGTATTTGGGGAAATCTCTGCAGGGTTCGCGTGGTTTAAAAAGAGAAATAGCCCCAGCCAGAGTGGAGGGAACTGGGACTGTTCTTGTGTCTTTACACCCTAACCACTGGAGACTGTCAGGAACTCCTTGATTATTTAACCTGGGCGTATCCATGCTGTCCCTCAAACTATCCGAGACAAGTCAGAAGACCTTCCTAAAATAATTGGCGCGTTTTTTTGAAAAATACCACACCGGTTTACACATTTCCAGTGATATATGTATTTATATGTTTCCTAACACCCAGCCAGTGGTCCCATTGGCTAATTTACTCTCATCATCAGGCGTGTATTTTATTTCTACTCTTAATTTGTCTAGTTTCAGCTTCCAACCACTAGATCTTGCTACATATGGGCCTGAAAGACTCAAGAGGCCATTATCTTAATTTCTATTCCCTGTGTCAGTACTTACTCATTAGGATCAAGTCATCTTTTAATCTCCTTCTAAATTACCCACCTTGTGCTCCTTCAGTCTGTTGCTACCAGGGCATAATTTTCCACATTTGTTTGGTTCCAGTAGGTGCCTTGTTTAACCTATTAACCTTCTCCTGGAGCTGTGGACACAGGACACAATGCAGTAAACCCATTACTCCCACATCAGCACTAAGTACCAATGCAACAGAAACCCTGCGCTCCCCCCCTCAATAGTTCCCTGTATCTGTATCCAAGTATTTCATCATCCATTTGGAGGGGAGAATTGCATGGAGAGGTCTTGTCTGTCTGATTATCTGCCACCCACTTTTCGGGTCACTGCTTTCTGCAAACCAAAGCTCTCTGAGGACCTTTATTCGTAGCGTAGGTTTTTGCGAAGCGTTATTAGAGCACGTGTTCCTCTGGCTTACCAGCTGACATAAAACACTCTTTATCAGCGGATTGCCCTTTTTATTTTTGTCAAATGGATTGTCTTTAACCATGTGTAGTTGCACAGTTTTCCAATGTTTTCCAGTGGAGGCCCTGGCCTGAGAGCCACAACAGATGCTGGGCTAGAAAGAATAAACCCAAGCCAACTTTCATTGCATGCCTATAAGCCATCTACACATTATTTTGTTTTCTGTAATTCTCGTTGAGCTCCATAAATGGATTTAGCCTTAAATGATGAGTTCAAAGAGAGGAAAATAAATATATGTGCTTTTTTTTTTTCTTTTCTAATGAGGCTTTCATTTACTGTAGCTTGTGAACTGGCAAAATCCAGGCACTAATACACTCTATCTTCAAAATTGCTGGCTGAAAACCAACCTACAGGAGCAGCATTTGTAATCAGTGATGGTTAGAATATTTGCATGACTTTGTGTTTATAATGTGGTACTGCTGCCTGCTGCAAAGCAAAATAGAAATATTAATTTAGTGCTGAGAATAAAAATTAGTCTGGAGAAAAATACAGGCTTGGCACAGGAAACTTTAAATTGTACAAGAAAAGCACATTGCTGTCCAGATTCTGAATCTTTAAATGGCATCGCTGTGTTTTCCAGCCTGTTTCTCTGCTTCCTGCCAACGCACTAAAGATTTTTTAAGGTTTCTCCACGAGAATGCATTGCTTCAGCCTCAGAGGCTCCCTGCAATTTCTCTTCTATAGAGGGATCAAACTTCTACCTCCTTGAATTTTTCCCTAGACTCGGCTCCTCCACTCCCGTCCCTCTGCCAAGAGGCTCCTCACCTTCTTGACATAAATTATCTCCTCTACTAAGAGTCTCGGTAGCATGGGGGCAGAAATTTAATTTTCTCCTGCAGGTAGAAATCTTTACAATCTCTTTTTGGACTTTATCACCACAGAAGTACTTCAGGCCCGGACGGACAAGTGAAAGCAGTGACTTATCGTGGCTTAATAAATGTATCACTGTCAGCCAGGCTGAAGTAATTACCCACCATGTGTACCGACAGCCAGGCAGAGCTCCTTCAATCCAAACACCCGCCCGATCACTTCCTCGGCTGCAGAAACATCGCGTTTCGCAGTCGTTCCTTCATACCCATTTTTGCTTTCTCTCCTGGGCATAGAGTCAACATGCTCCTCCACTTCTCAGCTACGGAATTCGCTGCAGAAACCACCCTCGCAAGCAGTCCCACAGCGTTTTGCTCCAGCGTTTCATTTCCGCAGAGTGCTTTAAGCTGTCACGGTTTTAACAAGGATCTCAAAACAAAGCGCGTGTCTAACCCATACCGTGATTGTCGCTGCTCTTCAGAAACATTGTTTTTACCTCCCCACAATTGCTCTTTTTTGACAGCTCTCTGCTTTTTCGGAGGAACGGGATCTATTCAGTCTATTTACAAGGAGAACCCGAATCTATCTCTAAATCCTAACCAAATTGCTTCCCCAAATCCCTGCTGTAGCTCACCTAGGGGTTACCCTAACCAAATTGCTTCCCCAAATGCCTGCAGTAGCTCACCTAGGGGTTACCAAGGTGGTGCAGGTCACAGGGTGAGCATCTCTGACCCAGGAGATGCCTGAGATCAGGCTGGACTTTCTGCAAGCCTGACTTTAATGACTCTGTCAGTCAATCACCACTAACGATGTTATTTTCTTCTTTGGCCACTTCAAGCTCTCCAAACAACTTCTTTTATTTTTTTGGATTTTGTGTTTGCCTTGTTTTTTGCACTTAAAGACAAGTGCAGTGTGTCTGTAGGGAGTTCAAGCTCTTCAAACAACTTCTTTTATTTTTTTGCATTTTGTGTTTGCCTTGTGTTTTGCGCTTAAAGACAAGTGCAGTGTGTCTGTAGGGACCACCATTTGCAGTATATTCCCACACACTCTTAGGCATATAAGCCAACTGCATCCTGGGCTGCATCAAAAGAAGCATGGCCAGCAGGTTGAGGGAGGTGATTCTGCCCCTCTGCTCTGGTGAGACCCTACCTGGAGCACTGTGTCCAGCTTTAGAGTCCTCAACACAGGACGGACGTGGACCTGTTGGAGCTGGTCCAGCAGAGGGCCACAAAAATGATAAGAGAGCTGGAGCACTTCTCCTATGAAGACAAGCTGAGAGAGCTGGGGTTGTCCAGCCTGGAGAAGAGAAACTCTGGGGAGACCTTATAATGGCCTTCCAGTACCTAAAGGGGGTCTACAGGAGAGATGGGGAGAGACTCTTGGTTAGGGAGGGGAGCCATAGGACAAAGGGTAATGGTTTTAAACTGAAAGAGGGGAGATTTAGATGAGATATTAGGAAGAAATTCTTTGCTGTGAGGGTGGTGAGAGCCTGGCCCAGGTTGCCCAGAGAAGCTGTGGCTGCCCCATCCCTGGAGGGGTTCAAGGCCAGGTTGGAGGGGGCTTGGAGCAACCTGGTCTGGTGGGAGGTGTCCCTGCCCAGGGCAGGGGGTCAGAACTCAATGATCTTTAAGGTCCCTTCCAACTCTAACCATTCTATGATTCTATCTGAAGAAACCCTTTTTCCTTCATGACCTCATATCCCTATTCACCATATGTGGGAAAGTAATGGAAGATTGGCCAGAAGGACTGTAAATATGCTCAAGTGACTCACATGTATGTGGGAAAGTACTGGAAGATTGGGGAGGAGGACTGTAAATATGCTCAAGTGACTCGCATGTGGGGTGCTGGAAAACACATCTATCACACTCATTGTTGCTTAGTTTTGTGTGCTCAACAAGTAGAACATCTGCACTCAGATGACACAGGCCTGGGATGGACTCAGGGGCACCTTATCAAACACACCTGGGATTCCTGCCCTGCAGTTGGAGAGATCAAAGCCCAGCAGAAAACTCTGCCTGCCTGAATCCTTGAAATACAGCCCCAAACAGCAAGTGGGAGCTCCCTCTCTCCCTCACTCCTCTGCTAACAAGGACTCTCATGCTAATAAGGACCTGCTAACAAGGACTCTCATGCTAGTAAGGACTCTCGCTCTGCGGGCCCTGCATCCCCTGCTTGCCTGTCTCTGCCCGTGCAGGCCCTGCGTCCCTGGCTTGCCTGTCTCTGCCCGGGGGCTGCTTCAGAGGTTCCCTGATCCACAAGGTATTGACATTAAATTTGTTCTTTGCCTTTAATCCGTGGTTTTGTGGTTGTTCCTGCATCCTACCTGCATCGGCTCACACACCATATCCCAGAATGACTGAGATTGGAGTCACCTCTGGAGATCATCCCATCCAACTGCCTTGCTCAGAGCAGGGTCTGTGAAAGTAGGCTCCTCGGGGCTGTGTCCACTTGAGTGTTGAATATCTTGGAGATATTCCCCATCCTTGGAGGCTGGAGACTCCACAGGCTCTCTGGGCAACCTGCTCCAGTGTTGGACCACCCTCACATTTAAAACCTTTTTTCAGTGGAATTTCCTGTGTTTCAGTCTGTACCCGTTGCTTCTCATCTTGTCCGTGGGCACCACTGAGAAGTATGTGGCTCCATCTTTTTCCCACCCTTCCACCAGGAATTTATGCACATAGATAAATCCCCCTGATCCCTGAACAATGACCCTTCTCTTCTCCACGTTGAACAGTCCCACTTTTCTCAGCCTCTCCTCATATGAGAGATGCTCCAGATGCTTCACCAACTCCATGGCCCTTTGTGATCCATTATGTCCCTCTCGTTCTTGTTCTGGGGAGACCAGAACCAGACCCAGCACTCCAGGTGCATCTCACCAGCCCTGACTTTTGTATTTTTGGAGATGCACATACACATACGGGGTTTTGTGCTACTCTATGTTATATCACCAACTAAATTTCAAAGATCTTGAAGGGGAAAAAGTTCAATTAGATTCTTTAATTTCTTTTTTTGAGAAGAACTAAAAAGCTGAGCGTATTTCAACCTTGTATTAATATGTTTAGTTATTACTACAGATGGCAAGCACCTCTGTATTACACTCCTTGAAGAAACTCCAGCAGAGGAATGCACCCTTTGCTCCTGTTCGATGGACAGGTGGAGGAGACCAGGTGAGACATGAGAGACATAGAAAGCAGCAGTGAAAACATCCTGATGAGCATCAGTTGTCCTGACAACAAACCAGCTGTCTCCCTGCTGTGAAGCCTTGTTCTGTTCATCACAGGTAGGCTGGGTTAAGGTTCATCCTCTGGCAGCTGGAGATGTGGTCTCTGGAGGAGATGCAGGAGGCCATGTGGCTTAGTCAAGGCAACAGAGCAAGTTTTTGCAGAGGAAAATCAAATAGTCTGGAGCAGGTGAGGTTTGGGTGGATTTAGGGTCCTTTGGAGAGGGAAAGGAAAGGACTTCAGAGCAGAGACAGCTGCTGCTTTCTGATTCTGGATCAGGTAAGCAGTTAGAGGCAAAATAACCTGCTCACTAATGTAAAACCACACACTTTCTTTTTAATGAATGAACACTTAATTGGTGTCTCTGACTGAGAATAGTGAGGGAAACGTATGTATGTGTAAGCAGCTGCAAGAAAAATAACCACAGCTCACCTCCGCTAACATGCTGGGCAGATTTCCTCACTGTTCAAAGAAAGTAATTTTTTTTTACTTTGTTTATGATGAAGATCTATTTCTTAAGTAACCTTAGCTGTTAAAATCTTGTAAAAAACAGTTTATGTTTTACTTTATTCTTTATCTATTTCACAGCACTGATTAACTGAGCATAATGCCCAAGAGAAATACAATGCAATATCCCACCTTCTCCTTCAAAAAGCCAACACAGTTGTAGAAAATTAGAATTCCTAAAAAACAGGTCAGTCTGTAGTCTGTGAGTAGAAATCTGCTCATATATTAAACATTACACTGAACAGCATGGGCTGTTCGTTTTACCAATGACCAGATCAAAGTGCCACATCCAAAAATATAACAACTAAAGGAGCAATAGGAAAAAAAATTAAGATAAACACATATTCACTGAATTAAATAAAATGTTTGAACAGTGAAAGATAGGATTGTCAGCATTGGTCCAGCTTGGGGGAAAGGAGTATTTGTGGGACAAGGACATCCAAAGGGGCAACTGAAGTTATGTAGTTGTCTTCTCCATCCAGAAAAAGAGGACCCAAGCTGATGAAAACCTGTAAGAAGGTACCCAGAAAAATTCAAAAATAACAGACTTTGTGTATGTCTGGCTTGGCATATTTTAATTTTTGCTATTGGAAGGCTTCTTTACAGACATTTCACTTGACAGCTGCCATTTCCTGGAAAAACATGGAAATAAGACTGCTTGATGTAACCAGGTGGCAAACAAGAGGGTTGAAATTTAGCCTGGGAGTGGTAGGGTTGGGTGGTTTCACCTGAGAGCAGAGAAGGGAAGAACATCTCCACCCAAGCATTGCACTCCTGAAGAGCTAAGCATGATTTCGGCACCCCCCACCGAACATCCATCACAGCCATAAACCACAGTAAGTTATTATTATGTCCAGTCTTTATGTCTGTCAGTCTTTATTATATCTGCACATCCCTCTTTCTTCCCCCTCTAATCTAAACCATAGACTTAAAAGGGCCTCCTGTATCCTTGTCCCACCTTTCTCTCCCATGCTGCCCCACCAGACATGACTGTGCTCTTCTTTCTCACTTCTCTCCTTGCACAGGCGTAGAGATCAGCACCTGAGAACCAATATGGTTTATGGGGAGAGATAAAAAATAGATTTAATCGTGTCCATTAACTTCTCTAGAAACACACACTGACATGCTCTATTAACCGTTCCTCTTCACACATTTTTCATTTACAGTGCCCAATTCCTGATTCTAAGGCATTTAATTACTCTCACTTTGTTATAAGATCTCAGTAAATCTCTTGACTTATGCAATGCACCATAAATAAGACTTTTTTTCCCCACTTTGCCTGGTTACTTTATGAGTGCACAGGTTTGTTGAAGACATCTGCATAATTTTTTATGGGACTTAATAGTCCACTTCACATCTTTCTTGTATACTGTTTCCCCCCATGAATCAGAACTGGCAATCAGTGTCCTACATACCACACAATGTAATTACCCAGAGTATTTGTCTCCATGTGTATTACTCTCTCTCTTTTTTTTTTTTCTACACAATCCTAATGCTGTAAGTGTTCATACATGAGTTATTGGGATTATTTGCAAAATAGGATTAAGATGCTAGGCAAGATTTATTTGGAAAATTACTCATCAATCTACCAAGGAAGAAGGTCAAGAACTTCATTAAAACAGATTAATGTAGAACAACTGTTATCTAATAAGACTAGAAGCCTAGAGGACCTTCTTGCTCGATGCAGAAATACCCTGCTAACATGCATTATTTCTAAGAGCAACAAAAGCTACTTTAGAAACCCTGCAGCCACAGCCTGGAACATGACAGGAGATATATTCTCTTTAGCCACTCCAGCCATTGATAAATTAGTTCTTGCCTGAAATTGGCATGCTGTCAGTAAGCTGAAGGCGACTGCAGCAAGCGCCACAATTAGTGCTCCCTGCAGAGAGCGGGCAATGACAGCATCCCTGCCTGCGAAGCTGCTGAGAATTCCTGGGCTGGTTTTATTATGCAGCCTTTACAGCTTATCCACTCCACTCCAGGCTCCAGGGAACGGCCCGGATAATAATTCTGTAACTTGAGTACTTAACCTGCTTGCTTAGTTTGCAAAGCCAAGTCTTCGTAAAGGAGTGAGTGACTCATGGGGAGTCTCACTTAGAGGCGGGTTGAGGAGTGCACGTTGGGCAGAATTAGAATTCCAGTGATTTAATTTCTCCTTTTCTGCCTCCCCTTAACCATTCCAGAAAGACAAATACCAACATCTACTTCTCTCCCCCGCAATCTCAGTTTTCTGAAGCGAAAAATTTTTTAAAAAAGCAAAAAAAAAGCATGAGAGATCTGAGAAGAGATTTGCGTGTATGTGCACACGTGTTCTCACCAGAGGTGGCCTTAGAAATAGAGACATAAATCTTCTAAAAATATAAGCATAAATGAAACGGCTCTTCTACAGTCCAACAAATGACAAATTCTGATGGGTGGTTGCAGCTTCCAGAATCTTTCTTGCTTCCAGTATCTGTCTTGCTCCTTTGTCCTTGGTGAGTGATACAGACCACAGACTGAAATTTGTTACACGGATTTATTACCTTAAGTCTTTCCTCCTTGAGTATCACACAACCTGTCTCTGCTGTTTCTAACCATGGAAATGGTGTTTTGTTTTGAAGTACTAAATGTCACTAGGAAAAAGGTAAAGGCAGGCAAAGAAAGGTCATAATCCACATAAAAGTGTAAGTTTATTAGTTTTGTATTTGGAAAAAAAAAAAAAAAAAAAAACACAAAAAGCAGGAATTGACTAAGATGTAGAATGTGCGATGGAGATGGGACCTACCTTAAGGGAGTAGAAATCTAGGTCTTCATCCAAGCATTTGAGATGACTGGGGAAAGATTTCAGCTTGTGTTGTACCACAGCATAGGATTTATAAAAGGACAAGAGACCTAGAAGATAACTAAGAAATGTCTAATTACTGTCATCGGGTGAATATGCTCAGATCTGAGAGGAGATGATTTTTCCCAACTGCTTTTAAGCTGGGTCAGAATGATTAAATGGTTCTTCTCTTTAACAGCTCTGACTGATGTCCTTTTTAGGTCAGCCTCTCCTACACACAGATCTCTGCATCTCTTACTCATTGCATTTAGCAAAATTTGTGCCAAAGAATACACACAAGAAACACCAATGTAACTTCCAGTGTACCAAGGTCCACACCAGGCTCCTTCTTGGTTTGAGAGGTAATACTTGGAATACTAATACTACACTAAAACATTGCTTGGAGCCCTCTGCCTTAAAAAACGGGGCTGCTGCGTTCTATTATGAAGTCTTTATTTAAATTTAAGCTCACACAATTAGAAGAACTGAGAGAGAAACACTGTTAATGCCTGGGTTGAACATCCACACATTTTGAACATCCCAAGGCAGCACAGGAGCACAAGTCAATTAAACTCCTCCTTCTCTTCCACTTTCCCAGTGTAACCCAAAGGTCACCTTCTTACTTTTTGTTTTTTTGAAGAATTTTCATGTGCTCAGACCTCTGTAGCCCACAGTCTTCGTGAGTGATGCATTTTAGGTTCCAACTCTTCATATCTTCACATGTAGCATTTATAGCCATTTTTATTTGTAATTTTGTCACTCCAGAAAAGTACTGGTGCTGTCTTCTTCATCTATTATAATGTCCTTTCACACGAGCCACCAAAATAGCCCACCTCAGAGCATGCACATATCCAGAACACATCTGTGAGGGACTGCCTCCCAAAACCACCTCTCTCATGCCATTTAGATGACATCTCACTCCATCATGGCTGATGTTCAGACCTATGCCTTGATTGTCCTTTCCCCATGATGAGTAGAGTCAGGGGCATAGGGGAGAGAGAGCCAGACTCTTCTCAGATGTGTGCAGCAGAAGAATGAAGGAAACAGCACAAATTGCAACTTGCAGAGTTAAAATTAAATATAGGGACTACTTCTTTTTCATCATTAAGGTGGTCAGAAACTGAAACAGGGACCTGAAGTGCTTCAGAAATATTTTGGGGATACTCAGAGTTGGACTGGAGCAGTCCCTGAGCAGCTTGATCTATTCTAGAGAAACCCAGGGATCCCTTCCAGCCTCAGTTGGAAGGATAAAAACCATCACCACTGGAAACATGCGTTGGTTACTTGTGGAGGAGAATAATCTGGTCGTAACTCTCAGTAGATGTAGGTGCTCTGGGACTTAGACTTCTGGAAGCACAGCCCCTGGGTTAGCTGTGAGCACAATTAATGTGAAAAGGCATCTAAATGAGCATGTAGCAGCAACTTCTATCTGCATTTTATATGGAATCCTTGCACAGGAAGCAGGAGGTCCCAATGGGAGTGATGACACTCTGCAAACACTCCCATTAGGATGAAGCTCACCAAGATAAAGTCCCACTCCCTCTCCCTGCCCCCTCACCTATCCCACTTTCTCAAAACCTTTTATGAAACATCTAAAGGTAAAACCTTGCAATACACTTGCGGTCCTCAGCAGGGTGGTGTTCTGAAGGGAGGAAAAAATATTAAATATTCATAACAGGCTTGATTTCGGCCGTCTATCAGATGTTATTTTAATCACTAAGGAGAAAGTGGTTTCCCTAACAACCGTGCCTTTCTTTTACCTTGTCCATATGATGGTTGCAGAGATCTGTCCATCTTGTTCTGACTAAGGATCCTGATATTTCCATGAGATACTTTCCTCTCTTTTTGACTTTATTAGGATGCATTATTTGAAGGCACTGTTTAATACAATCACACACAGAAGTGCAAAAATTGGCACAGGACTGTATGTGCCAGGCAGAACAAAGAGGTACACAGAACAAAGAGATATTTCCAGCCACAAAGGAATTAAAATCTGAGCAGTAAGTACACGACATAGGTAAATGAACCATGAAAAAAATTAAGATCATTTTGGTCAACCTCATAAGCCAAGGTCTCAATTAATCATTTACCTCATGCAGTTTTGAGGACATTACAGCAAAGGCAAGGTCTAGGGGATGATATGTCCTTAACCCAACCCCATCTCTGTCTACTGGATTTGTCAGCTCCTCACATAGATGAGCTGAATTATTCAGTGCCCAAAACACAAAATAGCCCTGGTGCTTCTTTCACTCTGCATCTAGTTCATAGTTCTTAAACTCCACACCCAAAGCTTGGGCTTCTCTCTCTGTAAAACCCCATTTTGCTGAAATTCGGGTTTTGTCTTGGTGATGTGTCATGCAAGGTACTGCTTCATCTGCAGGTAGGACCCTGTCCATTGCTGTGGTTAGACTGGGGAATCCTCAATGTTACTGGTCATCTCTACATTACTGGTCACCCACTGTCAAGAATGACAATTTTTTGCCACTGCAGAAGTGATCAGCCAATTGTAAAGCCTGTTGGGTGGTAGGATGCTCAAGATAGAATCATACAATTGTCTAGGTTGGAAGGGACCTTTAAGATCATCTAGTCTAACCATCATCGTTTCAAGATAGTTTCATTGAATTAATTAGCCCAGAATTCACAGCTAGTTAGATCAGATATCATTTACATTGTAAATCCAAGTGGTTCTGAGTCAAAACATGCTTCAAAGTCTTCCCTGGAACCAGGCAACTCATAGAAAATCCATCTATCCTGAGGTCATTTGGATGTTGGGTCTCACAAAATAAAAGGGAAATGCATTTTTTAATAAATGTATACAGAAGGCGGGGAGGGACGACACACACCAAACCAGAAGGTAATTGAGATATTTAAAGTAAAGAAAAATGCTGAGACAAGAACTAATGGTGTCTGAAGAGGCCAGAAGTTGTTCTGGGCTAGAAATTAGAACATGTTTTAGTTCACTTCCTGTGGGAGTATCGATGTGTGTAGGCAGTCAAAGTGCTCGTAGTTAGAAGATGAAGTTTCATAAGTTTTCTGAATGAGATTATAAAACACTGTTGTCCAAAAATTAAGGGGGCAAGATGAGGGGTGGCACTACATTTCCATGGTGGTTTAGCTCTGCTGTGTTCCATGTGTATCTCCTGGGTATCATGTGTGACTTGGTGAGCA
>NW_015090795.1:2264825-2348068 GCF_001431845.1 Calidris pugnax
TTTTTTTTTTTTTCTACACAATCCTAATGCTGTAAGTGTTCATACATGAGTTATTGGGATTATTTGCAAAATAGGATTAAGATGCTAGGCAAGATTTATTTGGAAAATTACTCATCAATCTACCAAGGAAGAAGGTCAAGAACTTCATTAAAACAGATTAATGTAGAACAACTGTTATCTAATAAGACTAGAAGCCTAGAGGACCTTCTTGCTCGATGCAGAAATACCCTGCTAACATGCATTATTTCTAAGAGCAACAAAAGCTACTTTAGAAACCCTGCAGCCACAGCCTGGAACATGACAGGAGATATATTCTCTTTAGCCACTCCAGCCATTGATAAATTAGTTCTTGCCTGAAATTGGCATTCTGTCAGTAAGCTGAAGGCGACTGCAGCAAGCGCCACAATTAGTGCTCCCTGCAGAGAGCGGGCAATGACAGCATCCCTGCCTGCGAAGCTGCTGAGAATTCCTGGGCTGGTTTTATTATGCAGCCTTTACAGCTTATCCACTCCACTCCAGGCTCCAGGGAACGGCCCGGATAATAATTCTGTAACTTGAGTACTTAACCTGCTTGCTTAGTTTGCAAAGCCAAGTCTTCGTAAAGGAGTGAGTGACTCATGGGGAGTCTCACTTAGAGGCGGGTTGAGGAGTGCACGTTGGGCAGAATTAGAATTCCAGTGATTTAATTTCTCCTTTTCTGCCTCCCCTTAACCATTCCAGAAAGACAAATACCAACATCTACTTCTCTCCCCCGCAATCTCAGTTTTCTGAAGCGAAAAATTTTTTAAAAAAGCAAAAAAAAAGCATGAGAGATCTGAGAAGAGATTTGCGTGTATGTGCACACGTGTTCTCACCAGAGGTGGCCTTAGAAATAGAGACATAAATCTTCTAAAAATATAAGCATAAATGAAACGGCTCTTCTACAGTCCAACAAATGACAAATTCTGATGGGTGGTTGCAGCTTCCAGAATCTTTCTTGCTTCCAGTATCTGTCTTGCTCCTTTGTCCTTGGTGAGTGATACAGACCACAGACTGAAATTTGTTACACGGATTTATTACCTTAAGTCTTTCCTCCTTGAGTATCACACAACCTGTCTCTGCTGTTTCTAACCATGGAAATGGTGTTTTGTTTTGAAGTACTAAATGTCACTAGGAAAAAGGTAAAGGCAGGCAAAGAAAGGTCATAATCCACATAAAAGTGTAAGTTTATTAGTTTTGTATTTGGAAAAAAAAAAAAAACAAACAACACAAAAAGCAGGAATTGACTAAGATGTAGAATGTGCGATGGAGATGGGACCTACCTTAAGGGAGTAGAAATCTAGGTCTTCATCCAAGCATTTGAGATGACTGGGGAAAGATTTCAGCTTGTGTTGTACCACAGCATAGGATTTATAAAAGGACAAGAGACCTAGAAGATAACTAAGAAATGTCTAATTACTGTCATCGGGTGAATATGCTCAGATCTGAGAGGAGATGATTTTTCCCAACTGCTTTTAAGCTGGGTCAGAATGATTAAATGGTTCTTCTCTTTAACAGCTCTGACTGATGTCCTTTTTAGGTCAGCCTCTCCTACACACAGATCTCTGCATCTCTTACTCATTGCATTTAGCAAAATTTGTGCCAAAGAATACACACAAGAAACACCAATGTAACTTCCAGTGTACCAAGGTCCACACCAGGCTCCTTCTTGGTTTGAGAGGTAATACTTGGAATACTAATACTACACTAAAACATTGCTTGGAGCCCTCTGCCTTAAAAAACGGGGCTGCTGCGTTCTATTATGAAGTCTTTATTTAAATTTAAGCTCACACAATTAGAAGAACTGAGAGAGAAACACTGTTAATGCCTGGGTTGAACATCCACACATTTTGAACATCCCAAGGCAGCACAGGAGCACAAGTCAATTAAACTCCTCCTTCTCTTCCACTTTCCCAGTGTAACCCAAAGGTCACCTTCTTACTTTTTGTTTTTTTGAAGAATTTTCATGTGCTCAGACCTCTGTAGCCCACAGTCTTCGTGAGTGATGCATTTTAGGTTCCAACTCTTCATATCTTCACATGTAGCATTTATAGCCATTTTTATTTGTAATTTTGTCACTCCAGAAAAGTACTGGTGCTGTCTTCTTCATCTATTATAATGTCCTTTCACACGAGCCACCAAAATAGCCCACCTCAGAGCATGCACATATCCAGAACACATCTGTGAGGGACTGCCTCCCAAAACCACCTCTCTCATGCCATTTAGATGACATCTCACTCCATCATGGCTGATGTTCAGACCTATGCCTTGATTGTCCTTTCCCCATGATGAGTAGAGTCAGGGGCATAGGGGAGAGAGAGCCAGACTCTTCTCAGATGTGTGCAGCAGAAGAATGAAGGAAACAGCACAAATTGCAACTTGCAGAGTTAAAATTAAATATAGGGACTACTTCTTTTTCATCATTAAGGTGGTCAGAAACTGAAACAGGGACCTGAAGTGCTTCAGAAATATTTTGGGGATACTCAGAGTTGGACTGGAGCAGTCCCTGAGCAGCTTGATCTATTCTAGAGAAACCCAGGGATCCCTTCCAGCCTCAGTTGGAAGGATAAAAACCATCACCACTGGAAACATGCGTTGGTTACTTGTGGAGGAGAATAATCTGGTCGTAACTCTCAGTAGATGTAGGTGCTCTGGGACTTAGACTTCTGGAAGCACAGCCCCTGGGTTAGCTGTGAGCACAATTAATGTGAAAAGGCATCTAAATGAGCATGTAGCAGCAACTTCTATCTGCATTTTATATGGAATCCTTGCACAGGAAGCAGGAGGTCCCAATGGGAGTGATGACACTCT
Organism: Calidris pugnax; assembly: GCF_001431845.1. Lineage (NCBI taxonomy): Eukaryota > Metazoa > Chordata > Aves > Charadriiformes > Scolopacidae > Calidris > Calidris pugnax. The sequence continues at coordinate 2,267,655 of NW_015090795.1, forward strand.
GCAAACACTCCCATTAGGATGAAGCTCACCAAGATAAAGTCCCACTCCCTCTCCCTGCCCCCTCACCTATCCCACTTTCTCAAAACCTTTTATGAAACATCTAAAGGTAAAACCTTGCAATACACTTGCGGTCCTCAGCAGGGTGGTGTTCTGAAGGGAGGAAAAAATATTAAATATTCATAACAGGCTTGATTTCGGCCGTCTATCAGATGTTATTTTAATCACTAAGGAGAAAGTGGTTTCCCTAACAACCGTGCCTTTCTTTTACCTTGTCCATATGATGGTTGCAGAGATCTGTCCATCTTGTTCTGACTAAGGATCCTGATATTTCCATGAGATACTTTCCTCTCTTTTTGACTTTATTAGGATGCATTATTTGAAGGCACTGTTTAATACAATCACACACAGAAGTGCAAAAATTGGCACAGGACTGTATGTGCCAGGCAGAACAAAGAGGTACACAGAACAAAGAGATATTTCCAGCCACAAAGGAATTAAAATCTGAGCAGTAAGTACACGACATAGGTAAATGAACCATGAAAAAAATTAAGATCATTTTGGTCAACCTCATAAGCCAAGGTCTCAATTAATCATTTACCTCATGCAGTTTTGAGGACATTACAGCAAAGGCAAGGTCTAGGGGATGATATGTCCTTAACCCAACCCCATCTCTGTCTACTGGATTTGTCAGCTCCTCACATAGATGAGCTGAATTATTCAGTGCCCAAAACACAAAATAGCCCTGGTGCTTCTTTCACTCTGCATCTAGTTCATAGTTCTTAAACTCCACACCCAAAGCTTGGGCTTCTCTCTCTGTAAAACCCCATTTTGCTGAAATTCGGGTTTTGTCTTGGTGATGTGTCATGCAAGGTACTGCTTCATCTGCAGGTAGGACCCTGTCCATTGCTGTGGTTAGACTGGGGAATCCTCGATGTTACTGGTCATCTCTACATTACTGGTCACCCACTGTCAAGAATGACAATTTTTTGCCACTGCAGAAGTGATCAGCCAATTGTAAAGCCTGTTGGGTGGTAGGATGCTCAAGATAGAATCATACAATTGTCTAGGTTGGAAGGGACCTTTAAGATCATCTAGTCTAACCATCATCGTTTCAAGATAGTTTCATTGAATTAATTAGCCCAGAATTCACAGCTAGTTAGATCAGATATCATTTACATTGTAAATCCAAGTGGTTCTGAGTCAAAACATGCTTCAAAGTCTTCCCTGGAACCAGGCAACTCATAGAAAATCCATCTATCCTGAGGTCATTTGGATGTTGGGTCTCACAAAATAAAAGGGAAATGCATTTTTTAATAAATGTATACAGAAGGCGGGGAGGGACGACACACACCAAACCAGAAGGTAATTGAGATATTTAAAGTAAAGAAAAATGCTGAGACAAGAACTAATGGTGTCTGAAGAGGCCAGAAGTTGTTCTGGGCTAGAAATTAGAACATGTTTTAGTTCACTTCCTGTGGGAGTATCGATGTGTGTAGGCAGTCAAAGTGCTCGTAGTTAGAAGATGAAGTTTCATAAGTTTTCTGAATGAGATTATAAAACACTGTTGTCCAAAAATTAAGGGGGCAAGATGAGGGGTGGCACTACATTTCCATGGCGGTTTAGCTCTGCTGTGTTCCATGTGTATCTCCTGGGTATCATGTGTGACTTGGTGAACAACGCCCTTTGCACAGAGCACTTTCTCCTATGTCAGTGCAGCACACTTAATAAATTATAAACAACAGTAATAATTTCTGAGATTCCTATTTCATTTTACAGTTATTTATTGGCTTTCCCCATAAGAGACTGCCTTGCTGGAGCTGGGAGATAAGCTTATTAGAAACCATAGCACAATACTTTAAGCAGATGATTTATGTGTTTTCAGGCCACTACTGGGTAATCAGCTTATTCTGGATTCGATCCAGCCAACTTTGCTTGTACTTTAATCAGACCAGCTGTGATCCACCTGGACCACAGGGTTCTGAAAACTTGTCTCACCACACTGGGCCAGACTCTCAGAGGTGTAAATTAACTTCCTACTACTGCCGACAATGGAGTATTGCTGATTTACACCAGCCAGGCAATCTGTCTGTAGGCCAGAAGTATGACAGAGCTAGCACCATTAATAAAAAGTGGGCAGGTATTAATTTATTGTAATGAATGGTGTTGATGCATGGTGTAATTGTTTGGATTCATCAAAAACAATATTTAGAGCTTAATGTGGAAATGATGTATAAGGTAGTGTTAATAAAATCATTAGCAATTAATTTAGCCCCTAAATCAGCAAAGCATTTAAACATGGACTTTCTGTAATAGAATGCGTGTACATGTTGAAGTATTTTGCTGAATCCTGATTTTCAAGTTATACTTGCCTAGACAGCTGCAAAGAAGCTTACCCCCTTAGACTTCTGACCAAAGGATTCCTGCAAGGACATCTACTCACCATCTTACTAACATTCCTGGGAATGAAAAAGAGACCACCCAGTCCAGCCCAGATCCCATAGTGGGTAACGATAAAGAGTCTATGGTAAGATCCCCTATTGCTGTGGAGCCAGCAGGGTACCTTCAAGCTTATTGGTGAGGGTTTTGAAGTAGGCCTGCATTTCTGGAGCATGAAGGCAAAAAATAGAGTGAAGAAGTGTTTCTTAAATAGTTGCAGAGAAAGTAGTTGGGTTCAAAACTCTGAAATGTTTTGATCTTCTCCAGATCAAAGACAAGCACTAATGGAGTATGTTCCTCACTGAGATCAACCCTCACTCAAGAGCTGGAGTGAGCCTAGCGGTTGTCTTTCAGTGACTTTTCTCCTCCCTCCCACCGTGGTGCAGGATCAGCTCTGCTCCTCAGCACCCAGAAGATCCAGCCACCAGCAGCCCAGTCCTGAGCATCTCACTACCTACAACACAACTGGCCTTTCAGCTGAGCTCTGGTGGCTTTTCTTCTCTCTATATCCATCTTATTCGCATGAGTTGGCTGATCCGCTCTGATTTCACAGAGTTCCTCTGATGCCCTGCAGGGTTTCTCATGGGGCTCATCTTTATTCAGCCTCCACGAGCTTCCTTTGACTTGAGATGATCTGAAGATATGGATAAGAGATCGGTTTTTATGCAGATGACATGCAGATTTATGTGAAGTTTATTCCTAATTATTCTTTCTCTTCTTCTGTTTTATCAGTTTGTCTTGAGGACATGGAGGCGTAGATGTCATTTTTTTTCCTGGTCTATATTTGATACTCCTAAAACTCAAATCTTAATTATCGGTTTCAGGCATTGGCTTAAATATGCTGCTTCTTTCTCAAAATCTGACAAATACGATAAGAGTTATCATGGCTGGTCCAGGGCACAGTTCATCCCTTTTCAACACATCTCTTGTGACAGTCACAAATGGCATCAGTACTGATTCCATCATTGCAACTACACCAGCTGCAGACCTGAAAATTCAGGTTTATTTAGCCCTTGCTTGAAGTACTTCTTCTTTTTAAACAAATGAAATTAATAAAAACATGGAAGTGTATTTTTCCATTCCTTTTGAGAAAAAAAATAATAAATGCTAGCCAGCGCTGTAATAGTTCTCCAAATAGATTTTAGGCAACTTGCATTTATTGGTATTGCAGCCCTTTCCCATAACAACTTGACATCGGAACAAAACATGACGACTACAATTCCTTCTAACTGTGGCAAATTCCAAGAACGACAGCCAGTTTTGATCCTGCTGCACAAATCACTGGCAAGTGTTATAAACCAATGCAGCAGGTTACATGCCTCATTCAAATGGAGTAGCTCAAGGTTTCTGACACACGTTATTCTCCAGGGTTTCTTTTTTCTGGAATGGATTAAAAATTGATTAAAAAAAACTGGATTAATGTTTCTGTTCATGTGCAGCCCTGTGTTGCAACACGTTGCAGGTGAAGAATTTATTTTGCAGTTCCAGATGCTGAAATAACCCTTAGCCTGAAATTTAGTGTCTGCTCAATCATGGTCACAACTCAGTGCAGAACAGTCCTGAGTCACTCCCATTTTTGTTTATTTTTTAAAGGGTAATCCGCAGATGAGGTGTCCAACAGGTCATTTTGGTACATCACTAGCCAGTAATGAGAGGAATTTCTTTAAGTAAGTAAATATTTTTCTAAGTTACTGCTCACTGCCCCTCACCAAAAATAGCAACATGTGAAACCTTTGAAAATATTCATAAGTTAACAAGATGCCAGGAGTATTAAAAGCAGCTCATGCTCTAGTTTCAAGAATATGACTCACTTTGCCAGGGAACTCTATTATTAAAGTGAGGGGGTTTTGCCTCAGAAAGAACAATACAAGAATTACATAGCAGTCATTCAAATGCTTTCTTTCCTTTATACAATCTGTAAGCCCTATTTTCATCGTCTTTTCACTTTGCTGTCCAGTGACTGTAACGCTTATAACCAAGAGGGGGTAAATAGCATGTTGTATGTAAGAAGGGTTTTACTGCGAGTACATGAAAAAGGTATATATAAACTGAATGTCACAGCAAATAGTCATTCTTTTGCAGCATTCAAGGCCTGCATTTAATTTCCCCAAGAAAGATGTTACACGACTTCTGTATGACTGAATTAGTCAACTAGGAAATGAATGGGAGAAATAATATCATTAAATATTATTTCTTCCTCATGACTAACGCGTTATTATAAGCCAGGGAAGATTGGACAGATGGATGGAGATTCACAGAGCTGCATTAGTCATTTGCCATTTTCAATCTCTGCATAACCCCAGATCATTGAGAATAAATATGCAGGGAGAAAAACTCAGGTAGAGTAAATCAGCATCTTTCCCCGGGCTTAATCGAGCTCTGCTGATTTACTAGCACACGACATTCTGAGACAATGTTTCCTGCAAAAAAAAATATTTATAGAAGAGCTGAGAAACCAAATGCCATCAGTGTAAAATGTAATTGAATTTGATGGTATTACCAGGAATGGAAATGGCACCAAGTTTATTCAGATACACCGTACTGGTTTTGGCCCCATGTTCACATCTTGAGAAAACTTTGAAAGCATCCTGAAAATGAATGATGAATGCTATGGGATGGCTCAGACCCTCATTGCCTTTTTTAGATGAGTAAAGATGAGCCATGTGGTTTTTCCCAGAGGGTCATTTATTCAGCTGGAGGTCAGCCAGGATCAGCACTGAGCAACTTACTCCATTGAAATGACACTGGGTGACATTTTGATCCCTCTGCATGTCTCAAGAAGTAGTTTACTCGTTCAAGAGCCTCATTAAAATCAGCATCACTAAGCACAAGGTCAGACGCTTTTCAGCAGGACGATGATAAGAACCTGAGTTATTGGATACTGGAGTTACCCATGGAGCAAAAACGGGTGTAGCATTTTTCCAGCAGATAATATGGCTTTTCTTAAAATAGAAATGTTTCATGGGAGTCAAATTCAGTGATTTTCCGTGGGGAAAGGGGATCAAAACAATTCAGATTAAATTTTTTCACTTGTACTGACTTCTTTTATATTGTTTTCTGATAATTATTAATAGTTGGAGTTAATTTTGGCATACTGTATTTTATATTCACGCTGTATCTGATGTTTTCTGTTGTACTGGGGAGACGTTGTATGATTGGCACTGGAAGAGCCTGCCCAGGGAGGTGGTTGAGTCACCATCCCTGGAGGTATTTAAGAAATGTGTAGATGTGGCACTTCGGGGCGTGCTCTAGTGGCTGAGGTTGTGTGGGTCTTTTGTGTGTGTATGGTTGGATTCGGTGATCTCAGAGGTCCTTTCCAACTATGAAGATTCTGTGATTCTGTGATTTTCACTTTCTTAATGTTGAATATTATATTAATATTTTCCCCAACACTAACTGCTTTGGATACGTCTGTTTGATGAACTAGATTTGGACATTTCCACTTTTCCTTCTGATTTGTGAAAGAAGGCAATTTTTATAAGCTCTAAATTCATGTGGAGCAGTTTTCTGATTGCTGCTATTCCTAACACAAATGGGTGAAAACCTTCTTGTAACATAAATTCTATTTTGTTTGTTTACCCTTGAGCACAAACCTTGTTTGTTTACACTTTGAGCACCTTTCCTATCATCCAGCCAGGACCGGCCCTGCTGAAATGAATTTTCTTGGAGACAATGAATTTGGAAAGCAAATTCTGAATTCATGAATATCAGTTTTCCCCAGAAAACCCACTTTAGAATTTAAATTTATCCAGTCAAAGAACAGAATCACACTGCCTGAGGTCTGTGCCCAGCGACACAGCTTGCAGTTTGAATATCAAAAACTCTAACTGTTTGCACGTATCACGCTGACCAAGATCTAACTTATAGAATTTTTGGTGAATGAGACAGGGTGCCACACAAATCATGTATTTTCTGGTTTTAACATCATTTCTATTGTCACTGTAGTATTCTTATGCATTTGAACCTGAACTTCACATTTCCCATTTCTCCATTGTTTCACTAATCTTTATCTAATCTCCTATTCACGAAAGGGAAATGATCATAAGGCAGTATCATATCACCACCATCATAACTTCATTTTGTTAAAGTACTTCTGTGGGAAGTTTATAATTTATTAAAAACCTTTATCTATTCTTTAATCATCTCTTCATTGTAATTGATCCTCTAGAGCTCAGAGAAATTCTTCCAAGAGCCTGTTTGAATAAGATTGCTTCAGAACAATGAAAGGCATAAAGGAGTCTATTAAAATTCCCTCTGGCCTTTCTTTCCTTTATATAAAGCTTCAGGGTGGGCTTGTCCATTAGGAGAATAATGTTGGGTCATGCAGCTCAGAGCAGGGAGTTGTGCGAGAGGCGAAGGCTGGGGATATCTCTGCAACATGGCCAGGCCTGCAAGGGAGCAAGAGGAGTGGAACTGAGACAACCCCCCCAACAAGCAAGGGAACAAAGAGGCATGAAGAGATGAGGTCTGGAAGCTCACACTGAGCAGAGACTGAGGCCAGAAACAGTTTTGGGAGCTGCAAAGCCTGAGATCACAGAATTACAGAATGGTCGGGGTTGGAAGGCACCTCTGGAGATCATCTAGTCCAACCCCCTGCCGGAGCAGGGTCACCCAGAGCAGGTTGCAGAGGAATGTGTCCACATGGGTTCGGAATATCTCTAGAGATGGAGGCTCCACACCCTATCTGGGCAGCCTTTTCCAGGGCTCTGCCACCCTCAAAGAAAAGAAGTTTTTCCTCATTTTGAGATGGAAGTTCCCATGTTCCAGCTTGTGCCCGTTGCCCCTTGTCCTGTCACTGGGCACCACTGAGAAGAGTCTGGCCCCATCTTCTTGACACCTGTCCTTTAGATATTGCTCAGCACTGAGCACTGATGAGATCCCCTATCACTCTGCTCTTCTCCAGCTGAACAGCCCCTGCCCGCCCTTTAGATATTGGTCAGCACTGATGAGGTCCTCTACCACTCTGCTCTTCTCCAGCTGAACAGCCCCAGGTCTCTCAGCCTTTCCTCAGCAGAGAGATGCTCCAGTCCCTCATCATCTTCGTAGCCTCCACTGGACTCTCTCCAGCAGTTCCTTGTCCTTCTTGAACTGGGGCGCCCAGAACTGGACACAGCTCTGCAGATGTGGCCTCACAAGGGCAGAGCAGAGGAGGAGGATGACCTCCCTCTCTGCAGATGTGGCCTCACGAGGGCAGAGCAGAGGAGGAGGAAGACCTCCCTCCACCTGCTGACCATGCTCTTTTTAATGAGACGGAGATCTTCTCTGCTAAATGTACCACGTGCTCCCCACCGACGTTCCTGGGGAGCGTGGGTGTGCAGGGGCTGTTGTGCCTCGCATGGGCTGCAGCACTCGCCAATGTCTGCTCGCTGCAGGATCAAAAAGCAAAAGTGAGTTGGTGAACTGCAAGTAGAGAAACCGCGTTGAAAGGCTGTGATCCCACCGGGCTTTGAGAGCGCTGGATCATTAGCTGTCGGTGCACTAGAGATTCAAAGACAGATTTCGCAGAAAAGAAGCACCCAGACTTCAGATCATTACCCGGACCTGCTCAGACAACTTGAAAGAGAAAAACTCAGCTGAATAGCTCAACTAAATTACCTTTCCTATAAGACCCTCACTTATTCCAGCTCAGGCAAGCTGTGTGAAAAATAGCATCTATTTATCATGCTGTTACCATTCTCAAAATTAGGTCTTCAAATATTAAAATAAAACTTTTTAAAATTATCACAAAGTTGATTTATCTTCAGATTCTTTTTTTTTTTTTTTCTGAAAAAAAACATACCACCAGTTCTTACTTGACTCTCAGTTCAGAAACTTAATTTATTTCTCACATCCAAGCTTCTTCCCTGGAAAAGTTTTTCTTGAAACTTGTTTTTTTAAATCAAAGCTGAGTTTCACTTTCTGTCTCCTGGTTTATGCAGCAGCAACTTCCAGAGAAACAGATTTCAAGAGCTGCATGGAACAATTGAGACAGATTTGGCAATATTTTAATCCCTTTCCCAAAGTATGTGACAGTTCCTGAATTTCTCTGTGTTTTTATACATCTTGTCCCTGTCTTTGGAGGAATCTGAAGATGCCTGGAAGCAGAGATGTGTATTTAATTGGCTTTTGCACTCATTTGAAGAGAAAAAAAGGAAATCTCGGTGCGGATTCAGTTCTAATAAAGTGCTACAGAGGGAAGGGTGGTTTTCCAACTTTATTCAAATCCTCTCTCCTCAGTGAATACATTAATTGCACTGCAGTGTAGTGAATTCTCTTGACCTTGAAACAATAAAACCCTGAGCAGGGGACAGAAGAACGCAGGCGAGAGAAGCCTCAACTTCTATTTAGAGAAACGGTTCAGCGAGCAGGCTGGGACGGAGAACGACAATATTGTCTGTCCCCGGGGCAAAACTCGGGCAGCTTGGCAAAAAAACGTTGAGTTAGAAGGAAGCAGCCCCCCCGCAGAAATGGGCTCTGATGGCTTGTGTAACCAGCCCACAACCTGAGGCTGCCGACGTGACTTCTAGACTGCACTTTGTCAGGGTTTGGTTGGGTTTTTTTTTAAATAAGCCCCACTAAATTAGCAGGAAAATTAGACAGGGAGTGCAGCATGTGGACGTCTTAGATCTGAAAAGCTGAAATGCTCCTCTTTTTCCAGACCGCAAATTTTCATTTTTCTGAGGTTAGCACTAATAGGAGGTGACATGAGCTCCCATAATAAGATGCTTTGTGTCATGACTTAGTTAATAATGCCCAACTAATTGGCAAGTATATGTTATGTGAAACAACACCTGGGAACCCTGCTTACCACCAAAACCTACGGAAATGATGCATCTCTGTATAATTTCTACAGGCCATCATGATCTTTTACCTAACATGCGGGGATGGAGCCAGATGCTCAGACACATACACAGACTCATTGCCAACAAGCCATGTTCTCGTATAAGGCTTAGATTTTGGCTACTGAAACCTTCCAAGATGGCTTTCTCCTGCCACTGTTCTACAAAGCCATCCCAGCTTGGAAACAGCATGGCTCCATAGTGGCTTTTTATCCTCCCTGGTGATACTGGGAAAATCTTTCCTCTTTCCAAGGTGTCCCACCATGGAAAGCGTTTTCCTCTGTCTTATGTCAAAGCTGCTCTGCCTGTGCTGGGAAATGCCACATGACCAGAACAGCCTCAGGGAGGGAGATGGGAAGGGTTTGGAAGAGCAAGTCCCCACTTACCTCCCAAAATAGCTTCTGAACTGATTTCGTAGAATCATTATATCATAGAATAGTTAGAGTTGGAAGAGACCCTAAAGAACATCTTGTTCCAACCCCCTGCCCTGGGCAGGGACACCTCCCACCACACCAGGTTGCTCCAAGCCCCCTCCAACCTGGCCTTGAACCCCTCCAGGGATGGGGCAGCCACAGCTTCTCTGGGAAACCTGGGCCAGGCCCTCACCACCCTCATAGTCAATAATTTCTTTCTAATATCTCATCTAAATCATCCCTCTTTCAGTTTAAAACTGTTCCCACTTGTTCTGTCACTCCCCTCCCTGATCCAGAGTCCCTCTCCATCTCTCCTGGAGCCCTTTTAGGGACTGGAAGGGGCTCTAACATCTCTCTGGAGCCTTCTCTTCCCTTCTTTGTGCAGCCACTGTCAGACTTATCAGGACCCACAACAAGGCTTGGACTCCTTCACTCTCCGTTGAACACTAGTGAAGGTGCTACACCCTCATCTAACTCCTGCTGGGAGGGGTCCTGTTCCTGACACCAGCTGTCCCCAGTGCCAGGTATGACATGGGAACACACCAGGCAGAATCAGGCAGTGGAGCCTGAGACCTGTAACCTGTGACTCCCAGGAAAGGAAAGTGGTTTTTCCCAATCTTTTGGAGCTGCTTAGATGGCAAAGTTGGAAGATGGATCTTCAGCTACTCTGCTAGAGCAGAAGGACCTGGAAATGTGATGTCACTGTCATTCACCTGTCTCACTTTTTTGTCTGACATGTGAAAAAAAGTCATATCAGGTCAGAGGATGTGCACAAGCCTGGTTTTGCCACTGATGTGACAGGGAAGGATGATAGCTCTGGGCTGAAGCCAGGAAATAAGTCTTTTCTAGTATGGCTCCAGCTTTCACAACTAGTCCAAGACTGCAGCACAGTGGTGTGGTGGCTCTCCTACTCTGCACCATGATCTGCCAGGCACTTGTGATGACCTGCAGGACATCTGTGCCCAGGCAGGACACAACCCAGTGCTGCAGACAGTGGGACTGACACAAGGTACTGATGGCAAATGCAGGAGGTAAAGGCCAACCTCCCTGGAGCAAGTGAAGGGCAGCCTTTTACCTGAGCCTCAAGAAATGCCAGACTGAAAACACCCCTAATTTGGTGGCCCTGGACCAACCCTGTGAGCTATAGGATCAAGTTGTCCCTTCTTGCCAAAACTGAGACCTTCAATAGGCTACAGGCTGAGCTGCCAACCATTGCAAGGATCTCTTTTAAAATCCCTGGGGACCCAAAGACAGTTGGAAATGTTGTGCTGGCTTTGACAAGTTGCAGCTGTAAACTCTCTGATAGCTGATGCACTGCAGCTGGTTTTTTTAAAAAAAAAAATATAAATCAGCTGCTCAATTTCTCATTAAAATTTTAAATCAAACCTCAGGTGGAGGACCTGGAAGAACTGGCAGAAGGAGGCAGAGCTGCATTATCTGGACACAGGAGGGAGTAAGTGAAAGAGCACTTCTGAAAAGCAAAGAATATTAGGCTGTATTTTTTGTCTTTGTGTGAAAGCTTCTAACAGCAGCTTTGATGCTAAAATGAGAGGGAAAACTATTGCCAGATTTGGTATTATTTATTACAGGTATTACTGAGGAACTTTCAGACTCACTGAGCTCCTTGAGCAGATTGCCTCTTCTGCAGCCTGTTCTCTGCTATTGTTGTGATCTGGATGTAATTCTGCAGTTGTCTTTTATTTACATAGATGTATTGCAGTAAATGAAGGCCCTGGGTGCTTTCACAGCACACACAACATGACCTTTGTGAACAAGTATGAACTGGGCTGAAAGCAGAGCTCCAGCTGTTTCAGAGACAGGCAGCTATGTCAAGAATATAGAAATATGGGAGCAATTTCTTGGTATTCAGAAGAGGCTGAAAAACATGAGGCAAAATCTTTGCTCTACAAAACCTTCTTCCTGCACAGTGCTCATGCACAGCAGAAGATACAACTTGGGGCCTTCTATCTGATAGACCCAGAGCCCCATGGAGGAGCTGAGGCTGTTAGCAAAAACACAAGTCAGGACCCTGTGAACTGCAAAGGAGGGTTGAGTTTCATCCCTAAGCGTACCAAAGAGCATAAGGGCTTGCAATGGTCTTGGAGGCTTTGCTCCAACCAGTTTTGCTCACCTTATTCTTTCATTTGGAAAGGCTGGATTGATGGGCCAAGGCCAATGGTATGAGGTTCAAGTGTAGGATCCAGCACTTGTGTCTATGGGGTTGTCATGACCCTACAGGCTTGGGGAAGAGTGGCTGGAGCTGTAGTGCAGGATCCAGCACTTGGGTCACAACAACCCTATAGACACTACAGACTGGCAGAAGAGTGGCTGGAGCCATCTGGCAGAAAAGGACCTGGGAGTGTTGGTCAACAGCTGGCTGAATATGAGCCAGCAGTGTGCCCAGGTGGCCAAGAAGGCCACTGGCATCCTGGCTTGTATCAGGAACAGTGACCATTCCCCTGTACTCAGCACTGGTGAGGTCTCACCTCAAGTGCTGTGTCCCATTTTGGGCCCCTCACTATAAGACCTTGAGGGGCTAGAGAGGGTCCAGAGAAGGGCAATGAAGCTGGTGGGGGGTCTGGAGCACAAGTCTTGTGAGGAGAGGCTGAGGGAGCTGGGGGTGTTCAGCCTGGAGAAAAGGAGGCTGAAAGAAGACCTTCCTACTCTCTCCAACTCCCTGAAAGGAGGGTGTAGCGACCATTCCCCTGTACTCAGCACTGGTGAGGTCTCACCTCAAGTGCTGTGTCCCATTTTGGGCCCCTCACTATAAGACCTTGAGGGGCTAGAGAGGGTCCAGAGAAGGGCAATGAAGCTGGTGGGGGGTCTGGAGCACAAGTCTTGTGAGGAGAGGCTGAGGGAGCTGGGGGTGTTCAGCCTGGAGAAAAGGAGGCTGAAAGAAGACCTTCAAGTTGGACTTGATGATCTTAAAGGTCTCTTCCAACCATAACAATTCTATGATTCTGTTCCTCCATCTTTTCACACTCTGAGTCTGCATTCGGTGGCACTTACGTATTCAAACACATGGGAGGCAACCTTGGAGAGTGAGTTTGCATTCGGTGGCACTTATGCATTCAAACACATGGGAGGCAACCTTGGAGAGCAAATCTTGGAAATTTAAAAATATCACCCTTCGCTGTGGTCTGTAAAAAGTCCCTTGGGGAAAGTTAGTATGAAGGAATATATACTTGTGCAGCAATTTTAATCAGGCAAAACTGAGGCAAAGGACTGATTACGAAGTTATTTAGATGATACAGTTCTGACTACAGCTTTGTAATCAAACAGCAGCTACCATTCAGCCATGTAATAACCAGACGACTGTACATCTGCCTTGCTCTGCATATTTATAAAGAATGCATGGCTAACACTTATTTACCTTTATTAGCTACATTCGCCATAATTAGCTGAGCTACTGTGAGTAGTTTTCAGTGCCTGGGCTGCCTGCAACTGTATTTGCATTAAAGTTGTCTAATCTTTCAATGTCCTTTTGGAAGCAGATGAAGATTTGTCAAAGCTAAAAGTACCTGTAGTATAATCTCAGAATAAATGGACACATCAAGGAAGTTCACTTCCCGCAAACATCAGTTTATTGGAGTGAAAAAAGGGGTCTGCAGTGGGAAGTAAGGGTTTCAGTGTGCCGGGCTCAGATCCAACAGAGTCATAGAAAGAGGCAAACCACCCAGTAGATGTTACATGTAGATAAAGCAGCTAAAAAGTCACTAGAAATCAACACGCAGGGTCTAGGAGATTTGCTAGGTTACACAAGTAGTCCAGAAGGGTGAGGAATGAATGCTGATTTCTTCAGAAGCTCTAAGAAAATTGGTAGGGGTTTTTTTGGTCCTGTTGCTTAACTTACAATTGGCAAAAAAGAAAGATCATTTTGAGTTAGATAACACAATTGTAGGCTCCCTCCACTGACACTGTTTTGATGACACTCCTTGGACTCACTTAAGATGCTGATTAACATACGATGACACTATGCTTGGACTCACTTAAGATGCTGATTAACATATGTTAAACATTCACTAAAACGAGAGAGGTTATGGGTTCTCTGTGGCACAGGAGAGAAAAAAACATTTCACATGGCCTCAAGTTGCACCAGGGGAGGTTTAGGATGGATATTAGGAAAAAGTTTTATACTGAAAGGATTAAGCATTGGAACAGGTTGCCCAGGGCAGTGGTGGAGTCACCATCCCTGGAGGCATTTAAAAGCTGGGCAGACGTGGTGCTGAGGGACATGGGTTAGTGGTGATTTTTGTCAGTGTTTGGTTGACGGTTCAACTTGATGATCTGAAAGGTCCCTTCAGAGAGAGATTATGGTTTCTCTGTGGCACAGGGCAGAACAAAACATTTCACATGGCCTCAAGTTGCACCAGGGTAGGTGACCAGATGAAAACCCCTCACTAGAAAGATGTGTCTTTGGCCTTGTTGAAGTCCGTACTGAAAGGATTAAGCATTGGAACAGGTTGCCCAGGGCAGTGGTGGAGTCACCATCCCTGGAGGTATTTAGAAGCTGGGCAGACGTGGTGCTGAGGGATGTGGGTTCGAGATGGTTTTTGTCAATGTTTGGTTGATGGTTCAACTTGATGATCTGAAAGGTCCCTTCCAACCTAGACAATTTTATGATTCTATTCTATGATTCTATACCAGAAGGAGCTCTGTAGGTGACCAGATGAGAACCCCTCACTAGAAAGATGTGTCCCACCTAATGCACAGGTAGGACCTATTGATTCAGAGTATCTTATATGGATTTCTTCATCTGGGTATATACAGGCTGAACCTCTATAATGGCCTGTGTATTAAGCAGAGGCCATCTCCATGGAGCCACTCAAGTCTTACATAAATTTGTATGCAGAGATGAAATTTCACTGAAGACAACAACATCTGTTCCTTTAGATCACGTCTTTATTGACATTCAAACATAAGGCACAACTTGTTTTCAAGTTATTTGGGTTGGAAAGCATGTGCTCTGCTGCTGCTGAAATTGCCACAAATTAATAGCCCAGCAGTTAGATTTTTTGGGATGTGCCAGCATGGGGTGAGGCTCATCTATCAACTCTAAATACTTCACTGCTCCGTGGGCAGAAGTTTCACCTGTCACACTTCCCTGCACAAGCAGCAGTGGGGAGGCAAACCCTCTGTGGGAGAGCTGGGATGGGATTGTGCCATGGGGAGGGTCATCTCAACAGAAGACCATGGGGAATATCTTCAGACCTGGTGTGCTGGAAGGACAAACATGTGCTTGCAGCCCAGAAAGCCCCCCAGCACCTACACCTGCCCCATTCTTCAGTGTCAGCCTGGGAGGGGACTCCAGGTCCTGTAAGACATTTACCTCCCACCCCCATGAAGGGGGGGATGGAAAAGTGTGCTTCCTCACCTTACTCTGGAAATTATCAGTGCCATATTTTAATTTTCTTTAAAAGCTGCAGCACATTGTAACTTCCAGCAAGTCCAAAGAGAAAACAGGATTCTTTTTTTTTTTCATGTTCAAACCAAGGAATCCCAAAGGGTTTCATCATTTTCACACCCGTATTGATTTTCTTTTATGTGGCTGGTATCTTTAGCAATCTGATGTCACGTTCCCACTGATGATAACATTCTTTGCCCTCAGTATGGATTTAATCTATGAAAATTATATGGGGAGATTGTATTTCCATATGGAAGTTGTTTTAATTAATGCTCACTTTCTTCTTAATGCCTCAGAGGCTGATATCATATTGTTTCGGAAGAGAAATTGAAAGGATATATTGAAACTCTTAATACGGTGTTATATTGAGATAAGGAGACACTGTAGAAAAGAACCAGGTGTGCAGATAAGCAAACCCAGACCTTTCCCCAAAGCTCAGGTATTTGCACTGATATGAAATTACCTCAGTGTGGAAGTGATTTCTGGCATTATTGAGTATCCCATGTCTCATCTTGTATTCTCTGCCTGGTTTGAGGAGCCATAGGTGTATCTGGGGTACCTTGCTGGCCTAGGAAAAGGTCTGAGTCTCCATATGTTTTTAGTCTCCATATGTTTTAACCTTTCACCCTACAGACCTGATTTTGGCTACAGTGATGAGCACAGGCCACCTCCCTGGGGGACTAGCACCACAACCTGCCCACTCTGGCCAAAGCCAAGCAAGAATTGGTCTTTCCAGTAGGATTTTTACAGGGCTTAGTGGAAGTGGTCCGGATCACTAATGGTTGGGTGGTTTGACTATCTTAATTATACCCCCTGGAGATGGGAGTCTGTGTTACATTTATACAATCCACTTTTTGTAGAAGAGAGCAGCATCGTAGAGAGAAAACACCCTTCTACAAAAAGGCTGTTCCTGTTTCTCCTGTTGATTGAAACCATTCAGCTGATGATGTTCATTAGGGGTTGCCTTGAAAGCTTAACAAATGTTATGGTCACTACAAAAGACTACATTAAGTGCACGTTCATTTAGTGAGCATCTGTGGGTTCTTATTTACAAAAAAAAAAAAAAGAAAATTGATAATGATATAATATCAACAATTAAAATCAAGGAATGAAAAGAGATAAAGCTGCTTATGCAGATTCAGCCTCAAGTGGAGCTGTTTCTGATGTTATCTTTAATTTCATGATCATGCACCCTTTTTATCCTCCGGTCCTCTGCCTAATTCTTTGTGCACAGAATAGAGGTCATTCCCTTAATAAGAGAAAATCAATATTTTGCTTTTTAGCATTGTTCATCATGCCATCTAAGTCCTTATTTATTGTGTTCTCTTCAAACTCTGTTCCAAAATCAGCTCTATTACCTACACATTTAATTTTCTGTTGAAGGAGGGGTGGTTTTACAGACTGGGAGCAGCTGCATAGAGCACTCAGGGTTGAAAGCCTCCACTGATTGTGGGCATCAGTTTTGAAACACCAATTACAGTACTTTTAGCCCACTTAGCATTATTAACATGCTCTGGGATCTGGGACTCCACACACAGCTGTGGATGCTCAGCCCTTGTGCAAGCTACCACCAGGGTCACAGGGCAAGCACCCAGAAATTGGGGAGCACAAAGCTGGAGACCGCTCAGGGAAAAGGTGACCTATGAGCCAAATCCCACAAAGCAAATAGACCTGTGGCTCATGCAGTGAAACGCAAACCCTATGATCTCCTATAGTGCATGATGAAAACCAAACACTGGAGAAAGGACACGCCAAAATCTGTGCACACGAGGCAGAAGTTGAGCCTCTGTGAATCTGTACAACTTTTACAATGCCCGAGGAAAAGTGTCTGAGGAGGCATCTCCACCCCCTCATAATCCTGAGCCAAGAACCCCAAACTCCACCCTGAGGATGTTCTTGAAGGACATGAGCAGGTTTTCCACTAAATCTCAGGCAGATGAGGAGAAGAGGACTCTGGTCTAAGCCGCTGCGGATAACAACTTCCCATCCCAGTGAAGCCCCCACCACAAGTTTTCCATCCAGTCACATTTCCTTCCCTATGTTCCTGTCAGGACAAAGTGTACGGGTACTGCTCCATGGGTTCAACACAGGAGCATCCCACCTACGTGTGCTGTTAAAAGAACTGTGGCTCATAAAGGAGGGACTGGGCTGGAACTATAAGCATGAAAACTGTGTGGGACCTGTTCCACCTGCATTTCCACTGCCATCAGCTGCAAGCCTGATAATGGGATTTATGGTCAGCCAGATGTCATTACTGACAGATGCCAGCCCAAACTGCTCATTTTCATCCAGAAATGCTCTGCAAAAGCTGGGAGCCAGAACACTTCCTACAGTCCAGACATGAAACATCTGGTCCTATGAAGCTCTGGTTTTGATAATGACCTCAGAACAGAATTGCTGGTGAGAGCTCCATTCATTAAGTTTGCTGTTTTAGTGCAAGGCTGCGAATGCACCGATTTGCCTGGTTTATGTCTTACTAAGATGACTGGCAGAGTACCTTCCTTGCTTAAAACAAAAATCATGATGGTCTTAAGAACAGGAAACGGTCAAAAGCAATGAATGAATGGCATTAGAGGAGCAAACTGTCATAACGCTGCAGTGTTGGCTACGTCTGTCCCAGTAAAAAGGATGACTGTCATAACTCTGCAGTGTTGGCTACGTCTGTCCCAGTAAATAACACAGCACCTGAGCACAAAGTCAAGCTGTGGACTGTAATCACCTTTGATCCTTAATTGGAGGTCTATTTCCTTTGGTCTGCTCCAAACAGTGCTCTCCCAACACAGCTTGGCCAACAACACAGGGCAGGGACAGTGCCCAAGTGGCAAGATGAAGCCGGTCACCAATTTTATTTACTAAGCTGTGTCAATCCAGCCTACAGAAACATGGACTTTTTCAGCAACCAAAGAGGGACAGAGTGACAAGAGCCTGTAGCTCTGACACTCAGAGTGAAGAACCTCTGACATTTACCACGAAAAAACCATCAAAAACCATCCCTGTGAATGGCATCCTGAAAAGCCAGCCCCTTCTTGCAGGTACCCAGTGCTGAAGAGTTTAGGTTTAAAACGGATATAGGAAAAAAATGCTTTGTTTTTACATCTCTGGAAGGTGATTATTTCTGCAGCTGCAGTACTTTGCCATTTATCTCCTTTATTCTTACAGCCTTTCATAGCTCAGGGACAAGGGCAAGTGCCTGTGCAACACGGGTGACCATAAATCAGCCCCGCTGCTCCATCCGTCAGGGCGGTGAGTGGCAGCAGCCTGTGTCCTGCCTCCACACGTGGCGTGCAAACCTCCCGTCGCCAAAACAAAACCCAGACCCTGAGCAGCCTCTCCGAGTTCATCAGCACGTCCTTGCTCCTTCACCCTTCTTCTCACATTAGCAGACGGATGTCAGCTCATGTCACTTCCCCGGGGACTCTGGAGGGACGCCGCGTAAAGCTGTGTCAAAGACATGATGTAGGTCGAAGCAGCCCTGTAACAAGAAGAACTCTCTTCTCAAGGGGGAAATCCTTTCGGAAAGTCTGCTTTTCCTGTGTGAGAGCTAGTTGTTTGCAGCAGCAGTCACCAGCAAAATCATAAAATCATAGAATGATTCAGGTTGGAAGGAACCTTAAAGCTCATACAGTTCCACCCCCCCTACCATGACCAGGGACATCTCTCACCCGACCAGGTTGCTCCAAGCCTCCTCCAACCTGGCCTTGAACCTCTCCAGGGATGGGGCAGCCACAGCTTCTCTGGGCAACCTGGGCCAGGCTCTCACCACCTTCACAATCAAGGATTTCTTCCCGAGATCTCATCTAATTCTTCCCTCTTTCAGTTTAAAGCTGTTCCCCCTTGTCCTATGGCTCCCCTCCCTGATCAAGAGTCCCTCCCCAGCTTTCCTGGAGCCCTTTAGGAACTGGAGGGGGCTCTAAGGCCTCCCTGGATCCTTCTCTTTTCCAGGCTGAACCCCTCCACAGCTGATCTGTCACTTTTTTTAAATCTCTTCCCAAGGCCCAACAAGTGGAAGGTGTCCCACTGATTCTTATGGGTTTAATTCCAGACCTATCTTACAATCGTCATCTCACAGCAGAAATCTGAAGGTCTGAAGAGTGTGAATAGATCTGAAGAGTGTGAATTTCAGTTTTGAGAGGAGCTACAGCTGCTGCATATATTTCCTTACATGGCCTTGGAGTCAGCAGCTTTTGAGCAAAAAACCCAACCAAGTCTCCTGGTAACATTAGAGAAGGTTGGAATCTTGACTAGTACCTTATCCGTTCCTCATGCAATGGAATTAATCTTTCTTCACTTTTATTCTATAATATTCAAGCTTCTACTCAAAACAGCACACTGACCTTCCTTCTTTACAGCAGAGTGGCACAGAGTTTCAGGGGCTGACTCATCAAAAGCTGAGATAAGAATGAACCACTCTGCACATGCTCCAGACAAAACTTATTTCCTAAAGAATCCCCAGTGCATCCCTCCAAACTCCTCAGGTCAGTGCCATTTTACCCCAGTCCAGCCCCAATGAAATCCAGCCACCTCTCAAGTTATTGCCCATAACCCCATAGTTTGTTCAGTGATTATTGGAGAAAAACTCTTATAAAAAAATTCCAGTTTGGAACAACAGAAAACAGAACAACAGAAAACCATTATTTTACCCTTTCCTGACACTCCACTGCATCAAACTCTCATACCTTTTCCGTCCAGTGCAGAAATATCACATCATAAACTCATGAAATGTGATCTGCGGTCCATAACAAGCCAACAGAGTAAATAGGAACCTATGGTCTGATGATGAGAATGGCTGAACATCTCTACCAAAACGAGTGGCTGCTCAGGACTGGAAAGAATCAGGCCACAGAGAATCCTGGACTTCTCATCCTGAGTTAATAAAAGTGACAGCATGGGTTTCAGATAGCTGATTTGTCTCAGAGACTTATCTCACACACAACACAGATTGCTCTCCTGTATTATACATCCCAGTGTGTTATTAGCCTGCTTTATTGTGAGAAACATATTGCCATTACTTCCTGTGTGGTGTCTTTTGAAGTTTTTTGAAGGAAAGTAAAAGAAAAGTATGCTAGGAAGCCATTTTCTGAGCTGATTAGGCTGCATTTCCCCATTATTCCCATCCAATCTCATAACACTCAAGTATCTACAAAGGTTCAAATTCTGGTTTTCTCTGTACAGTTGGGAGAACTAAGTATAGGTCTTGTAACATTATCGTCAGAGCTAAAGTGTCTGGGTTGTTTTAAATGATGGTTGCAAACTTCATACCACTGCAAATTCTGCTGGTGGCAGCCAAATCAGTGCTCGTTTAACACAGGCAAGACAAAGAACTTCTGTAAGTGTCAAGCAAAGGTTTTAATGAGGAAATAGCAAAAAAACCAACTGCAATATTAACTTGTACAGGCCGAATACTCTGGGGCTGAAGCAAGAATAAATGCCCATCAATTTTATCCAGTATAACGGCCTCGGGGATGCTGGCACAAAAGAAACTGATAATGAAGACATTCCTATTTGGATATACACCAAAATATTCATTTGTTGCCCTAATTAAACTTTCATATAGGATTTTTTTGCTTTGGTTGGTTTCTCAGATTATGTTGTGTTGTGCGTTACTTCCGAGTCTGAAATATTTATAGCTACATGGACCAAATCCCTTAGATGCTCTGCAGCCTGTATCTCTTACAGCAGTCACTGCTGCCGTGACCGTGTTGCGTTATCTTGTTTATCTGCATGAAGGAGCACAAGAGTGAGATGAGTCTGGGCCCGTTGCCTGCAGGTGATCAAAGTTGAGAACAAGCAACAAGGTGGTTTGGGTTTTTTTTTTTTCCCTCTGACTAGAGTGTTAACAAAACTGAAGTTGATGGCCTGATTTAATAACCCTCCAGCCATGACAACCCACAGCTTATTTTCACCTTTAGAGATGCTTTTTGTGCCTGGGAATGGACGGGCGGGAGGTTGTCACACTTGGTCCTCCTGATGCTGTCACGTTGCCATGCACATCGCACGTCAGAAAGTCTATTTAATTCCCCTCTTTGCTTTTGCCAGATTTCTCTTTGACTTTTGCAGGGAAGGAAATGAGGTTCTACTGCCTCTGCTACGGTCCATGCAACTCTTCCCTGAAACAGGAAAAAAAAAACACTTTGGGAAGTTCTGAGAGCGTTACAACTCACAGAATATGCACAGCCCAACAGGGAGTATGTTCTATCCTGCACCAAAGCTAAGATTAGGGTATTTTTACTCACGGGGTGTCTTTTCATATAGAATACAAAATGTTGTTATTTGGACCACTAGAAAGTATAATTTGTCATTAAATGTGACCTTAAAACTCATTAATGGATGGAATCACAGGGGTTTTGTGATGACTTCCAGTTTTTTGCTAGAGTTTTTCTGTCTAAAGTAATGAATCCAGCAATGGATTCATCCTTCGCTTCTGGGAGGCTATTCCACATCTTAATGCATCCCACCCTAAAAGCTCCCCATGACTGCTCAGTCTACATCCCTGCTCCTTATCCCATCAGTTTTCTCTGTCATTATAGAGATAACTTTTTTCTTTTTACTTTTTTTTTTAATGTTCCTTCGTATTTACTGAAGAAATGACAGAGAACCATAAGGTTGCACAGCAATTATTTTGCTGCTAACCAGGACCTCCTGTAACCTTCTTCTGAGCATCCCATTTGTATTAACACCCACGTCAGCCATCTGCCTCGGAAAAATTCTGCAGCCTGTCCCCACTAAGCCAATGGACTCAGTAACCTTTATGGAATTACTTCTCCATTTCTCCTTTTTCTTGTTTACAGGTGCCCACCACTGGGGAGTGGGGAGTATTTACCACTCTGATTCAGCTGTGTAAATAGGGATTTTTTTTGTACTTCTGTAATTTTTTAAGCTGCTTTGCCAGAGGGGGTTGTTTGTTTATTTTTATAGCTGTTCATACCCATGGAACAAAGTAGTTGGGAAACATTGCTGCTCAAAAGACCAGTTCACATTAACACAGCTCATGAGCAATTCTAGCAGACCAGCTGTACTCGTACGAAGCGGTTGACATCTTACAACATGAAACATTCCTAAACCAATTGTTGATATAATGTCCCCAAAATACTTATCAAAATCCTCAGTGCTGGGCAAACGTAGGCAAATATATTTTAATATGATGCACTGAAGCCTTGAAGACAAAAAGTGAAATGCTTTTGTAGAACTAATCCTGTTAGTGCTTATGGAGGACACAACACGATATATCTAGGAAGGATTCCAAGGAACCTCTTATGATTGTAAAACGGCCTTGAAGTGGGGATTTTTTGCATGTAAACTAGAAAAGCTATACGCCACTTACCTTATGCTGGAAATAGTTCAGTGTTCAGTTTGAATGGTGATAGAAACAGCGGAAGGGAAGCCAGACGGCTCAGGAAAGAACCTGATCTGCAAATGAAAGCCCAGAAAATGTTGCAGTTACTCCACAAAATAAATTCTGACTAACTGACAGCTCCTGTGTTCTTTCCTCTTTCTCTCTTCCTATTTTTTTTTATTTTGTTTTGTCTGCTTCAACCAAAGCTGTTTTCTTGCTAAACTCCTAGTGAGAACAACAAAACTTCACTTGTGTCATGTTGCTGAAGGAACACACCAGCTGTCATCATCTGTCGCTGGCATCTTTCCTTCTCATCTGACGATGAAGCCATCACTGTCCCTTCTGCTGCTCACACTGCCTTTTGATCTTTCCACCTTGCCGTTTCCTCTGGTGATGCCACTATTTGATATCCCGGAACCCCCCAAGCGAACAGTATCCAGCTGGGAATAAATAAAAAGACAGTGCGTCTGGATTTGTAGTACCAGGCTTCATAGAGATGAAAGGGGAAACTCCTGGGTTCAGGCTCAGAAATGGTTAAAGGAAATAAAGTCAAGAATCAAGGAAAAGGAAGTTTTTGATGAAAGGGAAGAGGCCTCTGTCCCTGTCTATAAATACAGAGAATTACAGTGTTTGAGCTGAGAAGAGATCACGGAACCATTTATGTCCCGTACAACAAAAACCACCCAATTTCACCTTCTTTTATCCCTAATAATTTGTGCTTAGGATGAGTGTAACTTTGTTCTGAAGATATCTAGTCCCTGAGTCACCCCAAGGCAATGTGAGACAGGGCACAACCAGCACATTAAAACATCCTTTGCTCTCCCTTTGCTTTTCATACGAGGGCAGTAACAAAGCACAGTGACAGGAGGGAAACCTGTGTCCCTTCCCTTGACTGCAGGGGCCCAGAGTGGCTCCACAGAGCTTACCCCAACTATGAAGATGATTCTTCTTACTCCATGGTAGTCTTCCACCCCTTTCGTTAAGTCAACAAGGGAATAAAGTTACATATAAAGGTTCATAAAAATCCACCGCTTAAAACCATCTTTTAACAGAAGTATTACAGCTTAATGCTCTTCAAAGCACAACATATCAATCATTGCAAGGATCAACACAAAATGAGCAGTCAAAACTCACATTAACTCTTTTTCTCCCAGTGAGGTGTTGCTACGTGTGAGGTTACAACATTTCCCTACCCTGGGGAGGGAGAAAACTCACCGCAAAAAGGGTGAATCTGCTGGGTCACCAGCGTAATTCTAGGCAGGACTCTTGGACTAATGTCACTTTGTCATACAAATACTTGCAAATTGAACAACGGGATGTATCACTGATGCTCTCATCATGTTTTCTAATAACTGTCTTTGGCTACAAAGAAAGAATCCATGCTGAGCTCCCTGCCCTGCTCCACGCTGTGCCCTGCGGATAGAAAGTCAGGAATGGAGGGCTCCTTGATGAGCCTCCTCTTGGAGGTGATGCTGGGAAAGGTGTCAATGCAAGCTCTGAAATAAAGGGGGAAAACTCAAATAGCAAACATCCAGCTGGCCCCCCTTGCCCAGAAAAGGCAGATTAGGGCATCCCCCAGAACCAGCTTCACTGAGCACCATGATTTGGAGACCTGCCCAGCAGCACAGAGCTCCACACTGCCCAACTTGGCCATCAGGATTTCAAAGACCATGCCATAGACAGAGCTACAAGTGTCTCTTCCCTATGCTACATAGGAAATAAAAGGCATAAATCTGGGTGCAGCATTTCATGTTCATGAGTACACCTCACTTTTGGGTTCTTTTATCTATCTTTTCTCTTCTTCAATGGAAGAACCACATGGGATAATTGCTCTAAAGAGAAGATAAGGCAACCTTAAAATAGGAATCCAAAATTGTATGGTTCCTCAGATGCCCACAAGTCCAACATTAAAGTCACAATGAAGCATAATTTCATTTCCAAAGTACAATTGTAGCAGACATTTTCATTTTCGATATTTCTTGTGATTAATTAAGTCTTCCCATGGAAGACCATTAATTGCAATGGAATCAAACTTTTCCTGCAAAATTTCTAAAGTGAAGAAAGTGAACATGGTTTCATTTTGATTCAGCTGCCATCTTGCTCTGATTTTCTGTTTTCTTATGCCACTTTTCTGTTAATATCACCTATGTGATTTCAGTGATTTTTTTAAAATTTCAGGACATGGATTTTTGAAGGTCATTAAATATGAAGGAAGAATGGATGAGAATACTCAGCTAAACTGACATTTAAGGAGGTCTCCAAATGAGCTGGGCAGAGCAAGCCTTGCAGTGGAGTCATGTTGGTAGCCCATAAGGGCACAGCAGAACGATCATCCTAAAGCCCTCGTGGAAAACAAAGGTAGAAAGAGAAGAGACAAAATCTTCAGCCTGTTTATCTCTGTGACCAGCGGCAAAAGAGACCAGTTCTCCAAATATTGTGTCAAAAACAGTATCTCCTGCTAAATTCCTGGAGCAAACCAGTCCTCGGCACCACATCTGGCTGGTGGAATTGCAGCCCCTTGAAATGCGTCTCTGCCAAAAATACATTGATCTGAGTTTGAACAAAATCAGCCTGAGAGGTGCTCTGCAAAGCCTCCGAAATTCATTGATCCACGCCTCAAAGAGGAGACCATTGTGGTCTTATCAAAAGCAGAATAAATCAAGTTAACGTGCTACAAACGCACAAAGGCTCAGTCACGGCAATGGGGTAAACAAATGAGCTCTGCAAAATCTATGTGGTGGCTTCATTTTGATGCCTCTTGTCAAAAGCCAAAGGACTGCCTTTACGAGCTTAGCACAGGATTAACAAAGGTTTCTGGACACCAACACAACACCAGTTAGCTGTCGTGTGTCCCTCCCTTATAAACCCCTCTATAACAAAGGCTCACAAATCCAACAATCATATTTTGCTAAAATAACACTCCATCATTAACGCGCGCTACAAAAGCACAAAGGCTGCGGCTTTTATGGCTCTTTTAGTTTATGTTATTACTAATAAAAGAAGATGCTCGAGCAGCGCTCTAAAAGAGTAATCTGGTAAGAGCTCCGTCCTGAGGGATTTGCAGACCAAAAATAGCTGAACTCTAACATCTCAGCTGCAGAGCAAAGTCTGGCATGTGAGGAATAAGAAGCCCACCAGATAGGAAACTGGTCCCAGTGCAAACAGAGATTTACTCTTTGCTGACTGCGTTCATGTAGCCAGGTTACACGCTGGCACAGGAGGCTGTTTGCAGATGTTCAGCCCCAGAGTGCTCCATCAGAGACAAGGGGACACTTTCTGCCTCAGCAACAGTCCCTCTTGGTCTGCTCCAAGCATCCCCTTGCTCCACCATCAGCACCGAATGATTTCCAGGAATAGGAGAATAAGGGTAAGCACTTAGCATTTGATGGAATTGTTAAGGAAATAGGAAATAGCAGGTGGCTTTCCAGTAACAAAGATACACTAATTTGGTTTAATTAGGAGACAAAGCCGCTCTTCGGTGTATTCTCACCTATCTATTAACTACATCAATTGGATTTGGGGAACATGCAGGGAACAAATTGCCTGGCTTGATCCAGATTGGATCATGCAGCTCAGGGAATTGTTTAGGGGCTACTTAACCCTATACGTCTGTGTGGAAAAATGGACAGAAAGTTCCCAAATGCTACAATGACCTGGGGAAGGAAGAGACACCCTTTATTCTGGCAGCTGTTGAGAGAAATCAATTCCTCTTTACAGCCAAAGAAGCTACTCTCTGACTTAACTCTCATCTTCCTCTTCTTCACTCCCTTTTCTCGCCATTGTCCCTCACCCCCACAGTTCTATTATTTCCTCTATTTATAGGATTGCCCCTTCCTGGACCTTTCTGCCCAAATCCCCAGCACCTTATTTCTGCTCCTTCGTATCTCAGAAAACTTCCAAGGGACCCTCCTCTCTCTCTGACATTTCAGTGCCATGCATTAGCTATTAATAGGGGGTATTACCATGTTTTAGGGGGTAGGTGACAACCCAAGGCAAGAGAAACCCATCTTGTCCTGTTCGTATCACAGGAGTTTTGTTGTTATGAGTTTCTGCGGTGCCTGACACAATGGAATTGCAATCTCAGTCACGGCAATGGGGAAAACAAATGAGCTCTGCAAAATCTATGTGGTGGCTTCATTTTGATGCCTCTTGTCAAAAGCCAAAGGACTGCCTTTACGAGCTTAGCACAGGATTAACAAAGGTTTCTGGACACCAACACAACACCAGTTAGCTGTCGTGTGTCCCTCCCTTATAAACCCCTCCATAACTAAGGCCCACAAATCCAACAATCGTATTTTGCTAAAATAACACTCCATCATTAACTCAGAAACCCTAAGAATTCATAAACAAAGCTAAACCCAGTGAATTACCTACCCATCCTTGGTTGATGATGATCTTTAGATGCTTCACTGAATGCAGGGTTCAGCTTACTGTCTCCGGCACTTTGCACTTGGTGGGTGTCTGGAACTTTTAAACATTGTTTTTTCAGGTTATTTGTGTGCGCGTTCACCCCGACAATCACAGGGTGGGTGACTGAATCTACACAAGTGCACTTGCCTGTAAAACAACTCTGTGCTTTTTTTTGCCAGCAGTTACATCCATCGCCAATGACTATTAGACTGAATGCCACGAGCTGCCGGTGGTACGGTGCCAGCAAGCTGTCTACGGGGACACTGAGTGCCAGCAAACGAGCACCCAGAGGTTCTGTTTCCTTCCTAGCTGAAATATAATTTGACTGCCTTTTTAGTTATGCATGCAGAAGAGCGGAGAGAGAGACAAGGCGCCAGCCAAGGGAGGCTTTCCACAAACAGGCGATGCACAGCATCCTTCCTGGAGGGCAGGATGAATCCCAGCAGCCCCGGGTGATGTGCTCAGCCCTGCTGCTGGCAGCAGCCCATCTCCATGGTAAATGATGCTTGCATGAGCTTAATCAGATGGGATCCAGCTTGGGATCCGGCATGGTGGGCACTCCATGCATCAGCCATGTCAAACACGAAGTGAAATAACTGAGTCTGGGGGCTTGCAGACTGGTTGCTGTTTCTTGAACGAGACACCAGCCTTTCTTTTGGGCTTTCTAGCCTTTGTGCATTCTCCAAGTCTACTATTTTGATTAGTGCATGCATTGGCTCCTACAGTCCTCAGCTTGCTCTGACTTTATACCTGTCTCCTGTCTCCGTCGCCAAGTAAACAAATGAGCTCTGCAAAATCTATGTGGTGGTTTCATTTTGATGCCTCTTGTCAAAAGCCAAAGGACTGCCTTTACGAGCTTAGCACAGGATTAACAAAGGTTTCTGGACACCAACACAACACCAGTTAGCTGTCGTGTGTCCCTCCCTTATAAACCCCTCCATAACTAAGGCCCACAAATCCAACAATCGTATTTTGCTAAAATAACACTCCATCATTAACTCAGAAACCCTAAGAATTCATAAACAAAGCTAAACCCAGTGAATTACCTACCCATCCTTGGTTGATGATGATCTTTAGATGCTTCACTGAATGCAGGGTTCAGCTTACTGTCTCCGGCACTTTGCACTTGGTGGGTGTCTGGAACTTTTAAACATTGTTTTTTCAGGTTATTTGTGTGCGCGTTCACCCCCACAATCACAGGGTGGGTGACTGAATCTACACAAGTGCACAGTTGCCTGTAAAACAACTCTGTGCTTTTTTTTGCCAGCAGTTACATCCATCGCCAATGACTATTAGACTGAATGCCACGAGCTGCCGGTGGTACGGTGCCAGCAAGCTGTCTACGGGGACACTGAGTGCCAGCAAACGAGCACCCAGAGGTTCTGTTTCCTTCCTAGCTGAAATATAATTTGACTGCCTTTTTAGTTATGCATGCAGAAGAGCGGAGAGAGAGACAAGGCGCCAGCCAAGGGAGGCTTTCCACAAACAGGCGATGCACAGCATCCTTCCTGGAGGGCAGGATGAATCCCAGCAGCCCCGGGTGATGTGCTCAGCCCTGCTGCTGGCAGCAGCCCATCTCCATGGTAAATGATGCTTGCATGAGCTTAATCAGATGGGATCCAGCTTGGGATCCGGCATGGTGGGCACTCCATGCATCAGCCATGTCAAACACAAAGTGAAATAACTGAGTCTGGGGGCTTGCAGACTGGTTGCTGTTCCTTGAACGAGACACCAGCCTTTCTTTTGGGCTTTCTAGCCTTTGTGCATTCTCCAAGTCTACTATTTTGATTAGTGCATGCATTGGCTCCTACAGTCCTCAGCTTGCTCTGACTTTATACCTGTCTCCTGTCTCCGTCGCCAAGTCCATTCTAAACCAAATCACTGGCACATTAGTGTCTGCCACTAGTGGAGAATTTGCCCTTCAATTGCTTGTCCACATAGCCTTGAACAATATCATTGCCAATGCACCCTTTGGCACCAGTGCCCACGTGGGGAGGTAGTGTGTGGACACAGGGACCTATGGAGATGGGCTGACAGCAGCTGGCGGAGAGGAGAAGGTGCTGCACAAAGTGAGGGATCCCTGCCCTCATCCCTAAACACAAGATGTTATAGGAAGGGCATAAGGCTGCAATACACCTACCCTGCCCTTCTCTCTGCAGTGCCTGGGAGCAATGTGAACTTGGCTAGAGTGAAGGACCTGGCTGGAGTGAAGGGTGCTGCTCCAGCTGCCCAGTCACTGCAGGTTTGCACTGGTCCCCTCTGGAGACATCATAGATTCGTAGAATGGTTCAGGTTGGAAGACCCCTTAAAGACCATCCAGTTCCACCCCCTTGCCCTGGGCAGGGCACCCTCCCCCCAGCCCAGGTTGCTCCAAGCCCCCTCCAACCTGGCCTTGAACCCCTCCAGGGATGGGGCAGCCACAGCTTCTCTGGGCAACCTGGGCCAGGCTCTCACCCCCCTCACAGCAAAGAAGTTCTTCCTACAATTAAGTCAAAGTCTTGTTTAAGAGAAGCCAATTTCATGGGCAAAAAGGTGTAGAGTCATGGGTAAGCAGCAAGGTTTTGCCCAGATCTGGTTTCTTGGCTAACTGTTGCCCACCAGCCCACATGAGAGCCACCAGGGAAGGTGTTTGGGAGCAGGGACTTACTTTGGTGAGTAGACTGTGTCCATGCTCAGTCCTCCAGATCTCTCCAGTTTACAGGTTTGCACAGCTTCGTTAGTGGGTGCAAACCACCTCCTGTCTGGTGATGCTGCCAGACACAAAGCATTACACAAGTATGATATATGTCTCAGCACTACGTAAATATGAGAAATAGGAAGGTATTTAATAGCAAGATTCATTAGCTTGACTTACTTTCTCTGTGGGCAGCAGGTCAGCTGTTACATGGGTCAGGGGATCTCCATTGCAAATAGATTCCCTTTAGAAACCGCTTTCTTCAGTTATTTCATGAAAATCCCAGTGATTACTCTGCCACAAACAAAACCACCGTGCTGCATACTAACACCAGCCTTAGCTTTCGCCTGCCTTTAAGTCTTCATTTGTAGCCTGGCATTTCAGGGCATAATTTGAATTTATAATAACATCATTCAAGACCTATTTTATGGATTATAGTTCCATTTGGAGCCTTTTCAGTCATACCAGAGTAAATACTGGATCATCTTTGCAAGAAACTTCCAAATTAATGTATCTGCCAAACTTTCCGACTGAATACAAATCAGTTGCTGTTACTGGGTAGTGTGACAACCTCTTTTCTGGACGTGAATAAAAAAAACACGAGAGGAAAAAAAAAAAAACCAAAGCAAAACCCCGGAGTGTTTCTCTTTCTTTTTCTTGTTGGTATTAAATTTATTGACAGCAGCTCAGGCCCGGTGAGGAAACAACCCTCTAACTTGTCACTTCTGTGCTGTCTCAGTGGCTTTGCCCATCGGCAGCATTGGCTGGTGGGTGTCAAAGCTGCTTGGCCATCTCTCTTCCTTGGCAGAAAGGCTTCTCCTCATGCTCTCTGCCCACTGTGCAACGTTGGGGGCGAGACCCTCAGCTCCACGGGCTTCGACTCTTTGAACTGCCTGATTTAGAAGTCGTGGCTTTGATTTACACTGGCTGAAAGTCTCTCACTTAATCTTTCTGCCATGGGCATTTGGGCAGCCACATGACAGGTATTTATTTATATGGCTCTCACTCGAGATTATTTTAGCATCCCCTCTTGTACCAAAGCTCTTACCCTTATTTGATTAAGGGAATGCAGCCCCAAATATCCTGAATTCCTCCATCAGCTTCCAAATCCCAGAGGACACCTTTCTTTAAGTAAATGATTGTGTTAACTCTCTATTACTTTTCTGAATTTCTGAAACCCATTGAGTTTGATTTTGTTATTTATGAGCTCCCCATCCTCAAACTCTTCATTGCATTTAATGCACTTTGTCCATCCGGCTACCAGCTTCTCTGACCAACACCTCTGTCCTGCTGCGTTTAATGCATGCTTTGGCAGCCCACAACATCTAACAGGAGAAAACACTCACCTTTAGAATACCAGATAACATTAGACTGTCCTTATCATTATACAGAAGCCTCAAATACCCTTAAAACCTGTATCAGTTTATTCAAGAAAAATGTAAACGGAGAAAAAAGGGGGAAAAAGACTTTTATAAAAAATTATGCTATACTACCTTGATACTACTTGGGACTTGAAGAAAAATAGGCACAAATATGACAAGGCTTGTGCAACCACAGGAGCCCACAAGTCTCTGCACTGATTTCTGAAGGAGGTGATTCCTCCTTCCCACTCCACACTCCTTTGCCAGGGCACCTCTTCTGCTACAAACCTCTTTATTCTCATGCTGGCAGGTGAAATCCAGCATATGCCTTTGTCATGTCACCCCATCAGTCACTCGCATTATCTTAGTGGTTTTGCAAACACCTGGGGAGTGTAGTTCGATAACGCCAAACTAATTAGCCGAGCAAAGACTAAAAGGCAAACCTTGATCTTTATACATCTTTGAAAATAGGATCTGACCATACAAAGGTAGGAGATACCTTGGGAATGCCCCTCAGTTGAAACAGGGAGGTGGGGGGACCAGAATTTCCAGTAAGGTAATTGTCAAGCCACTCAAATGCCATATCTCAAGACTAACAGCAGCTGGGATATATTACTTTTTCATTTGCTATGTAAATCAAAGTGAAGGCATCGGGAGGAACAAAAAGAGAGAGAGGGGAAATGCTGTTCAGAAGGTGTCATGGACTAATCAAATGTAATCCTTTATTCAACGCTTAGTTAAAAAAAAAATAAAAAAAAAATTCTGTCATCCAGGCTTCAAGTACATGGAAACACCAAGTAAGACAAGACAGTTCCCCTATGAATCTATAAAAGCAGAGTTAAATCTGTATATTAGGTATGTACAAATGCTAATCAAGCCCCAATATGGGAACATTACAGGCATGAGGCATTTTATTCTGAATGTGTTAAAGCAATAATAATAAAAAAAAAAGACTAGATGGGATGGTGTGGGGAGGCTTTCTGCTCTATCTACATGTCCTAAGGCTGGGGCAAACACAGCTAAAAATATGGGAGGAACAGCAAGATGAGAATCACATTTACGATGCAGCCTGCCTTCTGATCTCATTGTATGTTATTTTAATTTCAAATCTCAAGGCCAGCAGTAGCCTGCAACATTTTCTCTGAATCTCATGCATAGCAGAACTGTTGGGCAACAAAACAGCAATGGCCCCATTGGGTTAGAAATGGGTTATTGAGGCACAAACTTACCAAAAGATCAAGTAACAGAGAGTTGTGGATTGTCATCTGTGCAGAAGTCCTTCACCCTGGGAAGATGGCACTTGGACCAGTGACCAAAGGCAAGGGGGAGGTCCGGCACTGCAGGATCAGGTCTCCTTGATCTGGAGTGAAGCTCTTTGACGTCAAAGTCCCCAAATCTGTGGGAATAAAGGCCCTGAAAGCTGGAGGACTTTAGGGTTTGTAGGGGGTTAGAGACATATATTCTGGGATTTAGAAAAGAAGAAGGAATGCAAAATTTGAGAGATGGCAGGAAAATAATGCTCGGGGAGGGAAAGATCTTTAATGAGTGTCTGTAAGGAAAAGCCAGCATAGCAAAGTCTGTAAATCTTCTGTTTTTCATGCATTTTAGTGTCCCGAAACACAGGTCAATAAATATTGCTTTCACCAGGGTGTTTAATGTATAATAGAATTTCTCCTTTGCCACTTTATTTTATAGCAGTGACATGACAGCGGAAAAGTCTGCCTGAAACTTCAGAGGCAACGAGCATTTCTCATAAAAAAGTTTAAGCCTCCACTGTTCCACATCAAGGTATTTTTTAACGTGTTCGTGCATTATATGAGACGACTCTCGGCACCCGCAAGTGGGAGGAACACAAAAGCTGCAAGGAGGTCACAGGCGTTAAGCACAACGCCACGTAAACTGCCTAATGGCCTCTGGCTACCTGTCTCAAAGGATCTCGTGCCGTTGCAACATGACTTAGAAAACAGAAATAGCTCTACGTTCTGCTGTGTGTTTTTTCCTGACCTTGCCGCCCATATTCTCACCATGCACCTGGTTAAGGTCTCCCAGGAAAAAAAACAAACAGGCTCTTCCACGGTTTTAGTTACCTATTTCAAGAGAGGTTTTGGGGAAGTAGCCAGAAACTGAAGTCTTTTATGCAGAGATGCAAGACCATCAGTTTCTTGGTCCCCAAGATGTTACCAGGAGGGGCTTTCCCCTTCGCTCTCACTCCTCTGCCTCTTTTTTCTTGGTGTGATTCAATGACACCACCAAAGGGAAAAGCCCCTCACATGAGGAAATGAATGCAGATGATCTGCTAATGCCATATGAGCCCCCAAGTTCCCCTCCAGTGGCAATACTTACCAGCTTCTCCTGTGTTAGGTTGGGTTTCAGTCTACATCCTTGCCATGCTGGGGAAAGAATTGAGAACTTCATCCAGCCGATGT
The DNA here is from genome assembly GCF_001431845.1 of Calidris pugnax. NCBI lineage: Eukaryota > Metazoa > Chordata > Aves > Charadriiformes > Scolopacidae > Calidris > Calidris pugnax. Next base: position 2,300,930 of record NW_015090795.1, read on the forward strand.
GCTGTGTCTCTATATTCATCTTCACATACTGGGTTGTGTGTCTTCTGCCTAGAAGAGTTCACAAGCTGTTACAGGGAAAGTTCCCTCTCCGTTGATGCCGTGCCTTTATGTCACCAGCCAGATGAAGGACTGCGAGACGCTTCCAGGAGTCAATTTCCAAGAAGCTGTGGAGCATTTAATTGTGTGACTCCCTTTAGAGTTAATGGAACCATAAACCTCTACATTAACAGCAAAATGTGTCCTGTAGGCAGTGCGAGCTTGACATGAACATCCGTTGTAAGCCCTGTACCCTCTTTTACTGTTTGTTACAGGGATATTATTGCAGCACACCACTCATCTCAACGGCTTTCATAGGAAATTAATTTGAGGTGAGGAACTCGAGATAAAAGGGAACTGCCTAACTGGGAGGGCAGTAATAGATTAGGAAATCATCCTATAGAAAGAAGGCTACTATAGGGGGATACAGAAATATGCAGCTCAGGGATGGCACAGTCCGTTCATGCAATCAGGGTTGTGTCACTCGTGTCCTCAGACTCATCCTAGGTGGTAGTTAGCAAAATAGGAACCATTAAAACAAGGGATAAAGATTGCAGCTCCACTATCAGGCTGAAAACTGACAAAAGGCTGAGCCTACGAGTTGTCACAGAAATTCCTGTGTCAGTACCCAACACCCCTCCATCCATTCCAGTGCTGATTTTCTTTCTTAGGGATTTAACATGGGATCTTCCTGTGAAAAATGGCTCTTTAAATACCCTCTCCTTCAAGAGCTGATCAATGCTAGAAGTCAATGTGATGATTTTTTTTTTTTTTGACCTCTTACAAAATGTCTAATTCAGCAGGCACCCGGCACAAGTTTAAGAGGAGCCTTTGGAAGGACAGTCTTCCAGTTTTGACTGCCATGTCTCACAGCCTCAAAGTCAGAGGAGGAATGGTCTTTCTAACTTTCTAACAGGGATTCTGTCTGTCGAGGCTAGAAAATATCAAGATGCCTGCGATGTTGCTTCCTCACGTAGCATTGGAGCCTGTTGCTAGTAGGAGCTTTTGGTTCCTGATGCCTTGGCACCCTTCCTATCATTTCTGTGGCCCCGTGCCTTCTCCTCCTGGAACACGCCTCACGTTTTCATGCTTGGCTTGCCCTGCACAAGGCACACTCATTTTGACATTGTCACCACATGGTGCCTTTCGAGTTTTCAAAGAGAATTTGTAACAGCCACTGTGCTTACTCTAAGCAGCATCTTTATCCTGAGAGGATCTGGGTTTTATGATGGGAGAAGGAACATCTTTATTTCTCTGGTTGCCAAGAATTATTGGAACCCCTCTGCTCAGTTCTCATTGCCTGCGCTTATTTATCCTGCCTGCTTTGCCCCTCAATTAACAAAGTTCTTTATCCTGTAAAATACTGTGTGCAGGAGAGGGAAAAAATGGGACAAAAGTCCTTCTTGCCATCTGCCAAAGCAACCCTCTGTCCCTTCCAACCTGGTGTCTCCAGACGGATGGCTAGAGAGCCAGGGGCACATCACATGGGCCTCCCCCAGGTCAACCAAGGATCTGGGAGGTTGTTTCTCTAAGTCCATTTTCAGCAAGCTTTAGAGGAGGAGAGAAAAATCAAAGTTTTTGTGCCCTTCCCTTAGATCCTTGATCCATGCTTTCAACCAGGAGTGACCATGACAGCCCAGCTCAGCAGTAATACTCATACTAAAGAATCCAGCCCAAAAAAAAGTTTAGAAAAATGGAAAAAAGAATGATGTTCCTGCACTTGGCTGCAAATGTGGGGACTGACTCTACAGCTTCCTTCAATGGACAGAAATAAAACACATTAAGCCAGGCTCTGCTGAAGCCTCCCTTGTCTGTGGCTCTAAAGATCAGTCCCAATGCTGAGGATGTGCTGAGAGACATGGGTCAGCAGTGGACTTGTCAGTGCTGGGTTAGCAGTTGGACTCAATGACATTAAAGGTCTTGTCCAACATAAATAATTCTGTGTTTCTATGATTCATACAGACCCCATCCAGCACCCTGACCCCGCTCCCACTGCACATCCGTGCAGAGCCCTGCTCTCCCAGCCACCACCAAGCCTTTCACTGCACACTCCTGCCTTTTCCTTAGACTCATTTTTCACTGTGGACAAGAGCACCAGAGCTTGGGGTGGGTTATGGGAGATCATCCCTCCCAATCTAATGCAGAACTGTACCCTCAAAGGCAGGGACCCCAAAGATCAGTGAATTTTCAGCGCTTGAGTCTCGTTTTGCTCATGTCAAGTCTCTGAACAGGAAGGAACAGAAATACCACTTAAATTCATCTTCCTCCCACCCCCTTTCCTGACTCCCCTGGGCTCCTATATATCTCTTAGCTCTATGCACAGGTTTAACAAGCTCATATTTTTAATCAATGAAATCATCCACTTGTAATTAACCAGAAAACATCAGCCTTGTCAACTGACCTTTCTGTTTGATGGAATAAATATAATTACATTGTCACTTCAGTCTGGTTTAACAAACAACCAGAAAATGTTCTTTAATAAGCTGCCACACTGAGATGGCAGTTTATGATGGTTTAAAAGAATGTTTAATCTTAGTTAATTAATACTGTCTAATCTACCAGAACTAATGAACTTTCAACTACAATAGTAGGTCACTGCCATTGTATTCAATGACATGTAAACATTCCAAGTTGCAAATTTATCAAAGCACAAATTCCAAAGAATAAAAGTAAAGTACGACCTTTACTAAATTTATATCTATTTAATGTTCCTCCTATAATTACATCATAGGAATTAGAAAAGGAACGACCCACTTACACGCAGCAGAAAGTTGTCAGCGTTGGAACCCTACAAATGCAGGGAGACAAAGCACTAAAATTAACAACTGATAATGTATTATTATCAATAATGACTATTTATTGAATCATCCAAGTAAGATTCCCCCACCCACCCACACAACCCCCCTAATTATGGACAGTACAGCCACATTATACAAAAGGGAAAGGAAGAGAAAGCGATGGAGGGAATTGCCAGTGGGTTCCAACGCAACGTGGGACGAGGATCACGCTTTCCTGACAGCTCGGCTGGTGCGTGACCATGAGCTTAGGTTGCTCCTCACCTCGCTGCGACCTCTCCATGCTCATCCTTTGCTGCCTTTCTCAATTCCACGGTTGGAAATACTGAGGGAAAAGTCAGATCCCTGGTGCGGGCAGTGGGAGAGGGGGCTGTGAGCCCCCCAGGAACCTTCACCTGTGGTGTGAGCAAGTCCTGAGCATCACCTTTGGAAAACAGCAGGAAGTATTCCCACCCAGAAGCGTTGGGGAAACATCTTCTGGCTATTCATAAACTTAATTTTTTTAAAAGACAAAGCCAACAGGGGAAAATTAGGTAATCCTACAGAAATTTCATAGAATCATAGAATCATCTAGGTTGGACAGGAACTGTCAGATCATCAACTCCAACCACCAACCCAACACTGACAAAAACCATCACTAAACCATATCTCTAAGCACTATGTCTACCAGTCCGTTAAATATCTCCAGGGATGGTGACTCCACCACTCCCTTGGAAAAATTTCAGTCAAGAATCCTCAAAAAAATGTTACTTGATAAAATATCTTCCCCTCTGCTATTAAGTCTTTATGATAAGACATAAGAAATTCCAGAAGACTAGAAAAGTCTGAACATGGTGTTAACATTCAAAAAAGCAGTTGTGATGAAACAAGTAACTTACAGGCTGATTAATCTGCCCTCATTCCCAGGGAAAATAATGAGGAAGCTGATATGGAAATCAATAAGGATTAAAAGATAGGCGTATAATTAATTCTGGTCAACAGCATTTCATGAAAAATAAGTCATGTCAGACAAATCTGATTTCATTCTTTTATGAGCTGATGAATTTGGTGAATAAAGGTATTTGGATGGAAGCAATATAGCTAGATTTTTGTAACAGACATTAAAGAAATCACAGTCACTTAACACAGGTTGATATTCTGCTACGCTATTTGCAGTGGACATCATGAAAGGAGATAAGGAGATTATTTCTAAAATGTTATAAATAGCTCTGCTTACCTGTGCTCATGGAAAATGAGAAAGGCTCAAAGAAGTGATTCTGGGATAGGGAAGGGAGAGAAACCATTTAAGCATAGGAAATACAAAACCTGGTGATAATTAGGCAGTTCACATGGAGGTCAATTTACACCGCAAAAACAGCCATAACACCAAGAGAGTGAACAGTCCTGGCATTTACGTTTATAAAAGACAGTTGGGAAATATGAAAAGGTGCACAAAAGGTCTGCAAAAACCTTCCATGGACCAGAAATAAAATTCCTTGCAGAGAGCTCACATTAGGAAAAAAAGAAAAAAGAAAAAAAAAAACAGCCTGAGAGGCAAAGAAGTACTGAATTGTTAAATTGCTAAGATACTGCTTGGTTCCTTGATGGATCTGGACATCTCTGCAACAGATGAGGTTAAAAAGAGATTTGTTGCCTTGGATGAATCAGGGACTTTCATATATCCCCGAAACAACCAGCAGGGAAGGAAACGCGAGGTGATATTCCGCAATGTCTTACACACAAGGTCAAGACTAGATAATCATTATGGATTCTTCTCACCTTAAAACTTACAAATGTGTGAAAAACAATTATTCCCTTAACTGAACTGGGTATCTGTAGAAAAGAAAAAAAGAAAAGAAAAAGGGTTTCCTTGCAAGAATTTGAGCCAGTTTTACAGTTTGGCACTCACAATCTGTCATACAAGCAATTTCTATAATCAGACTCGTGAACTTTCAAGTGCTTTTCATTACTAGCTGATGCTCATCTATTTAGCCATCAGTGGACTGCAGATGCAAACTCCATGTAATACTGTTCTCACAGAATTTATGAGAAATTAGGATACTTGCGACATTTCCGTTGGTTGGTTTTATGGTTATTGTATGGTTTTTTAAAGCAATTCTGTTTAGCAGTGAGAATACTGTTCTTCTGCCACAGCTGGTTTACTCTCTGCAAATAATCTCAAGGGAAGGATTCATCACCTTGTGTGTTTGGGGCCTGAGCTGGCAATGGGTTCTCTGAATATTCATGACTTTGATGGGAAGATTTGCAGGTTCTCTGGCACCGCCTGCTTTATCCCACCACTTATTTTTCTGTAGACAACTCTGTAAGGATGCATGTTGAGCTCTCCCTCCACTTTCTGTCTTCCTAAAAGATAAATTAAGTTACATTTGGCCCTTAGCAGAGGGCTGTACTTCTAGATTCCAAAGCTGGGGGTCAGAGATGGGAAGCCAGAGTCTGAGGCCAGCAACACTGAGAGATGATTGGTAGCCCAGAGTGTGAGCTACATTGCAATTTTGGTTTTTTCTCCTCATTTCTTCCACAGCACTGGGAGGGAATGCAGATTTGGGAGTAGGGAGTGTTTCCTGAGAGTTACACACCCTGTGCTTGGAAGGGGAGTAAGGGAAGGCCAACAAGCATCAGAATAAAAGACTTCAGTCCTTTTGGTTCAAGTGCAGTAAGGAGGCTCTCAGCTGGAGCTATTCCTCAAGTCAAATCCAAAACAACATCACAAGTGCTTTGAAGATAGGTTTCTCACAGAGTATGGGGCCAAATATGGTCATTTGGAAGAGATGTGTTAGAAAAAACCTGCACAACCTCAAAATCTGATCCGGGACTTTAAGACTTCTGAGCTGAGCAATGAGGATTAATTGTCAGGTTGCACCTTTGGAAGGTCCTCAGCCAATCATATCCCAGGGTTTAGAGAAAAAAGATAAACATAGTCAAGAAGAGATGCAAAAGAAAGACACAAGGAAGAACATAAATATAACACTGGCATTACAGAGACTGTGAGATGGTGAAACCAGCAGGTGAGTTCCTTTGGCACGGATAGAGATTACTCATCTACATGTGTCTCCCTGTCACATCACGACAACAGAAGAGATCGTCCTTCCCTTGCCGGTTGGGACCACAGTGTCCCTGTAGCAGAGAAGTTTTCTTTTGGCACTGAGATAATCCAGAAAAGACGGAGACATTACTCATCTACTTGTGTCTCCCTGTCACATCGCGACAACAGAGGAGATCGTCCTTCCCTTGCCAGTTGGGACCAGAGTGTCCCTGTAGCAGAGAAGTTTTCTTTTGGCACTGAGATAATCCAGAAAGTCTGAGAAAGGAGCTGGGCTCACCTTCCAGCTCTGTTCAAATATCCTTCACTCAGAGTTCACTTTCCAAAATTATTGATCTATTTTGCGCCAGTTCTTGGAGCTCCTCACACATCTCACACCAGACGAGCTGTTCTTCGCAGATGTCAAGGTCTCTTCACCCACTGTAGAGAAAGCCAGGATTACAGATTTAGGACAAGTGGCAATTTTAAAGATGGCTAAGCTAGGATATAATGAATATATATATATATATAAGGATAATTAAGGACAAAAATGGAAGTAGGTCTCTAGACTGAAGTAAATGAGATTTTTTATTGTTATTATTCTTTTTCCTCCTTAAAGTTCATCATTATATAAAGTTTGAAAGCTCACTGGCATGATCAGCTTTGATTATTTTCATTTGATTTTCTCACTGCACTTTTTTCCTCTCCACTTCTCTTATTCTTTGTGTTATTACATTCTTAAAAGCTATGTTAAATTAATTTACTGCACTCCATGAACACTAGTAAAAATATTAGCTTTCAAAGAGTTATGTCAATGAGGAAAGCATGTTCATTCTTCCTTGAAGAAAGTATATTATAAAGACTGTAACCCATAAAACAAAAGCTTACTTGCATTTTTCTGCTCTTTAAATCCATCCCTGAGCTAATGCAAGGAAACTTAGCACTTAATTTATAATAAATATGCATGGCAAAACCAGAACACCTCACCAAACAGGCATATTTACAGTGTCAGCCAGAGGAAATTACAAGTATATCAAAGGAAATGGTTACGCTTGGCAGCAAATACTAAGGATGTTGATGCCAATTTGTATGATTTTTTTATTATTATTTTTTTTTTATTTTACTGTGGAAAGCCATGACACTGCAGCTGACCATGCCACTACAGTTATAATTTTAGTATGAAAATAGGAATTGACTGCTAATCTTTTTTAGCTCCCAGGTTGCAAACACCTTTAAGTTGAAGACTTAGAGTTCTTTATAAAGAACTGGCTGGACAGAAAGTAAATCCTTTTTTTAACAAGTAGCAGAATCAAGGTGTTTTTCACGTGTTTTCTCAAAGGAGGCGGTGACTAATGAACCCAGAATCAAGAGCTGCTGGGCGACCTGATTTCATCTTTCTTCTCATTTGTTTTCTCTTTTTCTTACCTTTCCTCTCCTTTATTCCCACTCCACCAAGGCTTGACCAAAAACCAACCCTCTCATTCTTTCCTTTAAAATGTCACTGTGTCTCATAATCATCTCCAGAAAATGGAAACTAAAGGGTTTTTTTTATATTTGTATAGAGTGATATTTTCCAGCAACTTGGTGTATTTTTTTTAACAAGTAGCAGAATCAAGGTGTTTTTCACGTGTTTTCTCAAAGGAGGCGGTGACTAATGAACCCAGAATCAAGAGCTGCTGGGCGACCTGATTTCATCTTTCTTCTCATTTGTTTTCTCTTTTTCTTACCTTTCCTCTCCTTTATTCCCACTCCACCAAGGCTTGACCAAAAACCAACCCTCTCATTCTTTCCTTTAAAATGTCACTGTGTCTCATAATCATCTCCAGAAAATGGAAACTAAAGGGTTTTTTTTAGAGTGATATTTTCCAGCAACTTGGTGTATCAAGTAGGAAAAGCTGCATCAAGAACAAATCTGTGTGCTTTAAATTAACTATAATCCCACCACAGGAAAAACACTGGAGCATACTGAAAACCCAGACAGGTGGAAGTTCACCACTACTCTGCCATCCAGTCTTCTTCCAATCATTTTCAATATCAGTATAATTGCAAAAGCTTCCAAAAAACAATAATAAAGGGATTATTTTATACAACCAATATAGGAAACAACTGTAAAGTAAAGGGCTTAAAATAAATAAAAGTGTCAGAAAAAGAAAGCCCTCAGAATTATAAAGTCATAGAATCATCTAGGCTGGAAGATCATCAACCATCAACCCAAAACTGACAAAAATCACCACTAATCCATGTCCCTCAGCTCCAAGTCTGCCCGGCTTATGAATACCTCCAGGGATGGTGACTCCATCAGTGCCCTGGGCAACCTGTTCCAATGTTTGATAACCCTTTCTGTGAACAATTTTTTCCTAATATCCATCCTAAACATCCCCTGGTGCAACCTGAGGCCATTTCCTCTCATTTCATCACCTGTTCCTTGGGAGAAGACACCAACCTCCCCAGACACACCCTCCTTTCAGGGAGCTGTAGACAGAATGACCAGACACACACTGGTCAAAGGGAAGAGAGAGGCAGGTTCACCAGGAGGGGCTTCAGAGGGGAAAGAAATCCAGTCGAGCAGGGAGAAAAACTTTAAATGGGAAAAACACAGACGTATGACTCTCCATGGTGGAGATTTTATGGGCATTTAGTCCTGGTCCTCCCAGTCTGCGGGGTTTTCACTTAAAACTGCTGCAAAAGCTCATGGTAGTTCATAAATCAGAAGTACTTTCTATATCATTTTTTGACAAGTGACTTCATAACAATTGGCACAGAGACCGTACAAATGTGTACGAATTAGGCAGATCTGAACACTGGGTTTGCAGCTCCCCACCATCCTGTTGCACTTGGGAGCTTTTAGGTCCCGAATGCTTGACCTTCCCTCTGAAGTGGCAAAGCGGTGTTTTCTGCAGGTGGAAAAGAATTGGTCTGAAGTGGAGAGAAGGCAAAAGTTACTTTCAGTGTGTCTGTAAACTAATGGATATTGTGACTGACTTGTGAAATTGCTTTCAGCAGGATCTGCTCATGCAGTATCTTAAAACCTATCAATACGCTAAATTCAGCCCCAAGTTCCTATTCAAAGCCTAATAAAGCTGTCAGAATAAAATGTTTGCAAAAAGAAATTTCCATCAAAAGTCGTCTTCTGCCAGAGCCTTAAAAGTACAATTGTTTTATCCAAGTCCAGAGTAGCATAGGAAGCGAATGCAAATTGATTTGTGGGGAAAATATGCCAAGACTGTAATTCTCTCTCTTCAAGTAAATGGATTCCTTTTAATACATGGAGGATTCCAGTGTGATTAATTAAGAAGCTGCAGACAGGAGAGGAGTTGATTTCAGAAGTTTTTGAGATGCGCTACCATGTATTAGGTTTGCTGCCAACGCAAATGGTTTCAGCAAAAAAAGCTTTGAAACGGATCTTGATTTTTCTTCATTCTGTGCTTTTTCTATTTTAGGAAAGAATAAACCTGTCCCAGGAAGGAGCCACCTTTGGGTCTGCCTTTAAAGCCCTGCAATATTTTAAATATTTTTTTTTGGTTAAAAATGACAACTCAGAACCCATACAATAATGCAGATAGCATGAAAATAAAGAGAACCTCACTTTTACTGAACTTAAAAGGCACTTTCTTTGCAGTAAGAATGCGGTTGGGTGGCAGTTTGAAAAGCATTAAACCTCTCTAATATTTCTATTGAAATGATCATCCTGAAAGCTCGAGCACAGCCCTCACCGAGCTATATATAAGAATGTTTATTTTTTTCTTATCCCTATTATTGTTATTATTCAATAAAAGCACTGAGTAAAAACAAGCTTAGTCTCATTGAGCAAAACTGTTTGCTATGCTCAGAGAAAGAGTACATCAGGAAATAAAACTATACCAGACTGAGCACAGCTAAAACAATACCATGAGCAAATTATATACTTCAGTTGCTGTAATAACTCTCACAGTTGCATCTTTAATACTTCAATAGATATATTGTTTTCTTACAGCTCTAAAAGCCTAGAATTTAATTTCAGCTTTGAACATCAAACTTTACAGCTTCTATTTAAGGGGGAAAGTTGGAAAATTTGAAACGAAAGAACCAGTGAAGTTTCAGAAACTAACAAGTACTCTTTAACAAGCACCTCTCATGTTTCTTAACCCAAATTGACTTGTGACGGCTTGAGTCACAAGTCTTAATTCTTAACGTTCAACAAATTTAGGAGGAAAAAAAAAAAAACACCAACTTTTCCTTGGTCTTATTACAACTGCCAATCTTTTCTAATTGAGTAGCGGGTGTCACGCCAGCTGAGCTGGGAACGCACAGACCCATCCACCACCAAACTCAGAGCACTGAAACCAAGGAGGATAAATATCAATGCCCAACACAACTTCTATTGATTAAGGCAACCTTATTAATCGAGCGATGGGCATCGATACTAAATGACCAGGAGATGGGATAGGCTGCCTGTGATTCGTACACCCCCAGAACAAGCCAGAAGCAGAGAAAAATGCCAGCATCCTTCTGGCACGTGCGCTCGCTCCCTGCGTCTGCCTTTGAAAATCTTCCCTGCTTTGCAGCTTTATCAGCTTTTCGCTGTTAAAACAAGAAATGCTAATTCCAGTTAGGAAAAATTATCTTGGTGCAAATTAAGTGGCTGGATTTTTACAGGTGGATTTCATGTTGTTACTGTGAAAAAAAAAATACTGACAAAATGCGTGGTTGCTCTTTTGCCCAAAGAGAGCATATATTTTAAGTTTTTGCATGGAAGCAGAGTTTTGCGGCTCTCCTTCATGTTGAGCAGCACCTGACCCTGTAACACGTTCATCAATCATCTGGAGGGTTGGGATGCTACTCATGATGAGGAGGGCATAGCTAGTTGGCCTAAGAAAGCCTGACACTGCCATTGCAAAGCCAATTTTTTCCTTCGTGCACCCTAGTATTGCACAGAAAGTGTTATTTCCCTGATTTCTCAAAGACAGAATATTTATTAAAGACCACACCCAAAGAATGACATTTGTGGAGGGACTCTTGAACCTTTGAGTGTTTCCGAGTGTCTCCAACAAGGATGCCCCAACCCACCAACTCCTACCTTGTGTTTTCTCACAGCCCCCGTTCCAGGGCAGCATCCAGACCAGACAAAACCAACATTGAATGGGAGGGATGTCGTCAAAGCTGCTGTCTTCTCCCTGTAGGCCGTTTTCTAATCCTCTTGCAAGGAAATTATCTAGAAAAATGACAAAATGACACCTACAGTGATATCGTTGGAAACCGATTGTATCTGGTTTCAGAGCCACAGCAGACAGGCTTGTTCCATACCGGGAAAGAAAATGAGGTGTTGACAGACTTGCGAGGGCGTAGCAAAGCCATATCTCATGACTGAGTTTTAGGAATCTTGCAATAATACTAATACAAAGCACCCTCGGGTGTATATATTTGAAACAAAGCGTTTTCACTCCCAATGCACCACCATTCTACTTAGTTTCTTTCAACTTAGTTTCTAAAAGACTGCCCGCCACGTCAAGCCAACCTGGGGCTGGGTGTGTGAGATAAGAAAAGAGGAGTTTCTTGGGACTGGAAGAGATGGAGGTGCTCTCCAGGCTGCTGGTGACAGTGCAGCAGATGGTTTTCTTCTGGGTCGGTATTTCTCAGCTGCAGTACAATGGCTACCCATTAATAATGTACCCAATTGAGGCGATGAGAAGAATGGAAAAGGCAGACTATAATTAGCCCAGTGCAGCAACCAGGTACCAAAAATGCAGGTCATTATTTCAGCTTCTCATCTTAATAATAGCATAGAAATAGCACATACTTTGCCCATGTAAAAAAATTTTACTTTGCTGTACTGCTAAGCTGTTGCCGTATTGTGCCTTAGGAGCCGTAGTGGTTTTATTTGTGGGTGAAGCAAACTGACTATATAAAGTAGTTTTAAGTGAAAGGTACAATAAGTCAGTCAGTCATTATCCCAGCTTAAGGGCATTGGACTTCCAACGTCTTTATTGCAAAACCTCTTCAGTTTCTCTCCTGTAACAATGGAGCTTCCATTTCTCTGTGATTACTTTGTTTATTCCGTCTTGCAGGGCTGTGTCCTGTTGAAATGTTTGATAATGAGAACAATGGAGAAAAAAAGAAAGAAACCCGACTTGCTCTTACAAGCTCTTCTTATTTCTGGAGGAACTGTTCCTTCCTTTGTCAAAGTATTCTCAGAAACACTATTAATGGTGGGATTTTTTTTCCCCCCAGTGCTTTAAAACAAACACTGAAATAGTGGAAGGAAATGGAGAGCAGAGCCAGGAATTACACCATTTTACTTAAGTCTACCACTCTTCTAGCTGCTCTTCAAAACTGGAGTGAAACAGGAAAGAGTGCCCTCCATCCCACTGGCAAATGGATGGGTTCCCATGGAAGCAAACTTCAGCCTTTCACAGAGTCACAGAATCATTTGCTTTTTTGCCTCATTCCTCACCAGCCCCTTGTGCTTCTGTATTTTTTGAAAGACATTCTGCTTCAAGTTAGGTTGATTTGTTTGTTTACACATTTGAGTATTTTCTAGCTTTCTGGCCAGATCAGCAAAAGAATTGTATTTAATTGGCATGGCCATGCATGAAATTATTTCCTTTCAGGCAAGTAATTTTACCAGTTGACATCAGCAGAAGAAATTATTAGCTCTAAAGCTGGTGAAATGTATGAAGTTAAAACCTTTTTGACTCCACCATGGGTAAGGAAGTCCTTTGACACATTTCTGGAGGAAATAACCAGTAAGATTGTAATTTCTGTTTGTGTTGGTAAGAGCACTCTACCTACCAGAAATAAAACATTCTGCCCCAGTAAGGAAATCACACACAAATTTGGTTTCATGTCTCATGGCTTTCAAGAGCTGGTCAGAAGGAAAAGGCAAGGGTGCAAAATCCTCCTATAGACGTGTCAGTTATCGTGCTCTGGCCACGGCTGGGATGTCCAGCCAACCGATGTGCAAGTTCCCGTGACAATTATGCAAGAAAAATGAAATCTGCAGCCCCTGAGCTCCCTTTTAGGGGATTTTGCTGAATTGCTGGAAGTTTTTGTTCAGGACTCTTCCTCTATTAAATCCAGAGGGCTTAAAGTATCCTGTCTCCCCATAAATCCACCGGTGCTAACACATACCCTGAGCTTTTCTTTTCACGTTCAGTAAATGACAGAGCCAGGTTGGGTACCGAGAAATCCTCAGTCTGATTTTGTTATAAGACTCCTATAGAAAAAAATGTGCCTTTCCCAGAAAGAACTCAAGCTATTGCTGCTGCAGAGCTCTACAGTTCTCCGCACACAGAATTTAACTAACAGAAACAAAAGCTCTCAAAACTCACTGGGAAATTGATTTGGAGATTAAGTACATGGCAGGATCTGATTCAAAGCATTAGAGCTAATGCAATCTGTCTGCACACACACCGAACAATGCAGGATGCCAGGGACCATCCTGCAGTGATCTATGAGATGCAGAATAAATTGTAAATGGGGGAAGTACTTTTTTGAGAGCAGAAAAAAAAAATGTTACCGCAGATTAGTCAAGAATTATCTCCTAATACTGTCAGAGATCAGTTAGAATGCCAGTAAAACTGCTTTACATCAATAAAACAACTATGTAGCTTGCTTTAAAGAAGGTGGTAAGTTTGTATTACTCTACGTAATACAACAGAGTCAAGTAAGACCAAGTTGTGAAAATTCACTTGTTTGCTGTACCCTTGGCTACCGAGCAGTGAACGTTTAAAGGTGGGATAGTTCACTTCGGACAAATTTCCAAATAGGAGAGCTTCTTTGCAGTGGCAACGAAGGAAACAGAAATTTCCTAAGAGAGCTGCTTCATCAGGGGCTCTGCTGTACAAATACAGAAGGGGCTGGGGCATTAAGCAATCAAGGGCATCAACTTTGAGTGGTGTAAGGGAACAAACCCACTGTCACTGTGACAGAAAGGAGAGTGACTTTGATGTGAAGAAGAGAAAGTAGCAGGTTGCATCCAAATAATATGAATAAAGACCTATCACCTCTCACATATCTCCACTTTGCAGATGAAAACCTGCTAATCGCAGTCACTAGCAGGCTACAGGTCATGGAAACAGACCTATCACCTCTCACACATCTCCACTTTGCAGATGAAAACCTAATTGCAGTCACTAGCAGGCTACAGGTCATGGAAACCTGAGATTTTTTGGAAAAAAAGTACCTGAAATGCAGCTGCAAGTATAAATTCATACTTGCTGTATCCTCGCACAGCAGGAGGTTCCAAGCTTCCTCAAATATATTATCTGCACAAAACACTTAATACCTAAGAGAGTATTAATAACCCTTCACATTTTGTGCTGAGTTCCAAATGGCTGTATCCCTTTTCTTTGGGAAGATACTGTAATTACTTTCCTGACATTCATATTTCGATCTGGCTGAAAAACCACTGGGCAAGTGCACAAGACTAGAGCAATGCAGCATTATTGATGGTAGCTAAAGACTTGCTAATGGCCACAGATGGAAACTTTTGGCCACTGCTCATGGCAGTTGCCTTTTCAGTAAGATCTGATGTACTAGATCATGGATGGGGCTGAAGCCTTTTTTTTAAGGTAAACTATACAGCAATTACAATCCCATCAGGGAATACCCAGCAGAATTGACACAATTAGAGTAGAAACTACATATACTATCAGGAATCATCCTAGTTTATGCCAAACAGCTATTATGCTCCTATAAGAGTGAATTAGGAATTAAACTCTTTATATTTAATATTAGTGATTGGCATTCGTTAATATGAATAACATTAATAATATAAAACGTACACATACTCTCTAATAGCAAGGATTAGACAAATTGAAAAAAAAAAAAAAGAGTTAAATAGTAACTTAAAGAAAAGCAAAATCTGTTTATCATACAAGACCCTTGCAGTACCTCTCATTCATTTCACCAAAATATTAGGTTATTTTTATTTATAATATTTATAAATATTATTGTCAAATGGGGTAGATCAACTTGACTCGTAGCCTAACATGTGATCCATGGACAGATGATGGGGAAGTGATATTTTGTTCAAGAAAAGCTAATTTAAATGTGTCCATTTCTCTTCCTCCTTATTTTACAGAGTCTGTGGGGCAGTAAAGTGGAAAAGGACTTTGGAAAGTCGTGTTCATTCCAGGGTGCTGGAAAGTGTTTTGCAGCCTTTGGGGCTTGGCAGCTTTTGGAAGGGATGCTCTGTGGATACCCATTACCAGCTCATCTGCTGTCTGGAGGTGTTCAAGACCAGGTTGGATGGGGCTTTGAGCAACCTGGTCTAGTGGGAGATGTCCCTGCCCAGGGCAGGGGGTTGGAACAAGATGATTGCTCAAGTCCCTTCCAACCCAAACCATTCTATGATTCTATGGTATGAAACAAGCAATTTAGGACCCTTATCAACCTGACCTCTTTATAACCCATGTCTTTCCCAGACCCCATCGCAGCTCCATGATTGGCCTGGGGAGGACCTGGAAGAGGAGGCCAACTTTGCTTTCTTGGTTGTCCCTCCTTTGATCTTCCTCCTGCTTCCCTCTCTGTCTGAAGGCCACAAATGTGCTCCAGGCAGCAAGAGATGACCTTGAAAATATTCACCACTTCTTTACCTGCTTAAAACTGAGTTATCATTGCACGTACCGCTCTTTCATGATGACTGTGCTTAACAGTATAATCCAACCTTTCTGTGCCATATTTCATTCCTTTTCACTTTAAAGCCATTTGCAAGTGGGGTCACCATTCCCTGGGTGTTTGCTCAAAGCAAGAAAGCCTGGGGATTTGAAAAAAAAAAAAAAAAAAAAAAAGAAAAAGAAAGGTCATTCAGGTAGGGGAAG
Organism: Calidris pugnax; assembly: GCF_001431845.1. Taxonomy (NCBI): domain Eukaryota; kingdom Metazoa; phylum Chordata; class Aves; order Charadriiformes; family Scolopacidae; genus Calidris; species Calidris pugnax. Next base: position 2,316,580 of record NW_015090795.1, read on the forward strand.
ACATACATCTTGTAAATCAATTACAGATCATTCATGCTGTAGCTCATTCAGCTTAGTGATGTCTCACTCTCAACCTTTATCACCTGAGATTTTCTCACTAAGGGAAAGTTAGTTAGTTCTTGGGAAGCTGTGTATGAAGAGGTGTTACAGTAGCTGCAAATCAGCTTTATCGATCCACATGTCCTGAAAAAACTTACAATAATGGAAAAAAACCCTGAAGTTAGAATGGAAGCTGAATATCTTTCTATTTGTCATGTCACACTGAAAAATCTTCTGCTTAAAAGTTAAAGCTTCAGATTAAGTGGTTTTCCAGGAAATTTACAATGATTAACTATCTACATGACCCCAGCTAAGACCAAGTCCTGAACAGAGATTCAAATGGGTAGATCATCAGGATATAACATTTGTAACTTAATTGCGTTTCTTATTTTTTGTTCCTATCAGTGTATTTGGGGATGCTGAGCATGCCATTCGCCAAGCTTCTTCTTGCCTATGATCAGAGCTGGGAAAATTAATTTCCCTCTTTTTGCATGGAATTTAGGGAATGGGAATTGGATCCCGATACCCAGTTGCATAGCCCTCTGCACTTCTGAGCGCTGCATGCAGTTGTCATGCAACAAAGCAATTTTTAAATCAATGGTTTGGTGCAGGAGGAAAGGCAAAGCTTTAAATGAACAGAGTATGAACAAGCAAAGATACTGAAGCTGAGTACTGATCACCACAATTCCATCCCTGAACGATTTCTAAAGACAATAATTCCGCTCTTGGGGCTTCTTCATTTCTAAAATCCATCTCAAGAAAAGCTCTGGGCTAATCTACACGGTTTGCTGTAGAAGGAGTAATAAAACTCAAGTTTCTACAGCATCTTAGAAATGACCATATGAAAAAAATGACCATTTAAATATGAACGACCATTTCTACCGTGGCAGTTGTTGAGGCAAGATGCAGATACGGTCGCAACATGGGAAGAAGTCCAGCAACAGAGCTGCCTTCCCTTCACATGCCGCAGAGCTTGCAATGCACTGGATACTGGGGAAAAAGAAATTTCAGCCCTCTCCCCCAAAGATATCTGCCCAGAAGTATGTACAGATGTAGTACCACTCCAACAATTCCTTTATATGAAGCTTGTTTTTCTTTCTTTCCCATCCTAGAGAAGAGAAACAGAGGCAAAACAGCAATCTCTGTTGGATGGAGAGAGAACTGAGGCACAACAGCTGCCTTAACATTCTCCCGTGCCCACGATAGGAATGGATCTGTAAAATGCAGCAGTCGGTGCTGAAGACCCAGCATCCTCACTCTGTTTTATATGTTTTTACTTTGGCTGGCTCTGGTCTGGTGCTGTGAACACCGGTGGGTGATGGCCATGTGTTGGATGTAGATGAGTTACCTCCCAAAAGGAAACTTATTTCACATGCTGAAACCACCCCATGACACACGGGTGCAGGGTGATCAGAAACTAACTTTAAAAGTAAGTTCCTGGTAAAAACTAAAATATTACCATACCTGCAAACAGAGGGAACAGCTGGTCTACATCCGAGATCCGAGGTGGGCTGAGCTGAACAGCCATCCCTTGAGTCTCACCAAATACCTGAAAATCCAGCCTTGCTTTCCCCAGCTGGTGTTTGTATAAGCACCACTTTTCAGCAGGTCTGTAACCCTGACAGAAAAATTCCTTTTGAACTACATTAAAAATTACAATGTTTGAGAAAAATACTAGAAGCCAAGCATTTTGAAGTGAGCTAATAAGAATATACTACACTTTTTCATCTTTACACTACTGAATTGGTTCATCTGTTTTGTCTTTGCACAGCACAGTAATATCTTGTCTTCACGTTTGGCTCATACAAAGAAGTTTCAATGAGCTACTTGTTAGCAGCACAACATGATTAAAAGAAATGGTTCTAAAAAATAATTTCTGATATCTAAAAATTCCTTCTTTTTTAAACAGTAAATACTGTTTATTAGTAATAAATTTTGAGGCTTTTTTGATTTCTCCAGCTGGGGAAAGAAGGAATAAAACCTACCAGTAAAGAGAATCTGTAAATTTTAATAGAATTAGTAAGCAAAGAGGCACCAAACTCTGTGATTACGTTGTCACGTATCTCCCTCTGCCTTCATTTCTGCTGCACCAACCAGATGAGCGTGCTCTGCTCCCCAAACTGGGCCCAATTAATCAGCGCGGTTAAGGTACAATTAAATTAACATTTTACAAATCCTCCTGCTAACCTATTTAACTTAATAATCCTGGGAAATATCCAGAGGAGCAGGTACCTGATGTGCTCGTGGCGTGTTCGACACCACCACGCACAATGCCATAAACGCTGGGTCTGCACAAACCGTGCAAGAGCGATTCCAACAGACCAGGGATAATTTACATCCGCTGAGGATCCGCTTCAATTATCCTGACCAAGAATAATTTGCAGTCAGGAGCACAGAAATTCCCAGGCTGGAACAGAGCCAGATTACTGGCTTGTAGCAGGTAGAAGCAGAGGAGACTTTTAAAGGGAGTTTGATGAAACACCACTAATGGGTGAAAAAAAAATATCTGCTGCTGACAATAAGTTTCATGCCAATCCTAGAAGAGGGAGATTGGTTTAAATGTCATGAAAGGGGGTTCCCCCTCACCCTTTAATTATAAGAACTCCAGAATACTTTGCTGGGTATTTTAATTACCCAGCAAAGCACATGTTTGGTAAAGCTGCTTCTGCCTTTAGTGGCATCACTTGGTGGTTCCACAGGCTCAGTATTAACGGCGTGAAAGAGCTTTTTCTCTTCCCTCTCAGCGTTTCTCCCCTTTCAGTTTCATTGAATTTCCTCCCCTTCTTGTGCTTGGACACCAGGGATGGATATTTGTGTTTTCAGACCGTGCCCCTCAGACCAGCCTTTACAGACACGCTCACACCTTATGTCCCCTCCGAGAACAGAGGTGCTTCCAGATGCTCTTCAGAGAAGAGGTTTGCTTACCTCAGCCTTTATCGTTTGTCTTGCTCTTCTCAGCCCTTTCGAGTTCTGCAATATCGTTTTAACAAATACCACACAGGGCTCCCATCCGAGCTGCATCATTGATTTCAAATGTTTGGTGAGATTGGCCCCCAAGGTCTCTCTCGCAGCCCTTTCTCACCCTGATATCCTGCTTTTCTTTCTTCTTTTGTAGCCGCACCGAGCAGAGGCTTTCACCGCAGCATCTACACTAACAGTTTGCTCCTGTTACTGAAACAGCAAAAACCCTTAAATTCTACAGATTGTTAAAGTTTTGCTTCAGCTGACTCTTCAGTCTCTCATGCCCCCAGGTGTCCCAGGGTGTTTAGATATCTTTGACATCCCACCAGCCTTTTCTCAGTGTGGCTGTCCTGAGAAAAAAAGGATAAAATACTTTACTCACTCAGACATTTTGCTAACTCAGAGCTTACCTTTCCAATTATCATTATTTATTAATACTTTTCTTAGTGGTTTTTTGGGAAGGATTACTAAGAAATGGATTAAAACACAAATCCCTTGCTATAGAACATTGCAGCTCCTCTGTAATCCTTTTGCCATGATGAGAATGAGCTCACTATTCTTATCCCTTTCTTTAGGTCCTTGCGTGTGACATTTCTCCCAGGAGAAGAGGCCAGCAGATTGCACAGCCACGGAGCCAGTGTCCCTTTTTGCCCTAATTCTCTTTCTGTCCCTTTTTCTCACTGGGCAAAGGACCATGTAGGACTCCAGATGTTGATGCACAGGGCTCCTCTGTGCTTCTGAGCTTGTATTTCCTTTATACCCACAGCTGAGAAAAAGACTGTCCTCGTGTCACTACCCCAGCAGGAACTACCAGAGTCACAGTTATTTCCCTGCATTTTTCCATTCCTGTATGAAAGAAGAAAAAAAAAAAAAAATCACCTCCTACAAAGTCTTCTAAAGTTTTGAACTCAGAAGAGCTAGAGACAGGAATAGCTTTGGGGAAGAAAAATATTAATTTATCTAGATATCCAGGTTTACTTTTTGTGTCCTTTCCTGAGCAGGAAATCACTGTTGGAGATGAGGGTACTGAGGTACAGATTAATCTTTGATTTTGGCCACTGGATGCATTTTTACATTAGATTGCGTTCTGTTTCCTTACAGAATAAATTCTGTACAGAAATATTCAATCATATTTTCAACATTTCTTAGCAAACCAATGTAACACTGCGAATTTTTGAGGAACCCCACCACAGCTTCCTTTGCCACACAACACTGTCTTGAGACTAATTATTTCTGCTTATTATCATCAAGAACTCTATTTTTTTTCATTAACAAAGAAATGCATCAGATCAGCCAGTTCTGGAGGACAAGCCCTTTTTTTGTTTGTTTGTTTGTTTTAAATGAACTTTTCCCTGCTCAGTTAAAACTGTCTTTTCCTAAAGCAAACTGTAAAATATTCATTTCTTAATAGCAGATTCAGCTCTCTTCAAACCCAATATAGCCTTATGCAGATGAGTTCCCTTTTTTGGCAGACATCATGGAAAGGAATTCCAATGCTTTATGGTAAAAACTTCAAAAATTCTGAAATATGAGAATATGGTAATTGTAGTTTAATATGCTAATGGGAACTGGGAAGAATTGAAGTAATTTGCCCATATATTACTAAACTCTCCGTGGCAGAGTAATATGGGAGTTTGGACATTATTAATTGGAAACATTGCCTGGGATTTATTGGACATAAGCATTAAGTGGAAACATTGCTTGAGATTGAGAATAATAAACTCCCAAAACCGGATTTACTTTCCCAAATTGTTTCTTAAAAACCATTTCAAACACCAAAAAAATGCATCTGAAAATATCATTAATCAAAAGCACAGATTTTATCTGCTGGTGTGAATCTTTCAAGGTGAAAAAGGTGGAAATTAGGCTGAAAGCATCACCACTAAATATTGAAATTCACTGTATGTAGTCACACGCTATCAGGTACACATTTAAACAAGAGGGAGATGTCTTTCACAATTATTTCATCTATCCCTGACACCTTCTGTCACGGGTCCCACAAGTCCATCACCCTGAATCAAGTGCCTAATCCCTCCACGTTCTGCCAATCCAGAGCTTCCAATTTACTAAGTGCTGGTGCTTTAATTTAAGGGATGTTTTTTAAACCAGTTTTGCTAAGCCAGTGCAAGACACTGTGGGGATAATCTCATATTAGCTTAATCCAGGCATTCTGTTTGGCTTCTGTTGATTGGGAAGAGGTTTAAGTAAAATGTAATTGGCCGCTCCAAAAATGGGATCAATTTGCCTGCAAACAGGTAAGTGGTGGTTTTCCAAAGCAGTGTAATAATCCTAGGAAGCCATAGACAGGCAAAAAATCCTTCGCTCTCCTCCCCACTTTGAGATTCACTGTCATCCTCAGCTCTAGATCAGGAGATGGCAAAATAAACACCCTTAACCCATTCTATCTACACTAGTACAGCACCAAATAAATTCCCTTATGTCATGAAAGAACTGAAATAAAGGGAGTGGAACAAATAGCTCTGTAATATCTGAATGTCACATACAAATATAAGATTGCCAGAATTTTATGAAAGGATATCCTCAGGACTTTGCCCTTTGAGTACTTCTAGGAAGTAACGTGTAACAGTAGCTACACGAGCAAACCAAATTTGTTTGAAAAGCCTGTCTTACCTGGCTTTTTTTTTTTTTTTTCCTTGAGCCATCAATGCCTTTACTTTACTTGCTAGATGATGGCACATAGCAGGGAATCATAGGCTCAGGGTGGTATCGATCAGGTCAGCGCTGATATAGCAGAAATATCTAGGAAGCAAGCACAAAACCTTGCTTGGGACTGCAGCCTGCAGGGCAGAGGGGAGGGAAGGCAGCTGGGTGGATGCAGAATTGGATGCTGTTCTTTGATTCCACAGCAGGGGCACGAGAGCAGTATTTTCCCCAGGCTTCCTAAATTCCACACAGAATTCTCCTTATTCCAAGTGCATCACTATTTACAGCTTCTCCTACTGTTCTGCTCCTCATGGCATAGGAAAGCAACTGAACCTCCACCATTTGGAACATTACAGGTTGATCATTTCCAACTACTTTTTTTTTTTTTCCCCTCCACTCCAGAAAAAAAAGACAGAGAAAACCAAGTATCCATGACCCAGAGCTGGTTTGAACTAATCCTCTTGCCAGAAAATAGTTTGGATCCATACAGAAATCTGTAGAAATATTTCATTCTGAGATCAAATTTAAAATATTATTGTTGGCTATTGGGGTTGCAACCCTCCCTCCCCAAGTCAAAGCAATTTAAATCAAAGATGCATGAAGACATATTTTTTTTCTTTAATCTGTTTTCCCTTTTTATTTCCAGTTGATGAGCAGAGCCCTGGGTGGAGGAGGAGTCCTCCCAAAGGGAGGATTCCCACCCTACCTTGCAGTGGTTTCTGAGGTGTGTTTCTCAATTAGCAAAAAATTGGGTCGGTAGAAAAAAGCAAAGACACAATTCAGATTTGTGTCCAGTTAGTCAAAGCACATGGCTACATGACTCAGGGCAGAAAACTAATACAGGTGCTATGAGTGGTTAAGGAGAAAAACAGCCATATATTAGCAGACCCAACACTTCTGTAGTCACAGAAGGTTTCAGGGTTTGGGTTTAATTTGTTTTTAAAAAAAAAAAAAAAAAAAAGCTGGCTTATCTCCCCATTGCAAGGGAGAAGTATTTACAGTGCAATCGTACACAGGTTCCTCCTTATTCACAGCAAATTCTATCTGTATTTCTCCTCTTTCCCATGGACACAAGGTACTTTCCTAAATTACAGCTCTGCCACTGGAAACATATAGTTTTTGTGCACCTTTCAGGGAGCTTTTCTTTACAATCAACATACAGAAAGAGAATGCCATAACCAAAATTACAGCCACTCAGGAGGGACAAAATAAAAGACATGAGAAAGCATGAAATCCAGGACTGGCTCAGGAAAAACAGACACGACTGTAAGCTCCCCAAAATGAGTGCTACCTTCTTACTCCCAGGTGTGCAGGTAAAGAGAACAAGTAATATTTTTTAATAAGCCACCAGGAATCATTACAGGTAAAAGTACACAGCCTGATACCTCATAGATACCTGGATAACAACCTATTTTTTTTTGATACCCAAGTTAGTGTCCAGCTAGTGATGGAGAGATGCAACAGTGAAAGGAAACAATGAAAACTCCTAAAAAAGAAAAAACAACACCCATTTGACTCGAGTATTTGTTTTTTTATTTTTAAATGTTGCAGTACCTGTAATGTTGTTCTCATTCCCTGCTTAGCACACAGACTCTCCCATGCCTAAGCATACAACTCCCACCTCGTCTCCTGCTTCTCATCACTGGAATGCCTATGATAATTTAATAAGAAATTGAATCAACCTAAATTATACTGAGAATTTTTCCCTACCATGCACACATTATTTCAAGTATGCTCATAAACGGAGCTGCATTGCCTTTCTCACATATCAGATACCCGATGAAGATATTGCTTCCTGTCCCTCAGGACCCTGATCAGCAGTTTCTTTCAACTTGAAGAGCTGCAGAAAACATTTGGGAGCTCACAGGATCAAAAATCGGTCTCAGTGTATAATATACAACGGGAGCTGCAACTTCCACAAATTTGACTTAAATCTCTCTTTCTTCCCTGTTTTACCCACACTGTCTTTAATGCGTACGCAATGGGACCAGAAATGACCACTGACCATGACAGTGATGCTGGCAGCTCCTTTTTCTCTTTCCAGGATTTTCCCAAAAACTAGAAGATATTTGCAATCACCAAAGGAAGGTGGGGTGTATTTTTAAGACCACAGGATTAAAAAAAAACAAAAAAACCAAACCACAAACTAGATAAAATCTCTGAAAATTAGGAAATACAAAAACATGTGAGTGCAAAGAACTAAGTCTGAAGATCAGTTTCCAGTTTGACCCTGCTGCTGTGATTGTCCCTTTCTTTCTTTAGATTCCAGCAATCATCAGTGTCTTCTCAGGTGGAGGTGAACTACAGTCTCCTGCCAAGCTGCAGGAAGCCTCCTTGCCTCAGGATTTGCTCCCAGGACTCCCCAGCTTTCCTTTTCCCTTGAGGTTTTTCCTCCACTGCATGCATCCATCTCCCTGAGTATCCTCCCAGATGTTCACCAGACACAACGGGTGGATCTCCAAAGCCTAACATGCTCAGGTACCCTGTTCTCCATTTTAGGAGGCTTCAGCCATGTCCAAGGAGCACCCACCAGGACAGGGCAAATGTGCAGCTTCTTCTCTAGTGCACATTCTTTTCATCTGGGAACAAACTGGTTCAACCAGCTGATGGGCATCCCCCCAAGCCACATCAAAGGTATGAATCAACTCTGTTTCCTCCACATTCCCTTTCTATAGTGCCATTTGCAGCTCCTCAACACCTGGTTAGATGGTAAGCGACAGCTTTGAGGAGCAATCCTAGACCAAGGTCATTTTCTGTCCCCTTACAATACCCCACATCTCTTCTTTGGCCTCCCTGACTCCCCCGTCTCCATCCTGGTGCTGCACCTTGTACACGGGTTCTGGTTGTTCTGGGTGTTTCTGTTTAGCCCCTCAGATGGTGGGAACATGACCCTCAGGAGCATCATTAGCTCATATTTTAAACCATACCCATAACATTTCTAGACACCTTCTAACCCTCAGCAAAGACGTGCCTCCCTGAAGCAGACTTCCTTTGTAAAAATGATATGTTCTGTGTCTCCAAAATAACAATTTCTCTTTCATCATAAGAGGACAGAAAGAACAAGCTGATCAAGCCAATTCTTTTCAAAGGATTTTTTCCTTTGTTGTTGTGGTGAAGCTGCCATGAAAATCTCCTACTTCCACTCAACAAGACGCAAGAAAAGCAAGTGCAATTGAATTTGCTTACTTTACTTTCACACTTAGAGTGAGACTCTACTGTAGAGTCAGCATGTTCTTGCAGTAAAGATCACTTGGCCTGAATGTATTTAAAGACAGGCACAAAAAAAGAATATTTTGAATTGTTCTAAACACAGTGTGCTACATGGAAAGAAAGCCCTTCACATTTCCCTCTCTTTTCCCACTAGATTTAGGGTTTCCTAACATCTAAAGCACATTTCTTCTGTACACTATGTTCAGCATCACTCCCTAGATAAGAAGGTTACTCCTCTTCAAACACAGATGGGCCACCGCAGGAAAATGAGGGATTATTTAAATACTTTAATGCTGCTTTGCAGACCGGGAGGGTGGGAAGGAGAAGATCTGGCCAACCTGCCCTTTCCACATGGGTGGAGAGGCCTCAGCTGGGCTTTATCTGGAGAGGCATTCAAACACTCTGAGAATCACTGGGTTGTGGGAGACCACAATGCTGGTCAATATCTAAAAGGCAGGTGGCAAGAGAATGGGACTCTTCTCAGTGGTGCCCAGTGACAGGACAAAGGGCAACAGGCACACACTGGAACAGGAAATTCCACTTCAACATAAGGAAAAACTCCTTTTCTTTGAGGGTGGCAGAGCCCTGGAAAAGGCTGCCCAGAGAGGGTGTGGAGTCTCCTCTGGAGATATTCAAAACCCACCTGGACACGTTCCTGTCCAACCTGCTCTGGGTGACCCTGCTCTGGCAGGGGGTTGGACTAGATGATCTCCAGAGGTCATTTCCAACCCCTGCCAGTCTTGGATTCTGTTAGGAAATACAGTTTCTCTGAGGACAAAAGCTCTCCCCCATGAGGACCAGCAGAGATGCCTCACTGCACCCCAAGTCCAAGCCACCCTACGGTGAACTCATACAGCTTAGCTCCTCACGTGTGCTGGCCCAGAGGGGAATTTCTGCCACCTTCAGCAGTTCCCCAAAGGCAGACCTTGTCGGAAAAAAACACTTTGTGCATTGGCTATGCAATGTTTCAGTTCAATGGCACATTTGTTTCAAAAACCCTGAGTTTGACTGCCTGTAAATTGTTCTGCTGACACTTCCCTCGTTCTGCTCCTAAGCGTGTGCATCCTTCAAATGGGGAACAGCCTAAATGGGGTGGGGGACGGGGAGGGGTGGAATTGAAAGGCAAACCTTCAATCTCATCTAAAGCCACAAAACACAAGCTGCTGACAGAGGCAATGGTTCAAAGGGGATTGGAACCCAAGTCTCCAGACAAACTACACATGCAAATACAAGGTGTGAAAAGCCCTGAGCAAAGAGGCAGCACTTCCACCGCATCCACAACAGCAAAGGCGTTTGAACCACTTGTAGCAAAGCCTGCCCTTTGCCTCCACCTCCCGCCCCTTGACAACTCTGTGGGTATGTTCTATGTCTAAAGTCAAATTTCCCTGCTCCCAGCATTCTAAAGGTTAAACCCCAGGCCAAATGTCTGACTTTCTAAACACATTTCACTCAAGTTAGTAACCTTTCACAACAAATAAGGCAAAAAAGGGTTCAACCGTCAGTCATGTCACGGGCTGTTAGAAAACGTGTCAATACAGAGCAATAAACCAGCAGGTGAGTCTGTTGTAACACAGCACTCGAGAGGGAAAATGTCCTGGGATTGAAAGGACACAAAGGAAATGGTTAGTGACCACAATATTCCAGCAAAGAAACCTCTTATTGTCAACTACACCTTTCCAAATTACAAAGCAAGGACGCAGGTCAGCTGAACATGAACTGCCCTAATTACCTGACTACAATAAATCTCTGGGAAGCTCAGGGTGGCAGCTATCATCTGTCACTCAAGTGCATCTCATCTGCCATCACGACCATAGGTTGCAAGTGCATTTACGGCTCTGGCACTCACCAGATACTGCACTTTCTTCCTCCTCCCTGGCTACTAAGATTTTTGGATACAGCCTGGCCTATGTTGTTCTTAGCTGGACAACCAACCATCCCTTTTTTTGAGATACAAGTCTTCAATTATTTTTATCAAAATCTCAGATAGCCATCTCCAGAAAAGAAATGGTTAACTACCTGGTGGTAGGAGAGTATGTCCTCTGCTGTTAGACTTGACATTAGGAAGTGTTTCTTTATGGAGAGCATGGTCAAACCCTGGAATGAGCTTCCTAGAGAGGTGGTTGATGCCCCAACCTTGTCAATGCTTAAGAGACATTTAACTGTCTCTTATTAAACATTAGACATTAAGTGACATTAACACATTTTAACTTTTGGTCGGCCCTGAAGTGGTCAGACAGTTGGAATAGATGATCATTGTAGGTGCCTGACAACTGAAATATTCTATTGTATTCTACCTTTTCCATCTCCTCCACACCCCACTGGAAGAAAAAAAGCCTTCACAAAGTAGACCTCAAGAGATACAACTAACATTAAGGAACCTATAATAGCAGAAACCCATAATGTGCCCTTGGATACCGCTACCTTTCCAACAGATGAGAAAGCTGTAAGAATAAATGGATTGGAAAACAATGTGGGTTTTCCTAAAAGGCTAGTAGTATCGTACTATATTTAAACAAAAATATCTTGCCTGCTCCACTTTTTTTTTTTTCACATTACAGGAGTATTAGCCATGCCATGACGGACTGTGGAAAATTAAATGCAGAAAACTTCAAGAATTACACAGAATCTGAATGCCCAGGCCAGCACTCTATCTGAAGATGAAACAAAAAGAGGCAGTGAAGATCAAATAGCTGCCTGCCGAGCCTGGAACAAATTCCAGCCTTTTTGCTGATATATTCCCATGAGAACAAGAAGCTAAAGAGTAAAAAATTGAAGCATAAAGTCTGACAAGGAAGGACAAAGAGAAATGCTTTTGTTTGGAGCCTCAGCCTCTTATTTCTCTGCACAAGACCTCAAAGTATATGTCTGTAAGACACTGGGTAGAGTTCTGGATATTCAAGCTGTCCCTGGTAAGTTGGATCAGATATTGGAAGCAGTGCTGCCAGGTTACCATGGCATTCCTCCCAGACTAATATTCACTGTTCCTCAGCAAGGCTACGTGGCACAAACGAAATGTCACCTGAGTGTGGTGGAAATTCCCCAAGCACCAGATAATTCGGGATAAGCTCAGGTCTGGCTACTCAGCTTTGCATTGTACAAACACTCTTCATGAGATGACTCCAAAGGGGTACCAGCAGGTGCCAACACCGTGTCTGAGAAGATCAGCCCCAACCTTACCTCTGCTCTGCAAACCTTCCCAGGAAGTTGCAGCAGGTTCACATCATCAAATCCAAACACCCGTTTCCAGGAGTAACACAAGAAACACATCCCTCAGCCTTATCTTCTCCAAGCTGAAGAAGCTGAGTGACCTCAGCTGCTCCTCATAAGTCTTGTCATCAAGAGCCTTTACCATCTTGGTCACCCTCCTTTGGACACACGCTAACAGTTTGATGCCCTACTCATATTGAGGCACCCAAAAATGCACACAGAACTCAAGGTGGCGGTCACACCAGTGCAGTGTCAAGTGGGACAATCACCTCCTTCAATCAAGCTGGCTGTGCTTGATGCACCCCAGGACATGGTTGGCCCTTTTAGCTGCCAGGACACACTGTTGACTCCTGTTCAGGGTAATGTGTCACTCTCACCCCGAATAGGGCACCTAAAAGTGTCAAGACCTGCCAGCAGGGTGGGACATTCCCAATTCTGGACCACCTTCTGCAAGGCGAGAAGACCTGCACTACAGTCAGTGTGTGTTTTCTAGAGGCAGGACTTTGCCTTTTATATTTGCCCTCACCCTGTGCTGTCAGGATATCAAAAGTGGTACATGCAGGCAAAGAAAAATACTCTCAGCAGCAGAACATTTCAGAAAACATTAAAAGTAGCCACCGTTTAGGTAGAAGAAAGGATGTCTTGCTGTTTCTGAAAGGCAGTGAACGTTTGACCATGAACTACAAAGTTGAACCAGAAAAACAGTGTTACATGGAAAAACAACACGAGTCAGCACTCGGAGAGCTGCATTACCCACAGCAGCTTCGGTTAAAGCCCTGAGAAAAATAAGCCTCACGCCTGCGTGCCTGTGTGAAAGTCCCAGCACTAGCAAAGACGCAAAGAGAAGTGAAAAGCAGATGCCAAAGGGCAGGAGCTCCAGATCGTAACCCACAGCTCAAGGCAGCGTGTGCTCAACCACCAGGACTCAACAAACAAGGAGACAGCACGAGGTCGGCAGCGCGCTGGCACGAGGCAGATCACACAAAATCACACAAAACAAGCGCTTTTATGCCACCTGCACAGTGGCAGATGTCTGCAGAAGTTGTACCCGAGCAGCAAACATTTCCTGTTTTGGAAAACCAGCAGTCAGAGTCAACACTGACATCTTCTGACACACCAGCGGCATCCCGGGCAGCAGAGAGGTGATGTGCCAGGATGGCATCAGGTACCCGTACCCACACAACAGTTCCACGTAGGCACAGCACACAGAGGTCAGCCAAGACAGCAGGAAAGGTGTGCCTCCCAACAGGTTAGGTGTTAGCAACCCCTGGCTCAAGCAGATGGAGATTAATCAGTACATCGTTGGCACTTCTACAACAACCTTCTCAGGGCTCAGGCTGGAAGAGAAGGACACACTTGTTTGAGAGCCATGATATGAAATTGGAGTGTTGTTGTTTCAACTATCATCCATCAGCCTCACCACAGGTGTTGTCCAGGTACATGAGTCTAGTCCACAACTATGCAAACTAAAGGTGTTTTACTCTTTTTTTTTCCATGGCAAACCAGGGAAAGATGAATTGCTGGTATTTACCGCAGCTTGGGAGCACAGATGGAAGTTATGCATCTAATAGTTTGTTAATCTGCAAAGATGTAATCCTACGTTTCAGACCAGAGATACCAGTTAGTGGTAAGATCTATAGGTACCTAGCAGTACTCCCTGCTGAAAATAAGCAACTGGGATGATAGTTTTGGTCAGACAAGTTCTCTAACGTGAGCCAGCTACCCACTTGAAATCTTTGCAGACCAAATTTCTGCAGAAGAGGAGAAACTTTATGTAAATTGCCTACTCTCTTCCAGGGCCCTGAAATGGTAGAGCATTCACCTAATATACTCAGAAGGCACAGATAAATAGGAGTGATCAAGAATGCCCAGGCCCAGGGAGTCAGTTAAAGAGCAATGTACAAATGCAGAATTATTTTGCCTAGTTCTGAACATCACTTATACTATTTGTGGGTGAAATATGTTTGACATAGATATCTGCAAAAGCTGAACACCACACGTTTTAGTTATTGTATTCCCTCAGCCACGAAAGCAGTATTTGGGGAAGATTAAATTCCCCAATTTGAATTTAAAAAGGTTTAAATGCACTGCACCATGTTGTGCAAGTTTCTTCACTGGTCCTTGGGGTCTGAACAGCTGACTCAGGATATCTTCCTTCTGAGCTGAGGATAAGAAAGCATTAACTTAAGGAGTCAACAAAAAGGCCAAGGAAAATGCTGTGAGCCTAATTCAACCCCAGCAGGATTAAAAAACAGGAATCTACAAGTAATTTCTTGATTCTATGATTCTTGTGCCAGGTCCTTATTCAGGTTGGAGATATAGTAATTGCAAGTGTGTTCTCATGCTGGTCCCAATCTCCCTCTGCAGACTGAATGCCTCCGATGAGCTCTACTGCTCAAGAACTATTGTTTGCATCCAACAGCCTTTGCAAACAGCATCCTGGATGCCCACAGATACCACCATAGCATAGTAAAGACTTTAAAAGTCAACCCAATTGCCTCACTTCACCCATGAACTAGAGAACACAAAGAATTCACAGGCGCAGTATTTAGATGTCCTTTTGCAAAAATACTTTAGCAGTAGTGACTTCAGCAACTTTGCTCACTGTCAGGACTTAACCTGAGTTTTTAAGCCAACAAATTCAGTTGCCAAGATCACTCAGGGTGTAACACAGAAACAAAACAAAACAGGACAAAAAGAGGCAGCAGTCTTGTATCTGTCTTTCCCCCTGGCTTGCAGATCAAAAGAAACAACCCAGCCTTTGAAAACTGAGCACAGATTTGACTTTTTGAAATCCATCACCTTGGTAACCCAACTCACAGCCAATGGACAACTGTAATTGCCAAACTCCCACACCTCAGGATCTGCTGAGGTCTGCTTGGCCATCCCACATCAAAGGTAAACATGATGGGCAGCACCTTCAAGAGACCCACTTCTATCTCATAACACACTCACATGCAGAAAGAAACACACACACACATATATATACACACACACAGAGGCTCTTCCTTTCCAGAGCCCTGATTCAGTGAGTGGGATTTATTGTAATATAAGCCCTGCCCAGACTCACAGTTCCTTTTTGTAGGGCTGCAGTGGGAGCTGTGTCTCTATGAGTCTCCAGGACCAACCTGGTGTTTTCCAGTTTCTTACAGCACAGGGAGGAGATGCTGAGTTGCTCTTTGTTCTCCAGAGAAGTTCTAAAGCAAAAAGCCTTCCTGCTGATGAACAGGAAATACACCCCAAGAACCTCTGGAATAATGAAAAGAAAGAAAGTCTAAAACAGGAGAAACAACCAGAGCTCTCTTTTTATGCAACAGGCTTTATTGAGGATTTTTCCCAGCTGAGACTGATCTAGACAACACAGGTGTGATTACTAATTACTGTAGCTTCTTTCTGTGCTCTGGGTAATGACTTCCACATTTCACACCTAACTTAGAGGTTTTTCTCCAGTTAGACCAGTTTCCTTAAAACAATTGAGGAAATTAGAGACACCTTGGTTTGCTGTTTGAGTGAGGATCAGCTGTACCTGGGAGATTTCATTTTTAAAGTTTGTGGTTCTTTTAAATCTTGCAGGTATCATTCAAGGGATCCACCCTTTGCTTTGAAGAGCAGTTCAGCCTCACCAGTACTCATGCCTGAGCTTAGGACATCAGCTGGGAGACACATATCTCAGCCCTGGAGCCTTGAAGCTGGATGGTGTGAAGAGCAGTAGTATTTCTTGAAGGGTAAGGTAGCCAAGCCCCAGAGAGAAATGGGATGGATGATGGGTGGTCAATACCAGCCCCTTCTCCACGTTGCCACAGGGCTGGGTCCAGTGGTGCCCCTCCACAATACCACATCCCATGGGGGAAGACCCTGATGTCTACAAGCTATAGTGGTGGCCCCAGCAGCACTAGCTGCATGGTTGCATCTCCATCCCCTTCCTCCTAGGTGGAGATGCAGCATCACCTGGTTCAGTTCTTGGGATGCTCTTTGCTTCCCCGTGGCCAATGTCTGGCCTGTCAGCCACCAGTTGGAGTAAAGCTCATCCCTCTTCTTGCCCAGCTGAGCTACCTGCAGCTCCACAGTTTCTGAGCACTCATAGTACCGTTCCACGGGCCATTTTTCAGGTATAATACAACAGTCAATAACCCTCTAATGAGACAGCGAGCAGCTCCTGAGGAAAGTTCTCTGGACCAGAGATGAAATATAACTTTTTGACAGATGATTGCCACTCAGGTGTAGGAACCAGCAATCAAAGCAAGCTTCTATTTAAAAGCCAACTGAACGTTCACAAGCAATATTTCTGGCTGTTCATTACCTTCTTCTCTGAGACCTCTCTCGGTGCACTTTTGAGCCAGAAGTCAAAGCATTTCTAATATTTAACTATGCTTCTCTCAAGTCATGGTTGATACCCATTTTAATTTAATTAAGTTTGGGGAGGTTTATGGTGTTTTTTTTAACAAATGCAGTCCCTCAGCCCCAAAGGGCACAGCGCTGTGCACAAACATTTGCAGGTACTCTGAACTGAACTTCAGCCACGTTCTGCTCCTTTTCAAGCCTTTCAAAGATCAAAGGGTTATTTTTAACCAGGAGCTTTGTCATTATTGGCCAAATATGGCTGTTTCCAAAGGGTTGATTTTATATCATGGCTCTATAATATCCTCATTGGAGGCAGCAGATGACTCAGAAAATAGATGACTATGAGCAAAACATGGTGAGCTCAAAGTCTGTCTAGATGGACAGGACAAACTGACCTATTGCTGAAGTAGGTGCTAAACCCCATGAATAGGGGTTGATTGCTCTACTCAAACTTGCAGTGAGGAGCCAGGAGGACAACGCGGGAGGAATCACAGTACTCCCCATATAAATTCTCATCCCAAATTCTGCTAGTAAATACTCAGCCAGCCACCTTAATCCCAATGGCAAAAAACTTGCCACTTCCTTTGCTTATTTGCACAGGAATGAACTTGAAAAAATTAAGAAGATGGAGGAGTATCTGTAACCACAGCTCCGCTCCTCTGGTACCATTCCCTGGGGCAGATCTGAAGTGCCACAAGGAGTTTTTCTGCTGAGGTAACACCATGTCCTCCCTTCATCTATAAACCTATCTCTTTCCAGTATAGCTGTGTCCACAACCAGGCTCCTTCTGCAGCAGCCACAACTCGTCTGTTCACATCACATACTCATCATGCAGAAATGTATGATATTGACTTAGTCTCTCTCGAGTACCTTCATCACTGTATGCTTTGCATGGTGCTTTAGAGTATGTGATTTGGAAGTCAAGTCCAGCTGGTAGAAACCCATGTCTTTGACTAGCAAGGGCTCTGACCTGGTGTCTCCCCAGACTCCCATGAGACCAGAAGTCATCACTCAGAAGACCAGAAAGGTGTTGGATTTGAATAACCATATGTCTGTATTTCTCATCACTCAACCTACTCTTTTTTGAAGCGTCTTTTTAATCTGTAACTCCCATAAATTTTGGATTTTTCATGCTGTGATAGATTCTCTTCTTTCTCACAGACATGGGAGAAACTCAGAAAATCAGGATTCTTTTACTATTTGGCTATCTTTTACTTTTTTTCAGAGAACAGTGGAATCTGCCTTGCCCCTTTTGGCCAAGAGCTGTAATTGGATGACAGCAGTGAGAAGACCTTTTTAATAAATACCAGGAGACTTTTAAAGTCTGTGTCTCAAGAGGCCTTAAGATCCCACTTCTGTGGTATAGCCTGTTCTGCCTGCCCTGACACATTCCATCTTTCCCTTGTTATATGTCTCTGTGTTATATATCTCTTTATCATCCAGTCATATATGTATTTCCAGTTGAAACATGGTCAAGGAACTGGGATGCTGCCACGTGTGGCTTAAGAGACTGTCTTGAGGTAGTGATGAAGGGTATCAGTTTGGTTTTTTAATCTGGGTACAGTCATCCCATGTCTTCCAGCTACCCGAGAAAACAGAAATAGCTCAGATTTCTCTTTTTTATTATTATTATTTTTCTTTCCTCCAGTCAAAAGCTGAAGCTTTCCAGAAAACATTTCGCTTCCCTGTTACCTGAATATTTATTCAATCTTATGTCAGCTCATTTCAAAAATCATAGGCTGAGATAAGAGGAAATAACAGCGTCCCTTTTCCAGCCAGTTCTTGTTCATGGTGCTGTGCACTACATATATCCTGCAAGATGATGAAGAAAATAAACAGATTTATCAGCGCCCTGCAACCTGAGTATCGACCATGCAAGAGAAAAATGAAACCTTCTTCCAAGATTTATTTGGGATATACTCACAGACCTCGGGAAAATAAGTATATAAAAGGTTATGTTCATCCCTGTTGACTCCGTGTGATTACATGGAGGATACAAAGCTTTCCTATACAAGCAACACAGCCATGCATTTATTAAACACAATGTCCCATTAAGAATTATGTGTCAGACATTCAAGGAGGCATCGGTAACATCCTCTGTCTTGTCTCACAGAAAATAAGGGGTCGGGGAGTACGAGGTTAGCCTCACTTTACAGGATGCAAGGCATCAGTCCGCGATGATGAAGTGGGATGGTAGGTTGACTCTCACACATTGGCCAGTGCAATTCCCTCTTGGAAAGTGCCCGTGAGCCCATCTAATCCATTCTGCCCGAGGCATTGTGTCAAAGCCATGAAAGAGCTGGTGAAGCATCACAAGGAATTCTTATTAAATTGTCAGGGATCTTTGTGCTGGAGTCAGACTTCCAATATTTTATGGCTGACGTTGCCTTCTTTACATGCAGCAGATGGGGACTGTGCTGTAAACCAGGGCAGTTGTGAAGATATGACAGATCTCTGCTGCTACAGCTATTAGTCTTCCCAGGAAGAGCTGCTGGTTTCCCCTCTATCTTCCTCAATCTTTCATACCTAATGACACACACCAGGATAAGTAACTGGGTGAACTGGGCTCACCTCCCAAGCAGCGTGGGCCAACTTTTCCACACACTCCAGGAGCACAGGAGAAAGGGGGACAAGCCTAGAGCTTTGGGGAGAGAAGAAGACCATTTAGACAGACAGCTTATCTACTCTGAGCTGAGATAAATGCCACCCTTTGTGCCCATTCCGTGGTGAGCAGCACACAAAGAACAGAATATTTCAGCAAAAATTTCCTCCCCCTCTCAATTCCAATGACAAAGTATTCAACTTTTCAAAATATTCATTTTTGTCCTTCTTCAGTCTTCTATATCTCGTGCTGTAGACATCTAGCAGGCAAAGCAGTAATTTGTCTCCTGGCCAGGAATTTTTGAGCTGGAAAAATCACAGAATAGCTGAAGTAGGAAGAGACATTCATGCTTTTGATGTGAGAGTATCCAAACCACTGAAACAGCTTACAGAGGAGGGCACTAAACTCTCCAGCTCTCACAAGCTTCATGATAGACTGCTTTTCAAAAAATAGCAGCTCTTAAATTTTAATCAAAAGTTATTGGATTCCATGCAGGTAGCGTTGCTAACAGTAGATGGCCAGTGAATAGAAAATGTCAGCTTAGATGTTCACAACTATCTGCTTCCTATTCCAGTCTGGGAGCATTTGTATTGTTTAAGATGCATCTTAAGGATGCTGACTTAATCAAAATCCCCTAGTTTTGCCTTGTTAAGACTCATATCTTGGCATTTTGAGAAAGAAATACTGCCCATGGGAGTGGGTTTAGTTTCAATAAAAGGGTGGCTCGTAGTCTCAAAATTTTTTCTTCCAGTGGAAATTTGAAGCAGATTAACAGTGTGTTGTTCAAGATGCACATGCATTGACTTGATTATGGCCTGCAAGCACTGCAAACTAGAAGAAAATATATATACACAATAGAAAAATGGTTAGTCTTGCTTTAACAGACATCCTGAAATCTAGCAATGAAACCAAGCACAAATAAATTCAAACTACATACAAGATACGTGCTGTTAGTGATGAGGTTACTCAAACACTTACAAAGATCAGTTTATATCTAGATTGACTACTTTTCTTGCAGATCTGCTCCAGCACATATCTAAATGCTGAAATCCCTGTGAATGCCAGCATGGCCAGCTCCCTCTGCTACAGGTCATCAGGGAATTGCTCCCCTCAGTGCCCACAGACTCATCAAATGCTTCCACATTTGATGAAAACTCCCCAAATAAACACTGAAGGAAGAGGAATATTAATTCAGTAACCAGGAGGACAATTTGTCCTTTTTTCCAGCACGGATCCTGAATCAGATCCATATCTGAACCGTCCCAGGTTCGGCTCTATGAAACGCTTCTATATATTTTAACTATTTTAACGTTTCTAACCATTTTAACATGTATATACACATCACTCTGAACACACAACTTCCAAAACTGAGAAATCACTGCAAGGTTTTTCCTGGAGAAAAGATGAAATGACCCTAAGGCCCTAACAGAAGTGACTTCATTTGCCATCGGTTTCCATTTGCAGTATCTCTGGTGGTTTCCATGAACAGGCTCACCACACACGCTGGCAAGGGACAGTCCTTCTTTTAACCCAGTCATAAAATCACAGAATCATAGAATGGTTGGGGTTGGAAGGGACCTCAAAGATCATCCAGTTCCAACCCCTGCCATAGGGACCTTCCACCAGACCAGGTTGCTCAAAGCCCCATCCAACCTGGTCTTGAACACCTCCACAGATGGGACATCCACAGTCAATGTGCAGATTTTCAATGCCCCTCCCCAAAAGTACCTGGAAACAGCATGAAGCAATGTAAACACAGGCACCGAAATGGAAAGAAAATACAGCTCTTGGCAAAAGCTGTCCCCTGGTTACAACCAAAAGCAGTGGGTTGGTTTTATCACATTAAGCTGTTACTGTAGAATGAACAGGAAAAGCCCTTTCCTCATGTTTTCTGGACAAGGTAACGGATTTTGTAGCTGCTGAGCGTATAAGCCACTCATAGGCAAAAAGAAATGATGCTGTGTGTAGGACAAGGGGTCTCAATATTGCTTTCAAGCCCACTAATGCACTTAAAAATAAGATTTACATCTGGGTTAACAAATTGCTTCTGGGCGAAGAAACCAACACTTTCCTAATTTTCCAAGGGAGCTCACTTTGTTTGGTAACATTGCTTCCTTGTAAGCATTGCAAAAATAAACAACAAAAACCAGGGTGTTTTCTGAGCCCGTGTTTTGCTGTAATTCACCAAACACAGGTGTAAATTAATGATGATCTAATGAACTAGACAAGGGAGAGAGGTGCCGCCAGTGAATCACCTGCTAACACCCTGTCTGCAGCCAGGGAAGAAAGCTCATTTGTTTATGTGCCTCACATTTCCTTGTGCAGTGTAGTATAATTTAAGAGATTTTTTTATTTCAACTGTTTGCTTATCTCTAATTACCATATGCCAGGGTTGTGCATTATTTCAGCAGCAAACCCTCTTAAATATCCAACCAGGAGCCATTTTGTCAGCAAGTCATGTTGCTCTGTAATCACAGAGCAGCACGTTGGAGATTTTTAGAAGAAAAACCCCTTCTCCACACACATCATCAGGTGGTGACACCCCTCACTTCACCCATTGCAGGGTCTCCAGGTTTAAGGTCACAAATATGGTAAGTGTGGAAAGGAGGGTGAGTCCAACAACAAAGTCTTGGGGGGAAAGAAAACCAGACAGAAGAACCCAGTGGCAAGAAAAGGACCTCCTCAGTAAACTCCTCAACAGCCTCTTGGGGCTGTGGGTGGGACATGGGGATGCCTGTGCCATCCCATGGGTCCCCAGCACATTCACAGAATCACAGAATCTTCTAGGTTGGAAGGGCCCTTAAAGATCATCTTGTCCAACCGTCAACCTAACTGACAAAAATAGACACCCACACAACAAACAAGGAGCATCATCACTAAACCATACCTCCCAGCACTACATCAACCTGTCTTTTGAACACCTCCAGGGATGGTGCCTCAACCACCTCCCTGGGCAGCCCATTCCAATGGCTGATAACCCTTCTGGTGAAAAAAATTTTCCTAATATTCAGCCTAAATCTACCATGGTGCAGCTTGAGGCCATTCCCAGGAACCTGCAGCCCCCCGGGCAACAGGAGAGCTGAGGGGCTCCCCCGACATGAGACAAGAGGATGCGATCCCCATGGGTGAAAATTCATTTCCAACCCTCTTGGCTGCATCAAACCGGTTTCTCCTTGTCACCCTCAGAGTTTCTTCATCTTATAAGCTCTGCCCTGATTGTTTTTGTCTCCAGTGGGTTCAATGGTCTATCACTCTTCCCATTGACTCCTCTAGCTGCTGAGCTCACTCCAGTACCTCCAGGTTCCCATCACTAACCATCCTTCATGCCTCACCATTTAAGCTATTTAGATTCCCTTTCCCTTTCATTGCACAGATTAGTTTTTCAACCACAATTTAGGAGGGGGCACATAGCTGTGCTCTGGGCATGCAGGTGGAACCGTGGCTGCATTGCAGGAGCAGAAGATGCACATTTGCCATTAGGGAGCACTGATGCTAAAAAGGGGAGAGCAGTGGTACCCGGACCTCCTTGTCCTGTGCTTAGGAGGTTGTGTCACTGCTGGCTTAAGCTTTCCCTACGTTGTAGCAGCTGGGGCTGTTTTCTGCGATAGATTTTAAAATTCAAGATAAATAAGAATCATTGCCCTCTTAAAAAACTAGACAAGAGCTGCAGGCAGACATTGATCAGAGGAGAAAAGGTAATTTGTCGCTGACCGTGACGCTGCTAAATCACCTAAGGTGAGCGACTCTTACCGACGCAGGTTACTGTGCTTGTCACATTAAGCCAGGAATGTCCTGCACAAAATTAATTATATTTAAAAAAAAAACAAACCACAGTAGGGAAAAGGAAGCATGACAGAGTTCATATAAAAAAAAAATACAGTAGGGAAAAGGAAGCATGACAGAGTTCAAAGGGCAATTATGCTTTATGAGGATGATTAATTATCACAGAAAACATCTTCAAGGAAACCAAGGGCTGCCACCAAGGCTGCTTTCTGGCACAACAGCACTGGTGCTGTTGATGTTGCCTGGTCAGGCGCTGGCCAGAGCAGAGTCGATCCAAATTCTCACGTGAGGACATGCTCAGACCAACTGCCCACATTCAAAGTAAGTGGACATTGCCCATGGCCCACCATGTTCTCCTCACTCAAACCTCCCTCAACCATAGAGTCACAGAATGGTTCAGGTTGGAATGGACCTTAAAGATCATCCAGTTCCACATCCCCTGCCCTGGGCAAGGATAACTCCCACTATATGGACCTTAAAGAACATCCAGTTCCACCCCCCCTGCCCTGGGCAAGGATAACTCCCACTAGACCAGGTTTCTCAAAGCCCCATTCAGCCTGGCCATCTACACCAACGGTGACTTTTCCCTTTCATTAATGATAACAGTGCCCACCACCAGCACTAAGACAAAGAAACACATTTGTGAGCCACAAAAGCTCGAGCCAGGAACAGAGCACGTGGCTTGGAAGGAAAGCTTCTCGTTGAAAGTCATGGAACAGACGTGGCACTTGACAATCTCTTATCTGTCCTCCAACACAAGCCCTGATGCTTAGTCACCGGAATAACAGCAGTCATACTCATTGCGCTTTAAGACAGCTCACAGAGTCATAGCCAGTCCCATCAGGAATAAATTAACGTTGAAACGGGAGGAGAAGAGGTGAATATTCTTGTGGCAAACACAAGAATCACCATTGGGTTTATTATGGACAATCCAGACCAGTAGTAATATCTTTTCACTTACCCATTGGCTGCTGAATCATCCCTCACACCAGTTGGTTCCCAGGAGGACAACGGTGACTTCAGTCTCCCACTGTCCTCAGCAGCCTTGGCTGAGCATTGCTGTCATCTTCTCTCACATGAGAAGGATGTAATCTGCACCACAACAAAACATAGTTCTTCTTTCCCAAGGCATTTTAATTCTAAAACATTTCAATCTGAAAAAAAAAAAAAAAAAAAAAAAAAAAAATAAAAAAAATTAGAGCTGCCAGGAACAGGGTTGGGCAAGGTTCACCAGTCACTTATCTAATTGTATTTCTGTAATTGTTTGCGTAGCTTAAGGTTCTTGTCATGCATGAAACCACAAAGAAACACCAAACTCCTTTCTGTGACCCCGCTTCATTTGAGTTCGTTGCACGCTTAACCGTGCAGAAATTAGCACTTGTTAGTCCTGTGATCCACCGCGGCTAATTCTGCTTTGCTCAATTCCATCAAGCCAACAGGCGAGGATTTAGAAATGTGCTGTTATTTCCTGCAGCAGCCTTCCCTCTCAGCCGGGAGCTGAGCAGCAGCCCTTCACTTCAGTCTCCGCTCGCCCAGCTGGAGTTAAATCAAAGCGCTGCTTCTCCCGCTTCCAACCTGCTGCCATTTCATACCCCAGCAGTGCCGGATGCACGCGGGAAGGAGGGTTCAGCTGTAAGCAAACACCACCAAACACTAAAAACAGAAATGTATTTAGGAGTTAAGAGACCTTCCAACACCCAACCACCACGGCAGCTCCTCTTCCCAACCCCCGCTTACTTCACTTCTTACTCCATTTACCGCTAGAGCAAGAAACACAGTCAGACCCGCTGAGGGCAGCAAAGGAGTTTCTCTTTATAAGTGTCTGTTTGTGTTCAGAGGAACAAGGAACTGAACGCGGAGTTTTGCAAGTGAAAAAATCCTCAGGGGCTGGAGCTATTTCCAGGTTTTGTTGGTAATTAATGAGGCTTTGGAGTGGACTCCAACACAGGAGTTGAAGGATTCAGCTTTTCACTTCCAGGGAGGTGGCAGTCGTCAGCCTGTTAGTAAAGTAAAGTACACCACTGGTGCATATTCTCACATCTTAAGCAACAACTAAAAGATTTCTCCATTATAAAGCAAATCCATCCAGGAGGAGCATTAGGTTCAGCTGGTTTTCAAGCCACCTATTTGAAGTGCTTAATTGCTTATTAGAAATCACACTCCAAACTAGATCTGCACTGGGGCTTGGGAGCCTACAGGAGGATTCAGGCTGGCTTTAGGTGCCTATATGTAAATGCAATCTAGGAATCATCTACTCAGTGGGAAAATAAACCTGGAGTCATCCAGGCTCAGCAGCTCCCTCCCTCCCTGCTTGTATTCAGTGCTCCCTCTGCCCACGCAGGGCTGATTCTGGGCACTTCCAGAGCGGGAAAAGGGCTTGTGACTGATGTTTGTGCCTTTTGGGCTATTTTGGTATCTTCTCACAGCTTTATACTTGGACTCGCCTGCCCTCTTGCTGCCAAAAGCACGGGGGTTAATCTGTCCAGCTGACATGTTAGTGGAAGTTCAGACATTTAGCCAGGCATAATAGAAGATTGGTAAATTTGCCCTGGGAGTTGAAGTCTCCTTCTCTTCCATGCTTAGAAAGCAAGTGGGTTTTTTGTCTTGGCACTGACTGATGGGTCTGAGCAACCTGATCTGGTGTGAGGTGTCCCTGCCCATGGCAGGGGGGTTGGAACTTGCTGGTCTTTAAAGTCCTTTCCAACCCAAACCACTCTATGATTCTATGTTCAAGTGTCACCAACCACTGTGCCCTTGCTCTGAGCAGCAGAGTTGCTTCTTGGAGCTGCTAACAAGGAGTTATGCATCACTAAACCACTAATCCTTCAAAAGTAAGCCCTTTATTTCTTATTTATTTCCTGCAGTTTCCAGCGTTTCTGTGTGTACCTTTTGAAGCTTTTCCCAGAAACGCAGGCAAAAATTAAGATCAAAAAGGGCTTAAGTTTTCTGGTTTGTAGCCAAGAGCCCAGTTCCATTAAGTTGATCAAGAAATAAGAAGAAAACCCTGGTGGGAAAGATTTGCAAAGAATTGCTGGTTTTTTTCTAAGTATAGTCAAAGTTTCACTCAAGTTCTATGCAACAGATTGTGCTGCTTTCCCTATGCTGAACTTCACTTTCTCCAAAAAAGAGCAATGTTGGGAACCCAACCGATCAATTTGAATGAGTCCATTACAGACGGGTGCTCCCCACATCCATCACCTCCCCTCAGGCTCCCCACGGACACAGAATGAGGCCTGAGGTGTTTGCCAAACACTTTGGACAAAGAACTTTCAGCCCATGTTATGTTTCTCGACGACTTCTCTCAGTTGCTGAAGCACAGCCAGCTGCCAAAGCACACTGAATCAGCGCAGCTCCCTACCTGCATCGCTTAAAATATTTTTAACCAGAAAAACAACAGCTCTCCAAAGGCAGGTAAATACATATTTCCATTCTGGAAAATTACGTTTTCAACACGCAGGTCACGCAGGGCTCAAAAGCATCACCAGGAACACCCCAGTGGCTGTGGGAGCACCCACAAATAACAGAGGGGCCAAACAGCAGAACTTAATGCTCCGCTTTTATTCTTGTAAACATTGCTGAATCTGTATTTTCATTATTCATGCAGCATGAGGTGACCAATCCACTAATGCTGCATTAAGTAGGACACAGAGTAGGAATGTGTCCCTGGCACTTATTTAAATAACTTAAATATTTCAGGAACACGATGCTTTCACAAGGAATCAAACCAAGACAGGCTAATGCTGGGGTTTCCAGGGCATCTATGGACCCTGAGCATCCTTAAAGCCATCCTTGGGAAGAGGACAGCTTGCTTAGCACCCGGCAGAATTAATCCTGTAGGTGTATGTGTCAACATTGAATTGTCTTACTCATCTATTAACCTTGATGAAAAATTATTTTAATAGCCCTCATTATCTTATTCATTTATAATTTGAGCGTGATCAGGAATGAATAGCTGCTAATGTTACAAAAATAGCTCTCTGTATTTTTATTGTGCATGAAGGTAAGTAATTGTCTCAGTAGCTCAACTCACTCAGACACTCCTTCCTTTCTCTTGGCCTTCAAAAGAAAAGGAGGCTTTCCCAAACTACAGAAAGGCCCAATCTGGGCCTTTGAGTAACCTGGTCTGGTGGGAGATGTCCCTGTCCATGCCAAGGCTTGGAACTACATGATCTTTAAGGCCCCTTCCAACTTCAACCATTCTATAATTCTATGATCTTCATCCCTGTACCACTTTAAGCATCTTGCAGGGCTGTGGGCTGGAGCCCAGAACCAAATATGATGACCCTCATTCACACATGGCCCTACTTTATTTATGTCTCGAGTAATTTTATTGTTAAAGGACATGCTGGGACTAGATATTACTGACTTGTAACAAAAAAAAAAAACAACCTGGAGCATTAGAGTCTCTTCCAAGTGATCACACCTAGAAACAATCCATGGTCCCAAACATCCATGGACTAGATGATCTCTAGAGGTCCCTTCCAACTCTGTCAAATCTGTGAATCTGTCCCAGTAGGACTCACAGGGAACTGTGGTATTTCTTTTAGGCATCTTGCTGGAAACCATATATATATTGAATGGTCAGCTATATCCTGGCCTATCCATTCCCACAGGGTTTCCTAAAATGAGAAGAAATTCAAAGATTTCTGTATTGTGCATTTTTCTCTTGAAAAAAATAAGTCAATGAAATCCCTGTACCACTTCAAGTATCCTGCAGGGCTGTGGGCTGGAGCCCAGAACCAAACATGATCTTTAAGGCCCCTTCCAACTTCAACCATTCTATAATTCTATGATCTTCATCCCTGTACCACTTTAAGCATCTTGCAGGGCTGTGGGCTGGAGCCCAGAACCAAATATGATGACCCTCATTCACACATGGCCCTACTTTATTTATGTCTTGAGTAATTTTATTGTTAAAGAACATGCTGGGACTAGATATTACTGACTTGTAACAAAAAAAAAAAAAAACCTGGAGCATTAGAGTCTCTTCCAAGTGATCACACCTAGAAACAATCCATGGTCCCAAACATCCATGGACTAGATGATCTCTAGAGGTCCCTTCCAACTCTGTCAAATCTGTGAATCTGTCCCAGTAGGACTCACAGGGAACTGTGGTATTTCTTTTAGGCATCTTGCTGGAAACCATATATATATTGAATGGTCAGCTATATCCTGGCCTATCCATTCCCACAGGGTTTCCTAAAATGAGAAGAAATTCAAAGATTTCTGTATTGTGCATTTTTCTCTTGAAAAAAATAAGTCAATGAAAGAAAATAACTCCTTTTTTTTCCACGCCCCAAGGAAAATACCAACTTTTCCACCATAATCTCACCTCCCTTTTAGTCAAATATTCCTTTTAGGCCACAAAGCAGAGAGATCAAAAGTAGAAACCTGTTTCTGCAAATATCCTACTAGTGGAGTATTAAACTAGAATATATTGGCCCTCACTAATTATTATGCTTATGGGGTCATCTGGAAACCCTTGATGGACCTGTAATGCTCACCTGCACTCCATCCAAGATCTTTAAATGGGGCTCTGTGCACTCAGTGGCCCAGGACCAGGCTGAGATGCTGCTGTACATGGGTGGAGGAGCCCACATGGGTCAAGAGGAGACCTTGCAGGCCAACAGGGTGGCATTGGGGGACAGATGGCCTCATGAGGTGACCCTGCCATGCTGTACGCTTCTGCCAGGACACCCACACTGGCATCGCTCACTGGAATGCTATAGAGAGGCAAGGGATTTAAGGAGGAAGGGTTTTGCCATCCAACTGTATTTTCAATGGAAATGTGTCTTTTGAAGTAAAGAAAAACATTCTGAGAAAAATTTTGCATTATGAAGCATGCTCATTTCCCATACTGAAAGGGCACCAAAAGCCCTACCTCCAGCCCCACCACTGGTAGAAGAGAAACTTCTCAAGTTTGGATCTGCTTTTTCTTTGAAATTTTATTTGCAAGACAAGAAGAAAACCAGGTCTGGGTTTCTCAGTAAATCAGTAAAAACATCTTGGTTTAGCTAAGAGAAAATAATAGTAATAATCTGGCTTTCATCTCCTACAGTGATGCACGCAGAACACCGTCCTGCAGAGAACACAGAAGAAAAGCTGAAGGGTGTTGTTTTGTTTAAGCCCAGCCAGGCTGTGAACAGTGGGGTTTTTACTATATTCTTTTGTTTCAGTTTCTTGCCACAAAACCTTACCCTACTCACGGGAAAATTTACAAGAAAACAAAAGCTTTCAACATTTTCCACGGAAGAACAGAACTGAAGCAACAAATGGCATTTCTCAGGCAATTCTAATTGCAGGTTATTATCCTCGCTCCTGTAACACAGGAAGAAATCTGTTGTGAAATCATTTACCTAAATTCAGCCCTGGATAAAATGATACACTCTCAGGATAACTCCTTCCCGACAGCAAGGCGCAAAGGGAACTGGCTGAGGACTTTGAGCCCCAGTATAACACCAATAACTAATAACTTTCTGTTTTTGAGTTACCTGTAGGACCACAAACGAAGGCTCAGTATGGAGATGTTTACTACTGGACCAAACATTTATTACTAAGAGAAATCTAGAGAAATCTCTGTTCCCTGATGGGTGATAAGTGTTGATTGGACTTCTGACTCTGACAGATGCTTTCCATTTTACCAATAACCAAGAGACTGCTCAGCTCCAGCTGACGAGAGAGCATATGGAGAGACAAAAATAGAGAACTCTAAAATTGGAGATTCACACAGAAAACTGGGGGGGAGGAAAGCAGCACGTTTCCACGATCCCATTTCAATTTTACGCTGACACTGTCAGCGTGAGCTATGTAAGAAAGCAAAAAACCAACAAGAAGTAGGGTAAAGTCTCTAGAAGCAACACAGACAGATCCCTGTGATGTGAATAATACTAAACCTTCTCTGACCCAAAATGAGCTTCATCCAAATATAAGTTAATGATGGTTTTTAGTCTAAAAGATGCCAATCTGCTGCTTTCCTTTGATATGGAATTCACTGCTAAAAACTTAAGGAACGCATTTATCTCTTCATAGTTTAATCCTTCGGGAGGCATAAAGCCATCATAAAGGCTGTGTGGGTTTTAAATGACACCTTAATGACTATAGCAGAAGATAAGAATCAGTCCATTTCAAAAGACTTCCAACATTAAAAGAAAGATGGGACTGAATTATTCAGCCTGCCTGCAGTGTTATTGGATAACTGAGGGCAGGTTATTGAGTTTAAAAAAATGCAGGTATTGCAATAATCGTAATTTATCGTTGTATAGAACTTGAGTTCTGATTCTTAGGAGCATTAAATCAGCTGACTTATGAATAATGTTTGATTGGCTTTACGTTTTGAGGGCATTTACTTTCAAATAAAATCTACAAGCATGTCAGACGGTAGGAGGATTCTTAAAGTGGCAGAAGTTTTCCCTTTGCTCCTCTCGCTGGGACACCTAATCATCTGCACTTGAATTGTCAAAGTTCCCACTTTGAACAGAAAGGAAAGGACCTAGAAAGGACCTGGAAATAATTTAACTTTTAAAAGCTTTTACTAATGTGAACTCATTTTTTCTTAATAGTGCTGAAAAGCTTGTGGTTTTTGTTAGGTGCCAGCACAGGGGAATTATTTTTTTTTTAAATATTGCATTTTAAAGTTGAAGAAGTAACTAATACTGTATTGCATTTCATGCATTAGACTGATACAAACAGAGGTATGTTTCATTTTAAATAATAAAAATATTTTAAAAAATAATAAAAGTCAGACCATCTTTCCATAAAGTTTGACTTCTAAGTACTAGTAAAGAGATTACAGTCAAATGTTGGGGTTTCCCACAGGTTTACAACTAGAAAAACACTAGGTAATTGTCACTGGTGGCTTAGATCATTTCAATCCCACCAGTTGCCAACAGACCATGAGTCTGCTGGTTCTTGTGCTCCTACTGCAACACTTAACAGGGGGGTGAAGTAGGTACATCAGAGGTATATTTTAAAGACTGCTGGATCCCAGCCCTTCAGTCCTCAGTGCACAGAAAAAGAGCCAGAAGGTGATTTTTAAAAAAATGGAAATAAGGGGGGGCTTGATTTGTGACTTGCAGATGAAAGCCCCAACCAAGAGTCCTACTGGCACCCACCCAGAAGAGCAATCAAGTGTTGCTCACCCACACACAAAGATACCTGCAGGTGGGTGCTGGAGAGATGTTCTCCCCCAAGAGGCACCAGGAGGACCTGGAGATGAGGACACCCCTCAGCTGCCTTCGGATCAAACGATGCTTTGGGCTTCCACCTCTGCAGTGGGTGCTCTTCCCTCTCTCCACGTCAGCCAAGACCTGCAGACATTTTCCCCTCTTTTACCTTATTTTTGGCACTGTCACTACATCAACATCTTCACAGCATCCTCATACTCTTTTCCAGGCAGGGATGAAGATAAGGGAGGGCATGTGTGTGGCACCACAAGGTCCAAATGTCCTGCTCCACACTCCAAGCCTGGCTTCTTCCTGCAGAAATCACTTCTGCAAAATCCCTGGAAAAGGGGAAACGTCAGGCCTCCACACAGAACAATTAAAGCCTTAGTCTACCGGAGACAAAACACATTCTGTATAATTAATTTTGGAAGAGGACAGATGACATTACTCTCTATCCCACTCCAAATACTTTGTTCTTAGCAGTGAAAATTGAGAGCTGAATTCACACAGATTTTTGATG
>NW_015090795.1:2352592-2388627 GCF_001431845.1 Calidris pugnax
TTTTTGTCTTGGCACTGACTGATGGGTCTGAGCAACCTGATCTGGTGTGAGGTGTCCCTGCCCATGGCAGGGGGGTTGGAACTTGCTGGTCTTTAACGTCCTTTCCAACCCAAACCACTCTATGATTCTATGTTCAAGTGTCACCAACCACTGTGCCCTTGCTCTGAGCAACAGAGTTGCTTCTTGGAGCTGCTAACAAGGAGTTATGCATCACTAAACCACTAATCCTTCAAAAGTAAGCCCTTTATTTCTTATTTATTTCCTGCAGTTTCCAGCGTTTCTGTGTGTACCTTTTGAAGCTTTTCCCAGAAACGCAGGCAAAAATTAAGATCAAAAAGGGCTTAAGTTTTCTGGTTTGTAGCCAAGAGCCCAGTTCCATTAAGTTGATCAAGAAATAAGAAGAAAACCCTGGTGGGAAAGATTTGCAAAGAATTGCTGGTTTTTTTCTAAGTATAGTCAAAGTTTCACTCAAGTTCTATGCAACAGATTGTGCTGCTTTCCCTATGCTGAACTTCACTTTCTCCAAAAAAGAGCAATGTTGGGAACCCAACCGATCAATTTGAATGAGTCCATTACAGACGGGTGCTCCCCACATCCATCACCTCCCCTCAGGCTCCCCACAGACACAGAATGAGCCTGAGGTGTTTGCCAAACCCTTTGGACAAAGAACTTTCAGCCCATGTTATGTTTCTCGACGACTTCTCTCAGTTGCTGAAGCACAGCCAGCTGCCCAAGCACACTGAATCAGCGCAGCTCCCTACCTGCATCGCTTAAAATATTTTTAACCAGAAAAACAACAGCTCTCCAAAGGCAGGTAAATACATATTTCCATTCTGGAAAATTACGTTTTCAACACGCAGGTCACGCAGGGCTCAAAAGCATCACCAGGAACACCCCAGTGGCTGTGGGAGCACCCACAAATAACAGAGGGGCCAAACAGCAGAACTTAATGCTCCGCTTTTATTCTTGTAAACATTGCTGAATCTGTATTTTCATTATTCATGCAGCATGAGGTGACCAATCCACTAATGCTGCATTAAGTAGGACACAGAGTAGGAATGTGTCCCTGGCACTTATTTAAATAACTTAAATATTTCAGGAACACGATGCTTTCACAAGGAATCAAACCAAGACAGGCTAATGCTGGGGTTTCCAGGGCATCTATGGACCCTGAGCATCCTTAAAGCCATCCTTGGGAAGAGGACAGCTTGCTTAGCACCCGGCAGAATTAATCCTGTAGGTGTATGTGTCAACATTGAATTGTCTTATTCATCTATTAACCTTGATGAAAAATTATTTTAATAGCCCTCATTATCTTATTCATTTATAATTTGAGCGTGATCAGGAATGAATAGCTGCTAATGTTACAAAAATAGCTCTCTGTATTTTTATTGTGCATGAAGGTAAGTAATTGTCTCAGTAGCTCAACTCACTCAGACACTCCTTCCTTTCTCTTGGCCTTCAAAAGAAAAGGAGGCTTTCCCAAACTACAGAAAGGCCCAATCTGGGCCTTTGAGCAACCTGGTCTGGTGGGAGATGTCCCTGTCCATGCCAAGGCTTGGAACTTGCTGGTCTTTAAGGTCCCTTCCAACTCCAACCATTCTATGATTCTATGATCTTCATCCCTGTACCACTTCAAGTATCCTGCAGGGCTGTGGGCTGGAGCCCAGAACCAAATATGATGACCCTCATTCACACATGGCCCTACTTTATTTATGTCTTGAGTAATTTTATTGTTAAAGAACATGCTGGGACTAGATATTACTGACTTGTAACAAAAAAAAAAAAAAACCTGGAGCATTAGAGTCTCTTCCAAGTGATCACACCTAGAAACAATCCATGGTCCCAAACATCCATGGACTAGATGATCTCTAGAGGTCCCTTCCAACTCTGTCGAATCTGTGAATCTGTCCCAGTAGGACTCACAGGGAACTCGGCTTCTGTGAAACTGAAAACCCAGCTGTGGTGTTTCTTTTAGGCATCTTGCTGGAAACCATATATATTTTGAATGGTCAGCTATATCCTGGCCTATCCATTCCCACAGGGTTTCCTAAAATGAGAAGAAATTCAAAGATTTCTGCATGTGGTATTTCTTTTAGGCATCTTGCTGGAAACCATATATATATTGAATGGTCAGCTATATCCTGGCCTATCCATTCCCACAGGGTTTCCTAAAATGAGAAGAAATTCAAAGATTTCTGTATTGTGCATTTTTCTCTTGAAAAAAATAAGTCAATGAAAGAAAATAACTCCTTTTTTTTCCACGCCCCAAGGAAAATACCAACTTTTCCACCATAATCTCACCTCCCTTCATTGTGCATTTTCCTCTTGAAAAAAAAAAGTCAATGAAAGAAAATACCTCCTTTTTTTCCACACCCCAAGGAAAATGCCAACTTTTCCACCATAATCTCACCTCCCTTTTAGTCAAATATTCCTTTTAGGCCACAAA
Organism: Calidris pugnax; assembly: GCF_001431845.1. Taxonomy (NCBI): domain Eukaryota; kingdom Metazoa; phylum Chordata; class Aves; order Charadriiformes; family Scolopacidae; genus Calidris; species Calidris pugnax. The sequence continues at coordinate 2,355,042 of NW_015090795.1, forward strand.
GCAGAGAGATCAAAAGTAGAAACCTGTTTCTGCAAATATCCTACTAGTGGAGTATTAAACTAGAATATATTGGCCCTCACTAATTATTATGCTTATGGGGTCATCTGGAAACCCTCAATGGACCTGTAACACTCACCCGTACCCCATCCAAGATCTTTAAATGGGGCTCTGTGCACTCAGTGGCCCAGGACCAGGCTGAGATGCTGCTGTACATGGGTGGAGGAGCCCACATGGGTCAAGAGGAGACCTTGCAGGCCAACAGGGTGGCATTGGGGGACAGATGGCCTCATGAGGTGACCCTGCCATGCTGTACGCTTCTGCCAGGACACCCACACTGGCATCGCTCACTGGAATACTATAGAGAGGCAAGGGATTTAAGGAGGAAGGGTTTTGCCATCCAACTGTATTTTCAATGGAAATGTGTCTTTTGAAGTAAAGAAAAACATTCTGAGAAAAATTTTGCATTATGAAGCATGCTCATTTCCCATACTGAAAGGGCACCAAAAGCCCTACCTCCAGCCCCACCACTGGTAGAAGAGAAACTTCTCAAGTTTGGATCTGCTTTTTCTTTGAAATTTTATTTGCAAGACAAGAAGAAAACCAGGTCTGGGTTTCTCAGTAAATCAGTAAAAACATCTTGGTTTAGCTAAGAGAAAATAATAGTAATAATCTGGCTTTCATCTCCTACAGTGATGCACGCAGAACACCGTCCTGCAGAGAACACAGAAGAAAAGCTGAAGGGTGTTGTTTTGTTTAAGCCCAGCCAGGCTGTGAACAGTGGGGTTTTTACTATATTCTTTTGTTTCAGTTTCTTGCCACAAAACCTTACCCTACTCACGGGAAAATTTACAAGAAAACAAAAGCTTTCAACATTTTCCACGGAAGAACAGAACTGAAGCAACAAATGGCATTTCTCAGGCAATTCTAATTGCAGGTTATTATCCTCGCTCCTGTAACACAGGAAGAAATCTGTTGTGAAATCATTTACCTAAATTCAGCCCTGGATAAAATGATACACTCTCAGGATAACTCCTTCCCGACAGCAAGGCGCAAAGGGAACTGGCTGAGGACTTTGAGCCCCAGTATAACACCAATAACTAATAACTTTCTGTTTTTGAGTTACCTGTAGGACCACAAACGAAGGCTCAGTATGGAGATGTTTACTACTGGACCAAACATTTATTACTAAGAGAAATCTAGAGAAATCTCTGTTCCCTGATGGGTGATAAGTGTTGATTGGACTTCTGACTCTGACAGATGCTTTCCATTTTACCAATAACCAAGAGACTGCTCAGCTCCAGCTGACGAGAGAGCATATGGAGAGACAAAAATAGAGAACTCTAAAATTGGAGATTCACACAGAAAACTGGGGGGGAGGAAAGCAGCACGTTTCCATGATCCCATTTCAATTTTACGCTGACACTGTCAGCGTGAGCTATGTAAGAAAGCAAAAAACCAACAAGAAGTAGGGTAAAGTCTCTAGAAGCAACACAGACAGATCCCTGTGATGTGAATAATACTAAACCTTCTCTGACCCAAAATGAGCTTCATCCAAATATAAGTTAATGATGGTTTTTAGTCTAAAAGATGCCAATCTGCTGCTTTCCTTTGATATGGAATTCACTGCTAAAAACTTAAGGAACGCATTTATCTCTTCATAGTTTAATCCTTCGGGAGGCATAAAGCCATCATAAAGGCTGTGTGGGTTTTAAATGACACCTTAATGACTATAGCAGAAGATAAGAATCAGTCCATTTCAAAAGACTTCCAACATTAAAAGAAAGATGGGACTGAATTATTCAGCCTGCCTGCAGTGTTATTGGATAACTGAGGGCAGGTTATTGAGTTTAAAAAAATGCAGGTATTGCAATAATCGTAATTTATCGTTGTATAGAACTTGAGTTCTGATTCTTAGGAGCATTAAATCAGCTGACTTATGAATAATGTTTGATTGGCTTTACGTTTTGAGGGCATTTACTTTCAAATAAAATCTACAAGCATGTCAGACGGTAGGAGGATTCTTAAAGTGGCAGAAGTTTTCCCTTTGCTCCTCTCGCTGGGACACCTAATCATCTGCACTTGAATTGTCAAAGTTCCCACTTTGAACAGAAAGGAAAGGACCTAGAAAGGACCTGGAAATAATTTAACTTTTAAAAGCTTTTACTAATGTGAACTCATTTTTTCTTAATAGTGCTGAAAAGCTTGTGGTTTTTGTTAGGTGCCAGCACAGGGGAATTATTTTTTTTTTAAATATTGCATTTTAAAGTTGAAGAAGTAACTAATACTGTATTGCATTTCATGCATTAGACTGATACAAACAGAGGTATGTTTCATTTTAAATAATAAAAATATTTTAAAAAATAATAAAAGTCAGACCATCTTTCCATAAAGTTTGACTTCTAAGTACTAGTAAAGAGATTACAGTCAAATGTTGGGGTTTCCCACAGGTTTACAACTAGAAAAACACTAGGTAATTGTCACTGGTGGCTTAGATCATTTCAATCCCACCAGTTGCCAACAGACCATGAGTCTGCTGGTTCTTGTGCTCCTACTGCAACACTTAACAGGGGGGTGAAGTAGGTACATCAGAGGTATATTTTAAAGACTGCTGGATCCCAGCCCTTCAGTCCTCAGTGCACAGAAAAAGAGCCAGAAGGTGATTTTTAAAAAAATGGAAATAAGGGGGGGCTTGATTTGTGACTTGCAGATGAAAGCCCCAACCAAGAGTCCTACTGGCACCCACCCAGAAGAGCAATCAAGTGTTGCTCACCCACACACAAAGATACCTGCAGGTGGGTGCTGGAGAGATGTTCTCCCCCAAGAGGCACCAGGAGGACCTGGAGATGAGGACACCCCTCAGCTGCCTTCGGATCAAACGATGCTTTGGGCTTCCACCTCTGCAGTGGGTGCTCTTCCCTCTCTCCACGTCAGCCAAGACCTGCAGACATTTTCCCCTCTTTTACCTTATTTTTGGCACTGTCACTACATCAACATCTTCACAGCATCCTCATACTCTTTTCCAGGCAGGGATGAAGATAAGGGAGGGCATGTGTGTGGCACCACAAGGTCCAAATGTCCTGCTCCACACTCCAAGCCTGGCTTCTTCCTGCAGAAATCACTTCTGCAAAATCCCTGGAAAAGGGGAAACGTCAGGCCTCCACACAGAACAATTAAAGCCTTAGTCTACCGGAGACAAAACACATTCTGTATAATTAATTTTGGAAGAGGACAGATGACATTACTCTCTATCCCACTCCAAATACTTTGTTCTTAGCAGTGAAAATTGAGAGCTGAATTCACACAGATTTTTGATGACTCCTGCTTGGTCTGGATCTCAGCAAAATAGCAATTAAATACAGACTATTTATTTCACACATTTGATTCCAGTCTCATTAAAAACAGGGGGAAGAGCGAGAGGGAGCACCACCCCCTCTCTTCCATACACTGTTCCTCATTACTGAGCTAGAGGCTGAAGAAACCCTTCTCTGGTGATGTCTCCTCCAGACATCTCCCTCTCTCCCATCAAGCAAACCCAGACCAGAACCATCCAATCTCCTCTATTCTGCACTTTGAGGCTGACAAAATGAGGCAGCTTTGGTGGATGCAGAGAAAAGGGTCCCTCGGTCAGCAGGGCCGTTGATGGATCTGCTGTAATGACAACAGGCTGCAGTTCAGAGCACACCAATTACAGTCGGTCATTTGGCTAATGAATTACCCAAGAATCTGGCCAAACAGTGGTGGTGGCAGCAGGCTGTGGAACTCATAAGCTGGGAATGGCAGGAAACGCCACTTGGATATTTCTATCCAGCATTTGGCCTGATTAACTCTGGAAGTTCATTCTGCAGCAAGGGCAGCAACCGGGGTAACACCAACACTGGTGCACCCTCACTCTTGTGGCTGCCTGGGGAGGTGAACCTCTGCTCATCTCCAGCTCTTCTAGGCAGAATTCATCTTCAAATTTATTAACGTATCCACGGATGCCTTCAGCAGGCGGAAAGTTACCTGATTTACCCCAAAACATTCCTCTCTGCTTGCTATCTATTCAGCAATCTCCCTGCAGTAGCCATGCTCAGCTGCTTTTGCAAGGACCACGTAGGGACTCACACCACATTAAACACAAATTTTGCTGATGCTTCAGCAGCTCTCCAGCACCATTGAGCTTTCTACGCGTTCCCAAGAACGGCTGCAAAGATGACTCTACCCAATCTACTTGACTTCTCAGTAAGAACAGATGCAATGTGTAACCTAATGAATCCAGAAAATAATTTGAGGTGGGATTTTGCCAACTGGTCACTTTTTCCTGTCTAGAAACACACAAAAAATTAGCCATAATCACCATGACCTTCAGGCCAAGTTAATCTCATAAATCAAGTTCGTTCCTTATACTGGCAGGATTGCATGGGCTTGATTCCACTTCAGATTAGAATAAATTAGAAGCTGGAAGAAAACAGAAAATGCAAGATAGAAAACAGAAAAAGCAGCCGTCCCATCAGGTATGAATTGCACATAATGAGATGCATTTTCTTCTCTTTACAAACGCAGTGAGAGACTCATCCAGTGAGACATCCTTCCAGCAGAAGGTTTCCTATTTCTGATACCCAGCTAAGCATCTAAAAAATACACAGAAATTTGAAAAGCTGTCTGCAACTCTTCATCTTCTAGTTGGCTCAGCATGGGCCAAGTCTTCAAATATCTTCCATTTTTCTACATGAAAGGTAATGGTGCACAAAAAGGCTCATATGCTGTCTGTGTAGACAAAGGGTTTAAAAAGGAGAAAAGTGGATGGATACATTATCACATTTGATTTTTACCATCATAGAGAATAAATTTTCCTGCATTTTAGAGAATTTTAAAAGATGTTGACACTTTATAACAGTGAAACTTGCAGAGATATAACAGACCTGCGATCTGGGAGGAGAGAAGTTTCTCTTCATTTACAATATTTTGTTAGATTTATCTCATATTGATGAAGGCCCACGGGACTTTTCTGCTGTAACCATAGTGTCCAAAAGGATGACGTTGCTGCCCATAAAAATCTAAACTTGCTTATACAGCTTCTGAAACCCGGCTTTTATAACTTCTGAGTTGCTGCAATTTTCTGCATTATTCCTTTTTTCTGTTCAAAAGTGTGCACACATAACTTTTGGTTGTTCAAATAAGTACTTTTTATATCACATTTAATAAAAGTCTTTCATGCCAAATGGTGAATGCACTAGAAATGGTAAATTGGAAAACTAGGACAATTTGTTTAACAATCATTCCAAAAGGATGAGCATCATCCTCGTATCAGTATCTTTTACAAGACAGCAGTTTAAACTAAGTGTGCTCTTTAACATAATTAAAATTCTAAAAAATTTTCTAAAATTAAAAAACCAACAGCAGAAAACCTGAACCTGAAACAAGAGGCCTCTTCAGAAACCTATGCTTCTTTTACAAAGTTTCTACTTTAGCAGAATTTTGGAAGCATGTAGAAGCAGCAACAGAAGGAGGAGTTATCCAAGCCATTAGGAAAGCTATGAAGCAAACCTTCTCCATCCCTCTCTACATGCAAAATTTAAAATTATCCCAAGGAATTAAGCATCTTGGGATGCTTACTTTGCAGAAGTACTCTACATCTGTGCAGTTTTAGGAATATTGAGGGTTGAGAAATGCCCTACAAAGGCAGCTGGCTCCCTCCAGTCCTTGTTTTCATATAGTAGTACAAATCTGAATATTTGATGAGAAGCCACAGGAGATACGGCTGTGACCCATGTAGTGACTGCCTGATACCCTCTTATCTAATTAGAAAAAATGGTTTTCTGGAATTCAGCAAGGTCATCTGATGCCAGTGTTCACTATTAATGTGAGAAGTCGCTTAAGTTATTTAAGTGGAAAAAAAAATTAATATTAAACTGGGAAGTCAGTTATCTGGCAGAGCTGTAGCTACTTCCTTAGCAATCTCAGACAGACAAGAGATACTTCTCCAGTAATAATTAAAAAGAAAGGACAATGGCTTCTTTATTGGCTCTTAAGTTATGACCTCTTTTAGAATTAATTACATTTATAAAGAGCTATAAGACATAAAAATAAGTAGGGTTCTTCGGATTTATGTAAAACAAGATTTTGACTCCTGAGAAATTCTGATTAAATTAATTCAACACCACAGAAAATGAAATAAATAACTTGAATGCTAACTTTAAGGAAGTTCCAATAATACCCTGCCAAAAAAATAAAATAAAATAAAAAAGAGGAGTGATTAGAAATGTGCTGCGTATGGATTAAATGGACTTTCTGTTCAGGCAGCAGAGAGGCCGGTGAGATAAATTCACAGAGAAGTTGAGCAGGAGAAAGAGATGACAGCAGCTAATTTCAAACCTATCCAAGCATGGCAGCCCTGTGAGCTTCATCCTTTCAGGGAGTTATGGCGAGAACAGACAATATAATGCACCTGATCCGAGCAAACACGCTTCTCCCTTCGTTCTCGAATTTTAGCTTTTATCACCGCTCACCCGGGTCGCTTACACGAGCGAGCGGCAATTAGGCCAGCAGACAGCAAAGGAAACAACAACCCAGCGTGAAGGGGATTAAAGCTTTCAGGTTATCCCATCCTTACAGCCGCTGTGAGATGAAGTTGTCAAGCCTCACCCAGACCACACACAGGTACACATCCCCGGGGTCGTTTCACCACGATAACGAAGTCCGAGCAGGTAACGCTGCTTTCACAAGATGACTCGCAGACTCCAGGGACTCCTCAGGGGATCCAGAAGGCTCTCAAAGGCTGCAAAGGCGTCAGAAAACACTGTGCTTGATGGTCACGGCTCAGCGCTCCCTGGCAGAGGAGCCACTGCGGTTGCTGCTGGATTTACAGCAGCCACCCAAGGACCACGAATGGTCCCCAGACCTCTCGTGGTCTCCACATCTCCCAGCTCACACTATGACGCCTTGAACTTCCAGTGCTGGAGAAGAGGAGCCATCTTTGGTAAAAGGAAGAGAAGAGGAAGAGAAGAGGAAGAGAAGAGGAAGAGAAGAGGAAGAGAAGAGATTTCTTTCAGTGTTAGGACTCACGATAGCTATTGATTTGTCTGCTTCGAGACAACTCCTTAACGTGGCTTCTTGTAAGTAACCGGCTTAGACGCTCCCATTGGCTTCAGAAAGCTTTAGTGAAGATTACCTACCTACCAAACAGGATTCACCACCTCTTAAACGGAAATCTTTGCTCCTCTGTAGAGTGTTTTATCTTGAGCAATGCTTCACTAAGACAGGATTGACTAAGAACATGGGGAAAAAAGATGCCCCAAAAACAGACCTCCGCTTAAAAGCATAATCTCTCTTAAAGCTCTCTAAAGGGAGGCTTAGAAAAGGAACTGCAGACTAAAGCAACCATTGCTTACTTTCTCTGTGTTACTACTAACACCCTTTCTGCTCTTTATTGAGGAAAGAGTTTCAGCAGTCTTTGAGCTGGATTTTCATCCATGCGTCCCCTAGCACCTTGTGTGACCATAACACCAGGCCACAGCCCCGAGTCTCCTTCAGATTATCCCTGATTGCAGCTGGGACATCTATTGGCTTTTGTTTCCTCACTTTCAGTAGTTGGAAATTAAATAACTTGTCCCTCCACAACCAGAAACATCCCTTTCACCCTCACCAAGAGGCCTGCAAATTCACAATAGCAAGTTACCATGAGCAAAAAAACCACACAAACAGGATTTCTACAAAAGCATTTTTCCAGTGACTTTATGGGTCACTGGATCTATGACTGGACTAGTCACTGTCCAGCCCCAAGAAAGGATACTTGGCTGTATTATTTGACCACAGGTAGCCACTACCATCAGTCAAGAGCATCGCCTAAACAAACTTCAAGAATATTTTTTGACCCAGACATTGCCAAATGGACTTGGAGTGAAAAATCAGCACTTGCTCCCTTTCACCTATTCAGCAGGCTGTTTAATCCCTTGTTTAACTGTGAAACACAAGTAGTTCCCCTGCAATCACGGGTTATCTCCAACCAAAATACCAAGTTGAGGGAAGGGAGGTCTCAAAAAATAATTTTTTTTTAAAGTTTTCAAATGCTTTAGGCTGGCTCAAAAAGAGGTTTCAAAAAATGATATTTTTTTTTTTTAAAAGTTTTCAAATGCTTTAGGCTGGCTCAAAAAATTAGGTCTATTCTACTGATATTTGAAAAGTTGATTCTCTCCTGCCTGTCTTTTTGCCTTGCAGGGAGGATAATGCAGCCCTGCCTGCTGATTTGGAAATTTAGGGGCACTCAGGCAGGAAAACTGCCGCGGGACTCGCTCTCCTTCTGCATCGTGTGGAAGGGGCAATAATTCCATCAGACGGTGACGGACCTGGCAGCCCCGAGGCGATGGATCTCATCTGATGGCACCTGAAGATGGGCTGAAGGCAGGTGCTGCTGCTTGGCATGAACGACCCCCGGCATCCTTATGGGACACAAGAGACGAAGTCATTAATCATCCTCAGAGAATTTCTCCAGCATCTCATTGCCCAACACAACAGTCAGCGAATCAGCCTGCTGAGCATTTGGGTAGATGCTTCCTCATGAAAGAAACTTGAAGTACCTAATAATATTCCAAATTCCAGTGGAATTCCCCCGGAGTCTGAGGGTAAATTCCCTTCCTCTTTGAAGCGCGTCCTATTTTTTACTGGCATGCATAATGCCTGCTTTCACCATTTCCACTCATCCGAATGAGTCTAACAGCTCGCCTGAGTGCAAGATAAAAGGTTTGGAAATTCAGAAAGCATTTTACAAAATGTTTTCTTTTATTATGCAGTAAGTTTAGGGAACGGGAAGCTTTTGAGCAAGGTGAGGTACTAAAGGAAGTGCAGAGAGATGAGCAGCAAACCCAGACAGTGAAGGCGCTTCCAGCAAAAGAAGAGACTTTTAGCAATCTTCTCTGAGGTCTTTGGTCCAGCAAACCCCAGAGAAAATTTTACGTATGCCTTTCCCCATAACCCCAGTCAGAGCCTTTGGATTTTACAGCTCAAGATTAAACAGTAGTTGAGCCTTAATGAACCCAGACAGTATCATTCACTGCCCATAGACCAAGGGATTAATCTGGAAAGCTGGAACAGACCTTGAGAGGTCACTTAATAGAATTGTCCAGGATGGAGGGGACCTTTAAGATCATCAAGTCCAACTATCAACCCAACACTGACAAACCCACTACTAACCCATGTCCTTCGACACCACATCTGCCCAGCTTTTAAATACCTCCAGGGATGGCAATTCCACCACTTCTCTGGGCAGCCTGTTCCAAGGCTTGACAACCCTTTCAATGAAGAAATTGTTCCCAATATCCATCCTAAACCTCCCCTGGGGCAATCTGAGGCCGTTTCCTCTTGGCCTATTGCCTGTTCCTTGGGAGAAGAGACCGACCCCCCCTGGCTACACCCTCCTTTCAGGGAGTTGCAGAGAGCAATAAGGTCTCCCCTCAGCCTCCTTTTCTCCAGGCTGAACACCCCCAGCTCCCTCAGCTGCTCCTCACAAAACTTGTGCTCCAGACCCCTCACCAGCTCCATTGCCCTGCTCTGGACATGCTCCAGCACCTCAAGTTCTTGTAGTGAGGGGCCCAAAACTGGACACAGCACTTAAGATGGGACCTCACCAGTGTCTAGTACAGGGGGACGGTCACCTCCCTAGTCCTACTGGCCACGCTATTCCCGATGCAGGCCAGGATGCTGTTGGCCTTCTTGGCCACCTGGGCACACTGCTGGCTCATATTCAGCTGGCTGTCAACCAACACCCCCAGGTCCTTTTCCACTGGGCAGTTCCAGCCACTATTTCCCCAGCCTGTAGCATTCATTGTGTTGGCATGAACCAAGTGCAGGACTTGACACCTTGGCCACTTCCCAGGGCTGCACAGAAAAGGCCATTTCAGCAGCTGGCAGGGCACAGCCAAGAGGGAAACTCAAGGGAGGATTTTACCCTCTGTTTAAAACACTTGAGGGGCATCTTGCCTGCTCTCCACTGGCAGAAGCTTTGTGGTGGGAGAGATGGAAACGCTGCTGACGGGTCCGAGTTGGGCATAGGATGCAGGGAGGGAAGTGGAGGAGCACCCAGCACAGGGGAACTGCAAGAACAGGTCAAAAAGCAAAACGCAGCCATACCTCCAAAGACTACCTGCAAGAGCACATCTGCTTTAATGCCCCTGAATGAAACTGAATTGCTCCATTTCACTTACAACCTGTTAAATAACAGAGTGGTGCTGTCTGCAGTGTATAAACACAGCCATAAAAGCAGATTAACACAAAGCCAACCAGCAATATCCAATTTTACTTCAAAAATACCACATCTGTTCCTTAAACGACGAAAACCCCACTCTAGCATCATTATTCTTTTTAATCTCCCCCTGTCATATTTTTCAAGACCTCGGTTGGGTAAACCACAGCTTGGCACTCCTGGGGATGGCAGCTTCTCCTCAGTCAGCTGCCAGTCCCAGTGACCCTACACATCAACAAGCACATCTGCTCACAGGACTATAATATTTGTTTCTTGTCACCAGATTTTCTGAGGCAGCTCACAAAGACCTTTGTTTTTTCTTACCCGCACATCTCTATCTTTACAGGGGGAAAAAAAAACAAAAAAACCCACACAAACAAACCAGACAAAAATCTCCACAAATCTCCCAAATAGCTTGTATGGAATAAATTCCCCAACTACGTCAAACTATGCATTAAGTCTGTTATTTGGGAACATTCCTGGCATTTAAAAATGCTTCTCTCTTGTTCGCAGGAAAAATGAACACAGATATGGAATAGCTTTAAATGGATTTTGTGGACTCAGCTTTCTTCGTAAAGATACTTCCATAGGTTTATCTGGGTATTTTTTCCTTAAGCTTCAGCTTCACCCACACATCACAGATATATTTTGTGGGGACGTGAATCACTCTTGCAAGTGGATGCCCAAGTGGTTACACTGCAGCTGGAGTAATAAATATGCAGAGCAGCTTCACCTATTGATTTCAGACCATGGGAGAAGTGCATCAGCATAGCCTGCAGATATTAAAAACACTTTTGTTGGCAAATTCAAAGCCCAGGCAGCTATTGTCCCATCTTTGAGGGCTTTTGGCCTGCACAGACATACTCCCAGCTTGCTGCTTGACTGGGAGTCCACACAGGGTTTGGGTATTTAGAATCATTGAGTTCAACCATCAAGCTAACACTGACAAAACCACCACTGAACCATGTCCCTCAGCACCACATCTTTTAAATACCTCCAGGAAAGGTGACCACCACTTCCCTGGGCAGCTTGTTCCAGTGTTTGGTAACCCTTTCTGTGAAGAAATTTTTCCCAATATCCATCCTAAACCTCCCCTGGTGCAACTTGAGGCTGTTTCCTCTTGTCCTATCACTTGTTCCCTGGGAGAAGAGACAAACCCCACCCCCGACTACATCCTCCTTCCAGGGTGTTGTAGAGAGCAAGAAGGTGTCTCCTCAGCCTCCTTTTCTCCAGGATGAACTCCCCCACCTTCCTCAGCTGTTCCTCCTAAGAGTTTTGCACTTTGAGCCTTTGACTTTGAACCTTTCCTCAAAGAATAACACAGACTCAGCCTTGGGGCTGGATTCTCCTATCTCCATGGCCCACAGCTCTTTGAGGGAGTCATTGGTCCAGCACTGAGGAGAAGACCAAAGGTTACCTATATGGGACAGTCAAGTGCTGGAAGATAGGGACAAGTCCCTCTGGGAACCACAAGGTTTCCTTCCACCCCCAGAGCACCTCCTCATGTGTTGGAGCACATCCAACAGCGTAACCACCTCCTCATCAACATCACTGCGCTTCCCCTTGCATCCAGAAGCCCATGCAAGATGCTGCTTCAACAACTTGTTCTAGAAACTTTGGTGTGGTTGTAATAATAAAAAATGACCACTTACAAGCTCAGCGCTGAAGTGGTGCTTTGGTGCTCAGGTGCTTTGGTGACCCCATGGGACTCACCACCCACCACTTCCGTACTGGGAGCACAAGGAGCAGCTTTCTCCCAGTAAAGGTGTTTGTCAGATGCAACTCTGCTCCTATTCAGGGTAAATGCATCAAAAGGCAAATGACGCAGATCCTGTGCCAAGAGTGGAGGCACAGGCAGGTCAGGAGAGCACTTGAGAGCTCTTTCCAGGAGGACGGTCCATCACCACAGGAGCAGAAACAACGCCATGCAATTACCCACCCAAACATAACTGGCATGCTTTTTTGCCCAGACCATTTGTCAGTCTTTCAAACAATTTCCAGACATGGCTCCCAAAACGACCCACCCTATTTTAGGGGGATATAAATGCTTAGTAGTACGGACAAGCTGGCTCCATCAACTCCAATGCCAAAGAACTGTCACAAGCATATTTTACTATTAGTAAAACGATAGCCATAGGTGCCCTGGGTAACATGGTTTTAGCCAACCCCTTCAGCACCCAACTTCTGCCAGCAAACTATTCTTACAGGCTGAAAATTGCTCACGGAAAATATGCAAAAAGTGGAAGTAACTCTACAGCACAGTTTACAGAACAGTAACAAGCAAAAGGTTACTTTAATAATAAAACCTCTAAAGGTTTTATTCCCATTTTACCACAATCTGTAGAGTACCTAGGGAAAAAAGGTATAAAATAAATTACCAGATGTTGCTGGAGTGTTAAGTGACACATTACACAGTTATTGTGACTTGCAAAGTCTTTTTACAAAGTCGTTCGTGTCCTGTCAAAGGATTGTCTTGCAAATCAACACCCAAGAAAACTGTAACCTTCCTATTTAATCTGGGTTTATGCAGCCGTATGTGGACGCTTCCTCTCCACCCCCAAGACTGCCCACAGACGCACCTGTTTAACATAAATGCAACAGAATTTTCACAAGTTCGGTACAATGAAAGCTTTTGTGTTCTTTGAGTGCTGGCAAACGACTGTAAGACATTTGGAAAATGAGAAGGAAAAAAAAAAGAAAAGCAGCAATAAATTTTTCATAGAATTTCATAATGAGTTCTGCTTGGTGGCTGTTAACATGGGCAATATGGATCTTGCTTTATGCAGCAGCTCACTTCTAAGTTGTAAAACACCATGTGTGACAGCAAATGCATGAATACCAGGGTACCACAGAAAAGACAGCAAAACCCAACCACCTTCTGACTGCTCACACTGAGCAAAGCCTTGGTCCTCTTAATGCACCTGCTCCCAAATACTGTTCCTTCATGGGGTCGGTCCCTTACAGCTAAGTTGGGCTGAAAAAAGCCATATTCAACATAGATTAATGTAAATGGATCAAGAAGAAAGAGTTTGAACAGTCTCTGCCAGTCTGCAGTTCCTCCTTTCCGCCTACCCACGTACACTGTGCCAGGACCTCATCTCATGGGCTTCAGGACTCGGGGAGGTTCAGCTTTTGCCTGAGATGAGCAACAAGAGGGAGTTTGTTTTACCATTATTTTTCCACCTCCTTGATGAATTAAATCCCCCCACGGAAAATTACAAAGGCAGATACACCCATAGATTCTTCTTCCCCTGCCTCAAGCATTTACACTCTGATTCTCTTAAAAGAACATAATAGAGACATACAACCAGAGACCGATATAGGAAAGAGAAAGACTAATATGACCAGATGGCTTTTTGTAGCTTTTACAGAGGAGTCAGGGTGCATTTCATATAATGACAAATGGACAGAGCAGCCAAGTAATGACTTCTTTGTGCCCAGAATTCAAATGCTGGTCCTTTGAGGCTGTTTGCTCAAGCACTCAAGTGTGGGCTGCTCTTTTTGTTGGACGATTTCTTCAAAAATACAGGAGGAGGAAAAAAAAAAAAGGAATGCAGAGCTATGTAAAAAAACCAGCAGCAAAGGGAAGAGGCAGGCAGATGGACAGGAAGAAAATACAATGCTGTATAAAAGAGCATTTTTCTTAGCAATCCTGTTTCTTGCCCATGTCTACCTATTGTTTTAGCTCTGCCATGGTTCCGTGAGCTCCCTGCCTGCTGCAGGTACTGGTTCTGCTTCTCTGCCCTTGGGTGGGCTCTTTGGGCTGAAAGACCCTTATCCAGCATTTACATACATCTCAGACACGAACACAAGCTCCTTGGGCCTCCACCAAAAGCCCTGTCTTATTTATAAATCAATTTAATGGTGGTTTAATTACTCTCAGGGGTGGGAAGAGACACATTTGTGTCCTATGAGAAGCACTGTGGGTCTGGGAAGGGCCAAAGCAGGAAGCTGAACCCTCACGTATCTGACAAACAGTAACTGGAAGGCAGCTCACAGGACTCAGATTTCATTTATCCCTCAAAATTCAGAGAATAACTGCTTTCAACACAGCTACTGCCTTAAATGCCCTCTGCCAGCTGGCAAGCTGAGTTGGCAATTCATTACTTGAAGTTCTGCATTTCTTCTGCAGTTTGATGAGTGGAGCATGCATCGTGCACCAGTGCCAGGACACCTAACTCCTATTAAAAGGGATGGGGGAAGTACCAACAGCTGAAGGCAGCTCACAGGACTCAGATTTCATTTATCCCTCAAATTCAGAGAATAACTGCTTTCAACACAGCTACTGCCTTAAATGCCCTCTGCCAGCTGGCAAGCTGAGTTGGCAATTCATTACTTGAAGTTCTGCATTTCTTCTGCAGTTTGATGAGTGGAGCATGCATCGTGCACCAGTGCCAGGACACCTAACTCCTATTAAAAGGGATGGGGGAAGTACCTGTAGCTTCATGGAAAGGATATGATTTAAGACTGAGCTGGACTTTGCTTTGTACCCTCTCATTGCCTGTTCGCAGCACCGGGGTCAGACTGGATTTGCATGCAGGTTTCATAAGGCCAAAAAAAAGTTATATTTACAGCTAGATTTCCTGCTAATCTCAATATGGCTTTACAAAGGCACTGCCAGGGCAGCCTGTTAATTTACATATTCTATTATCTGGTTTGGGCATACAATTGCTTTGTTGCACATAGGGGTGTAGGCATGTAAATCTGCAGCATTTGGAGAAACACAGAACTGGAAGGCTTATTTGAAGGAGTTGCAGTTTTGAGAAAAAAGGTCACGTTCCAGCTTCTCACAAGCCTCTGAAAATGCTTCTGCAGACAAAGGTGTTTCCTGCACCATGCTTAAATGTTCAGTTTGTGCTAAAGTCAAAGTTGGTGGCAATCAATCCCCAGTTTTGCATCCCATCATGACTCCAGGCCAAATTCAACTCAAGTCCAAGACCCATCTAAACCAAGCAAAAAGTTGAACTTGGAGCTTGTCTGAGCAAAACTAAAAAGACAACATATGACCAAAGGGAAACTTTCCCCCAGCGTTTCCACAGGATGAATTAAAACAACAGTCCAACTTGCAGCCCAACCAGTATGACAGCCTGAGACAAACAAGACTATTTTCTCTGGATTTTAAGGAGCTGGCAATAGCAGGGAACACAGAACATTTTCTGCCTTTAAGAGAGTCCAAAAGTTACAAGTTCTGCCATCTGCTTTCCTCACTAGAAATTCCTCCCCCAAAAAACAATAACCTCTTTTGCATTAAGTTCAAATAATTTTTTTTTTCTTAAAGATGAGTTTTCTTAAAGGCATGACAGTGATGATTAGAGCTAAAATGCAATGAGCAAAATTTTTCTTTTTGCTTTACCACCACTCTCACTTGGGTCTGAGGGACAGCATCCTGGATCTCCTGAACTGTGTGGCCTCTTATTATCTATATATTCTACATAGCACAAGGAGCTGGACCAGTCCTATCAAGATCAAATTCACCTGGGACAGGGCAGCAGTGTGTAGGGACACCAAAGGAGAGAAGAAACAAGACAGTGCAATCTTCATCTACACATTAGAACAATACGTGGCTCAGATGCCCCTGTTGAGTAGCTCGGAGATGACCTGTTGGGGGGGGCGGGGAGGGAAGGAAGGGAAGGAAGGGAAGGAAGGGAAGGAAGGGAAGGAAGGAAAGGACTGTGGGGTGGGAGGGGAAGTGATGGAGGAGGTGGAAAAGGGAAGGAAGGGAAGGAAGGGAAGGAAGGGAAGGAAGGGAAGGAAGGGAAGGAAGGGAAGGAAGCGAAGGAAGCGAAGGAAACAAACCTCCATGGTCCAAGTGTCTAATTAAGTGAGTAGTTTGTGTTCCTGGGGAGGAGGTAGAATCACCAGCCTGTGTCCAGGGAAGTGAAGTCCAGATGCAGGAGCATATTCTCAGTATCAAAAAATTTAAAGTGAAATCAAACTCATGCTTACAGAGTGCACAACATGATCTCTGCTGGCTTTAAGCCCACCTTCAACACAACAGCCGGGAGCCTGGATGCCACGAGCTAAATATCATTTGTACACTGTTTAGACTCACACTTTTCTACATCTTTCCCAACTGTTGATGGAATGCCCAAAGTCCCAAATGTCTGGATATACAAAAATACCCCAAGTTGAGCATTTTCACAGCTGAAGGTCAGGCTTGGCAACCTGGCTGCCAGGTCTATCCCAAGCACAGTTCCCAGAGCTGCCAACCCAGCAATGCTAACACTGAGTCCCACCAGCCAGCACACGGGCAGAGGTTGGAGTACTCATGTGGGCTGGTAGGTATGACCAGGGAGCAGCCAAAGCATGTGTTATATGCCATAGGAAACTCCAAAGTTTACAGGCAAGACAAATGGAAACATATTACCATACCATTCCCTTCACACAACCTCGGAGAAATTAATTTTCCCTCATGTCCAGGAAAGCAACATCCTTATTGCCATTGCAATTCTTTCCATTACAATATTGTCTCAGCCTCAAGCTCCCCTTCAAAGTTCCCACATACCATAGCTGCTGCTGCTGCCTTCTTGCACCAAACCTTTTAGCAGTCATTTTGCAGCCTCTTTCATTAAGCACTTCTGTTGATGTTGCAAGAAATAATCACACCCTATTACCAGCCCTAGTCACAACATGCAGCCACACACTCCTTTTTCCATCAACAAACTGATTTCATAGCAACAACAACATCTGCGCTGCAGCCTTTCAAACACAGGGACAATTACCATATCATTTCACTGCTTGCGAGGGAGAAGGCAAAGAGGGGCCAGCTTGGCTGGGGACGTCAGCACGTGGGCAAGGTGCCCAGTGGGGACACCAGGACAGAAGCCACCTCCTCCTGCAGAGGGATGGAGAGTTGATCCCATCTCGTTCCCAAGTACCTGCCAAGTCAGTAGAAGCAGCAGCGCCCAGGGCAGGGGGAATTTTTTTGCCCAGATTTTTCCCAGAGAAGCTGTGGCTGCCCCATCTCTGGAGGTGTTCAAGACCAGGTTGGACAGGGCTTTGAGCAACCTAGTCTAGTGGGAGGTGTCCCTGTCCATGGCAGGGAGTTGGAACTGGATGGTCTTTAAGGTCCCTCCCTTCCAACTCTAACCATTCCATGTTTGTATGATCTGGAGTCATACCAACCATTCAAGGACCCAAAGCCCATTAACAGATGCACA
Organism: Calidris pugnax; assembly: GCF_001431845.1. Classification (NCBI taxonomy): domain Eukaryota; kingdom Metazoa; phylum Chordata; class Aves; order Charadriiformes; family Scolopacidae; genus Calidris; species Calidris pugnax. The sequence continues at coordinate 2,372,418 of NW_015090795.1, forward strand.
AGCACACTCCATGGCACCACTGCCCGTGTCCCATATCCCAGCTTCCCATGCAAATCACGTTGGGCAGCAGCCACGACACCCAGTGGGAGTACATGAAGAATCACTGATGACCCTAAATTTGCATTATATTCAGCAAACTCCAATATGTTGCTTGGCTTCACGGCCCTGCAAGCCCAAAAGAGGTTTTATGCCTGGTGACCTGCATTGCTTCATGGCCCTGCAAAAGAGGTTTTATGCCTGGTGACCTGCATGTGTATCGGAAGCTCTGTGGACTCCAAAGCTCCTCCTGTTTCAGGGGGATGAAACACTGTCAAATTAATTCAGCCCAGTGAGCTGCCACCCAGCACCTGAGCCATTAAAGCCATGTCCATGCATCCCCTTGGATCATGAAAAAGCCGGGTTATTTCACGTAGAAGAATCCTTGCTCCTTGCAGCTTACACCACGGGAAATTGCCTCCCTCTGCTGCGAGCTTGACATTCACACACAGGCATCAACCAAGGCTCTGCTGACACACAATGACTTGTTAAACTCTCATTTAATCACACATCTGCCTACTCAGAGCTGCAATAGCTGTGTGCTACCTGTTTTACACATTTGTGTTTGTAGATGCTTCTTCGTGCAGCAGGAAAGACAAGCCAGGACATTTTCTTTCTTTTTGCCCTTCCCGATACAGTCAGGGCTTCTGAAATCTTAGAAAAGCCTTACAAAGCCCCAGTTAATGATTTTCACTTTAATCACAAAGGTTCACCAGAAAGGTACTCAAGCAAAAAGCCTTAATCATGACAACTAATCTAAAACAAATGAAAACTCCAGCTTTGCTTTGAAAGGCACCACGCCGTTAGTCACAAAAAAAAACAAACCACAAAGCGTGCACTTGCTTACACAACCTACATCTCTTCATCTTACAGCAAATTATTTACTAATGCTCCCCCTCCCCCCAAAAAGAGGGGTCCAGATCTGAAGAGAAGGAAAGGCACTTGTTGGAGCCAGTTGGTGGAAGCAGGAAGTATAGCTACAGGAAGACAAACCATGCAGATCCTTTTGAGAGCAGGAGGAGCCATTGCCATAGTCCAGCCTGTTCTATCCATCATGGGCTGGATAGGTTTGAGCTGACCCACAAGTAAAGAAGTCACCTGGGCTTAGGCCACCACTATCTACGTCCCAGGCAGTTCCCTCCCATCCCTCCATTGCTGTCTTCGCACATCCAGCCACCAGCCCTGCCTTAAGCCCACCAACCCCTTCTCATATTAACATGTGGGATTTACCCACAAATCTTTCCCCAACCACTTACCCTTCCCAGGTCCCCTAATTCCCACCCACCACTCAAAATACCCACAGGCTCTGCCAGCACCAAAGCAATACCACAGCACAGAAATTCCCCTCTTCCCCAAGGAGCAAAGTCTCCCCTTCACTTCCTCCGAGCCTTTCCTTCCTCTACCAAGACAGCTGCAGGCCTGCACAGACCCTCCCATCTCATTAATTAGGTATCTGAGATAATTATGTCCCTATAGTTTCCTCCCGCATAATCTACTCCCAACAGCATCTGATTTTTCATGTCAAATCTCTTGTTTATTCACTAATTTTCTTATCCTCCTTCTCCCAGTGAGAAAGAGTTAAAGTGAAAGACAGTTTCTTCCCAGACTCAGCTCCATTTCTGATCCTCTCCCATCCTTTTTAAACATCCCCACCAGGAGGAGGCAGGCCTCAAGTCTTCACCCCTTCTGAGGTGAAATTTCTTTTAAGTCTTTCATGCATCCACATTTTCCCAAATCCTGCCAGTTTTGTAAATCCAGCCATCCCAGAGGAGTGGACCCAGCCAGTTTCCTGAGGAAACCTCATCCAAACATCTGACAGATATTTGTCAATCAGATGAACATAAAAGACTGCTGCTAAGTCCCAGTCTGCCAGTCCCCCCTTGCACAGGGTGCTGTGCACCCCAGTGGCTCCATCAGCAGGTCCCAGAGTGGAGAAAGGGATTTCAGAGTTTGCTGCTCTTCTCTTGTCAAACTAACTGGGCCTGCAAGATTTCTTGTCCTGACATTGCCTCTTAACAAGCTTCAAGTTTTAACGAAGACAGGAATTTTCTCAGTCATTATTTTCCCTTCCTGATTGTTCAGGGTTTTCCCCCTACAGCTCCCTGTTAAGCTAAATCCAGGCATTCATGCAGTAAACAACCCTCTAACCAGGTCAATGCACATTAGTCATTAATTATTCCAGAGCTCTGATGCAGTCAGGCTGATTCACTTTTCCTCCCATTTTTCGTCTCCCTGCTCCCCTTTTCAAGCAAGGAAAAAAATATTTCCCGTGCTTCTGGTAGCCCATCAGTGACTCCTTGGGTGCCCACAGCAAGGCTCATGTAGCTCTGCCTTGCAGCACCAAAACCAACTCCTGTTCCTGCCCTCCTTCCATTGTCCCTTGCCAATCCTACCTGGGAAGTCAAGTTCCTTCATCCCCACCAGGCTGGGCCACCAATCTACTGCCTACCCCAGTGGTTGCCTGCTGGTACTTAGAAAAACATTCTTCTGCCATTGCACTTTGTGCATGAGATCACTTTCCAATTTCTTGTCAATCATTCATCGCCAATATCATCATTTCTTGGACCAGTGACAACCCAAGGAGACCACACATCTGATACAGGTAGTGGAAGGATGCAAAAGAAATCAAAGTACTCATTTAAAAACAGCAGTACCAGGGAGGGAAAGGCTGGAGGAGTAAAGAGTGAAGAGAGAAGATGTTTTGTGCTTGTCTTTGAAGGGGAAAATCAGGACAGAATGTTTATCTGCCAACGTGGGACTTTCTTGTTCAACGCAAACTCCAGCTGTGAATTTAGTTGTCTGACACATCCTAAATGAGCCCCTGGAGAGCTGAGCGAGATCTGTCCCCCGCTGTGCCCTTCCACACATACTCATCGCAGGAGAACAAGCAACCTTTGCCAAAGCCTTTTCTAAGAATGCAGTGGCTTTTTGGGTAGAGAAGTGAATTGAAATGTGCAAACAAGAGGAGGGTCACCACCAGTTCTATGAAGTTCCCTTCCCAACCCTTCAGCTTGAAGTTCCAGCAACCATTGTCTTGAAGGTCACAAAACTGGGTCAGATGCTGAGTCCCAATTATGTCCTTAAACAACTGAGCATTTACCTGGTTTTATATTTTACTTAGAAAATAAAATTCCTTGACTTTCTCCTCAGTGCCTGATTTCAGCTTACCAAGGGAGAGTCTAAGTTTGCATATTAAATTTTGAATTTAGCATGGAGCCACCAATAATACTTCGACATATTCATGGTCCAAATCACTTGCCATTTTCCCTCCCTCACCCCCCCACCAGCATGAAAGATAACATGAGAGAAAGCAAAAAAAATTTTGGCTTAGAGGGGAAAAAAAAAAAAAAATATCTTTCCCCAACCACTTACCCTTCCCAGGTCCCCTAATTCCCACCCACCACTCAAAATACCCACAGGCTCTGGCAGCACCAAAGCAATACCACAGCACAGAAATTCCCCTCTTCCCCAAGGAGCAAAGTTTCCCCTTCGCTTCCTCTGAGCCTTTCCTTCCTCTACCAAGACAGCTGCAGGCCTGCACAGACCCTCCCATCTCATTAATTAGGTATCTGAGATAATTATGTCCCTATAGTTTCCTCCCGCATAATCTACTCCCAACAGCATCTGATTTTTCATGTCAAATCTCTTGTTTATTCACTAATTTTCTTATCCTTCTTCTCCCAGTGAGAAAGAGTTAAAGTGAAAGACAGTTTCTTCCCAGACTCAGCTCCATTTCTGATCCTCTCCCATCCTTTTTAAACATCCCCACCAGGAGGAGGCAGGCCTCAAGTCTTCACCCCTTCTGAGGTGAAATTTCTTTTAAGTCTTTCATGCATCCACATTTTCCCAAATCCTGCCAGTTTTGTAAATCCAGCCATCCCAGAGGAGTGGACCCAGCCAGTTTCCTGAGGAAACCTCATCCAAACATCTGACAGATATTTGTCAATCAGATGAACATAAAAGACTGCTGCTAAGTCCCAGTCTGCCAGTCCCCCCTTGCACAGGGTGCTGTGCACCCCAGTGGCTCCATCAGCAGGTCCCAGAGTGGAGAAAGGGATTTCAGAGTTTGCTGCTCTTCTCTTGTCAAACTAACTGGGCCTGCAAGATTTCTTGTCCTGACATTGCCTCTTAACAAGCTTCAAGTTTTAACGAAGACAGGAATTTTCTCAGTCATTATTTTCCCTTCCTGATTGTTCAGGGTTTTCCCCCTACAGCTCCCTGTTAAGCTAAATCCAGGCATTCATGCAGTAAACAACCCTCTAACCAGGTCAATGCACATTAGTCATTAATTATTCCAGAGCTCTGATGCAGTCAGGCTGATTCACTTTTCCTCCCATTTTTCGTCTCCCTGCTCCCCTTTTCAAGCAAGGAAAAAAATATTTCCCGTGCTTCTGGTAGCCCATCAGTGACTCCTTGGGTGCCCACAGCAAGGCTCATGTAGCTCTGCCTTGCAGCACCAAAACCAACTCCTGTTCCTGCCCTCCTTCCATTGTCCCTTGCCAATCCTACCTGGGAAGTCAAGTTCCTTCATCCCCACCAGGCTGGGCCACCAATCTACTGCCTACCCCAGTGGTTGCCTGCTGGTACTTAGAAAAACATTCTTCTGCCATTGCACTTTGTGCATGAGATCACTTTCCAATTTCTTGTCAATCATTCATCGCCAATATCATCATTTCTTGGACCAGTGACAACCCAAGGAGACCACACATCTGATACAGGTAGTGGAAGGATGCAAAAGAAATCAAAGTACTCATTTAAAAACAGCAGTACCAGGGAGGGAAAGGCTGGAGGAGTAAAGAGTGAAGAGAGAAGATGTTTTGTGCTTGTCTTTGAAGGGGAAAATCAGGACAGAATGTTTATCTGCCAACGTGGGACTTTCTTGTTCAACGCCACAGAAGATGTTTTGTGCTTGTCTTTGAGGGGGAAAATCAGGACAGAATGTTTCTCTGCCAACGTGGGACTTTCTTGTTCAACGCAAACTCCAGCTGTGAATTTAGTTGTCTGACACATCCTAAATGAGCCCCTGGAGAGCTGAGCTAGATCTGTCCCCCGCTGTGCCCTTCCACACATACTCATCGCAGGAGAACAAGCAACCTTTGCCAAAGCCTTTTCTAAGAATGCAGTGGCTTTTTGGGTAGAGAAGTGAACTGAAATGTGCAAACAAGAGGAGGGTCACCACCAGTTCTATGAAGTTCCCTTCCCAACCCTTCAGCTTGAAGTTCCAGCAACCATTGTCTTGAAGGTCACAAAACTGGGTCAGATGCTGAGTCCCTATGATGTCCTTAAACAACTGAGCATTTACCTGGTTTTGTATTTTACTTAGAAAATAAAATCCCTTGACTTTCTCCTAAGTGCAAAAAAAAAAAAAGAGGAGAAAAGGGAAAGAATAAGAAAATATTACAACAAGCCATCAAATCCATCATGATTCAAGCTCCCATCTTATAGTTCATAAGTACTTATACAGAAAAGGGGAGATGTTCCTAAAAGAGTTTGTGTTTGCTACTGCAGAGCTGGGGGGTCTGGAGGTGAGGCTAAAGGAAAGGAGCAATGAAGGACAGAATGATGTAGAAGACCAAACGATGAGTCCAGAGGCAATTTTGGAACACGCGTTACTGGGATTAGGCCAGAGGACGTGGGCCAAAGCTTGACAAAGCCCTGTTTATAAACACCTGAGGGTGCCAAATTCAGATATACACCTCACTGCAGCCTGTGTTACCCCCAATACCAAAACGGGATGTTTCTCTTAAATAAATCATGTTGCAAGTGCAGCTTGGGTGAATAGCAGCTATTGCTGGGTTATAAAAGCAGGGGAAAAAAAAAACATTTCAAAGGCCTTGAGAGGAAAGAGAAAAAAAAAGCCCTCTAGTTCCTGACGTGATGGGGTGAGCAAGAGCACCCCAGGGCTGTCATCTCATCGGTTTAACTCAGCTGTCCCTCCTAAAAGGTCTCTAAATCAGGACCTATGATCCGTCACCGAACGAGCAGCTTACTGCCATTTGCCACTGGTGGTTAGCCTTAATGCAGAGCTGATAAAACCTTTAGGGTTAGCCAACTGCTTAGAAATGCTCCTTTTTCTTATACATCTTTTTCTTCTTTCACTGCCCTGCTTATAAGTTTTCCTCTTCCCCTGTCACCATTACAGTCTAGCAACCAGATCAGACCCTGGATATTGTCCGTCTTCCTCCAATACCTGCAAGATATGATTCCACCTTGCGTTTCACTCGAAGCTTCCTCTGCAACTTGGCATTTTGGCAGCTTCAGGAGGAGACGTGCTCTTGCTGGGGCTGCAGCCTGTTGGCCCATCCCTCTCTCTTTACCTCATGCTCCTTTCCAGTCGGCTCCTGTTGAGGAGCCCATCTTAAAGAAGCTCAGCCTGACCTAGAAATCCTACCTACCTGATTTTCTGCCAGTGAACATAAGCTGTCAGCCCATGCTCTTCTCTTGTACAGATTATTTTTCCATTCATGCAAAACAGTGGGCTTTGAGCTCCAGAGCGGTGCTAAACATCCTCCTCCTGCTTTAATTTCTTGGCCTCTCCATGCTAAAAAGGGAGGAAGGTGCTGCTGATCATATATTTTCTTTTCACCCCCAAGCTGTGTGCACAGATTCTGTTTGATGGCAGCCCTGCCCTCCTGTCCAGCACCAGGGATCAGCCTCCTCTGAAATCCTCCTGCCTAACTTGCTGCAAGAACGGCTTATTAAAAATCAAATGAAGATTCTCTGTAGGGTTAAACTCTGGCATGTTGCCTAAATTCCGTAACGCTCTCTTTCCTGCAAGCTTTTCTTCTTTCCTGACACTTCATATCAGTATCGGGGACTTCTCCTGGCTTGTTATTTCAGATGGGCTGGGACTGGAACATCTATCTTGCCAGGTGCCCTTGAGTACTCAATAAATTAAATAGCAGATATACCTTCATGTAGTCTGAACACGAGGGAACCACACTCATTTTATATTTTTGCTTGAAGTATTGCCTTCCTGCACTTGTAGAAATGATATCGCAGCATCAAATGACTATATTAGAAGTGCTGTGATTACTTCATTAGGAGAGACTGTGGAGCCAGTCTCAAATAAAGACATGTCATTTTGGCACGCTCAGATTGATAACTCACCAAGTGCTAACGTGGCCACCGCGTCCCTACAGCACGGCTTTTTACCAGTTTTGCTAAATGCCAAATGACAAGGGCTGAGCAAATAAAGAGCTCAGACTGCTTTAGAGAACTGCAATTAAATTTATATACAACTTTAAATTCAAACCCTTGTGCAGACCCTACCTGTGTTCCCACCAATTGTTGGCTCTTCCTTGACGGTTTGATGGCCAACTTCCACAAGCATCGTAACCAAGGCACATTAAAATGCTGCCCACCTGCATTGTCTTAGTAAGCAAGGAGGATTTCGAAGCCACGCTGCCACCTTCTCTCCTTTCACAGACTTTCCAACAACCTTGACCAAGCGATGCTGACACAGCTCTAAGCTATCTCAGGGCATGGGTCTTGGGCTTCTCTAATTCTCGGTGACCACCAGCACTTGCTCCTCAAAAAGCTTTCACTCCTGGAGTCTCAGAAAGTCTTTCCCTGCCTCTCTTGAAGATCTTGCAGGATCTGCAAGGCCTTATGGCCCAGTGCTACAAAAGTATCTGGGCTAACCCCTAAATAGTGTCAGCAAAAGTCAGCTGCCTACCTGTTTGCATGGATGTGCACCAACATTTTTACTGCCATCAGCACAGGAAACCAGACTGATCCATGGAAGAAACTGGAAATCACAGGACAAAATCAGTGTTTTTACTCCAGAGCTTTTGTGACATGAAGAGTGAAATGAACTGGCTTTGACTCACAAAGACTTGCTGAAATAAAAACCAAAAGAATCCCTAGTAACTAGATATTCATAGGAACACTAAAGAAACCATAAACATCTCCACAAACAGGAGACAAGAAAAGGTAACCAATGAATTTATAGTGCGGGAGGGATCTTAATCAGGCACTGGGGAAGTAGAAGTCCCTTCCCCACTCAGCAATCTCTGTTGGTCCTCACCCTTGTTGCCTGCTCAAGGCTTGTCCATCCCCACTACACCCAGTCTGGCTGCTCTCACAAATCCCACAAGTAAAGGGAAATTGGGGGGCAGGAGGTGAAAATTTGCTGGGAAGCCATCAAAATTCCTCCAGGACAGACAGCATTGCCCAGCACCCCACCTCCTCTGGATTACCATGTTTTAGGACAGGAATTATTTGTAGCCCAGGGCAGTACGTGGATCAGTTATGAGCTCATGGCACAGCCAACGTGCAAATCCATCACCAAGAACAACAAGAGAAAGGCACACTTAATTAGCCCCTAAAACTACTGCCCTTTCCACTTTTTTTTTTTCCTTGTAACACATGTTGATACACTGGTAAATTGGAAGCGTTAACCCTGGGTCAAAAACCCCTCGGGTTTTGTGAAAACAATAAATAAGCAAATATGTGAACTGAATAAGCAGCTGCCTGCAGGTGAGGATGCACTACACACACACAGGTGGCTGGCAGTATTTACTTTGGAAACAACAGTTCACATTTTCTCTCGGAAACCCTTGGTAACCTCACAAGAATCAAATCTTAAAAAAAAAAAAAAAGAAAAAAAAAAGAGGCAGCGGTAAATTTCTCACCTGTGTCTCTCTGTTATAGCAGAGAACCTGAACAACCACTCACAGACTTGCAAACATTGGCATTTCCATTCGGAATCATCAATCACCATCACAACCTGTAATCAGGAGGGATTTGGAAGAGATTTCCTGGACCAGATATTCTATTTAAAAGCATGTTCATACCTTCTGGATTCATGATTGCAGAGAATAACAAGTGAACCAGTAATTGCTGGCCATTCGTTTTAATGTCTTGCCTATTTCTTTCCTTTCTTTTTGCCCTCCTTGGGAAAAGTGCTTACACATTAATATTTTTTTAAGGATTTAACAAGGCTTCTTTTGTTGCACCATCCATCACAGATGGTTATCAAAAGGGGCTGGAAATCTCAGAAGGCTGAAAACAAAACAAAGAAGCTTGCCTCAGGAAGGATCCCATGAAAGTCCTTCTCTGAGCAGCAAACCCCAACCAAAGCACCAGGGCTTGGGGCAAGTGGAGATCCACAGGTAGCAAACCAAGTTGCTAACATCATGTTTTACCTGATGCTGAGCAGGATAAACACCCCGGTGAAGCCTCCCTGATGTTTCAATCACTTGGCAGAACTACAAGCTGTTCACAAGGAGTTACTGTCCATTTTTTAACACATCTTGATGCATCGGTGCAGGTCAAGGGACTGGAAGAGTGTCTACATGCAGCCATGGCAAGCAGGGTCTGGGAAGCTGCAGGCTAAGATATCTGCTGCCAACCCTAAGGAAAATAACAGAAAAGTTGCCATAAAAGCCAACAAATAAACTACAAAGTGATTTCCATTAATATGTCATAACCTGAAAATAATTAAGCGTGCCCTAAGAAAGCACAGCAGGACTCGCACAACAGGAGCAGATAAAGGGCTGTGGGATCCAACACCACCAAGCTTGAACCTCGCTTTACTCCACGTGCCTCATTAAACCTATTAGTCTGCTCAAAAACTCTACCTCGGACCAGGGAAATTCTTCCCATTAAATTTTTTCCCCTCCCTCAAAATAAAGGCACATATTTCACCCAATCAACATTTTCCAACAGTTTGACACAGCTGTGGCAGTGAGTGGTTTGTTGTCTGCTCAATGCCCGTGGAAAGCTTTAGGCTCACAAGTACGTTCCCCTCAATGCCCATGGAAAGCTTTAGGCTCACAAGTACGTTCCCGCAGCTCCGCACACACTCAGGGCACAAACTTCTTGAGGCATTTTCTTCTAAAAAGAGGCTGTTCCCTTCATTTGCCCAGAACTGTTAGAAACCCTGGCTTTTTCAGCTGCGAAGACAAGAGGCTGCACCTGTAATTGCTTTTTTTTTTTTGCAGAGCAGGAGATGATATAACCTAACATGGTACATCAGCCAGTTTCTAGTTGCAATAGCAAAAATAAAGGTTTATAATGCAGGGCAGTCTCACAATGGCTGTGTCTACATTGCTAAAGGCATCTGCCACTGGAAGCGATCCCTCGTGCCACGTTAAATGTTGTATGGATGTATATCAGAGCAACTCAGAGCTGGTCCTCTCTGGAGCAACACATGGCTCCTACCTGGATCCCATGTAGCACCCCTAGGGTGTTTGAACCTTTGCAATTATTTACTTGTAAAAGCGAGGAACGTGTTGCAGACCACCATGATGGGTAATGGATTTACACTGAAAGAGGGGAGATTTAGATGAGATTTGAGGAAGAAATTCTTTGGTGTGAGGGTGGTGAGAGCCTGGCCCAGGTTGCCCAGAGAAGCTGTGACTGCCCCATCCCTGGAGGGGTTCAAGGCCAGGTTGGAGGGGGCTTGGAGCAACCTGGTCTGGTGGGAGGTGTCCCTGCCCAGGGCTTAAAAGCATGACAACTTCACCAGGAAGGTTTTGCTACCTGTATTAATAAACTCATCTAGGTAGAACCTCTACAGTTTGCACATTCCCTCTTAAGCAGTGAATTAATCATTCAGCATTTTCAACGCAGATATATTATTTTTTTTGCCAACAAGAGGATTTATAGGAAAGCGAATTGAGGGCATGCTCCATGATGAGGTATTGATGCTGTAGTGCATTAGGATATAGTATTAGTAGGCTTTAATTCTATTTTAATTACTTAAAAGTTATCATTATTGAAGTCAAAGGAGTCACATGCATGGAAACCCAGTACAAGGGAGAAGACTTCAACACGGGAGGCAACAGAGTGACAGTGATTATATAGCACTTTTGTCAAGAAGACACGTTGCATTTATAACACTATGAAGCATTTAATGATTAAAAGGCAGCTTTTTGCTTACAGTATCGAGAGAAGATGTTTATTTCCAGTGAGCAGCTGCTGCTTTTTCATAAAGTGACTCTCCAGCAGAAATAACACAGCAGACGGGTATTGCCGGGAACAGCCTAATGTCCGTGAAGTTTGTGGACTGGCAAACACAGCCCTATTCTGCTGGTATTTGAATCACCAATAAACCAAATTGCCCATCTCCAGTTTTATGATAACTGCAAGTTAAGCCAGGCTGGAAAAAGAGATCTAGGAGGAAAATAAAATAAAATAAAATAAAAGATAGCACAGATTGTCTCATTTTAATGAAAGGTTCATCTGCAGATGTCACCTTTTTCCCCATCCATCAAGAGTTTTTCTTCCCCCCTATCTTCTCATGCTCTGCTTTAATGTCTTTGACCCCATGCTTTCTTTCCCCAAAAGCAAAGTATATGGCCCACTCCGAAATAAATGCAAAGAACACCATATAATGATGCCCGCAGTAAGCAGAGGCCATAACAAACAGCACATATCTTCATCTGGTATAAAGTAGCATTTTAATGCCTCCTGCTGTACTGTACCACTCTCTGTGGAGCTCCTCTGCCAAAGGTACTTGGATTTCTACTATTAGTTTACACCTGACCAGCTCCACGACACAGAGATGTTTATCGCTGGTGAGCAGGTTAATGGAGGACCTTGATGGACACAAGTTCCAGACCCTTTACAAAAACCTGTTTGGATGCACCTGAAAAATGCAGAGAACCAGATCTGCCCTGTGTTTTCCACAAAAGCAAAATGTGGCTTGATATGGACAAATAAAATTGCTGGTATCTAAATTTCAGTTACTAAAATACAAAGAACAAAGCACACCAGGACTCAAGAGAAAATAGCAGAAATAGAGAGAACAGAGTAGGTGTCTGGGAATAACATTCCTCACTCTACCAAAGACCCAAGATTTCCTTCTAAAATGGCAGGGTAATGAGCCTTCAAATATTACCTATTCCCCAGCAGTGTAGGCTCTAACTTCTAATCCTACAATTACGCTATTCCTAAAGTCATATTGATTCACTTTTTTTTTTTCATGAAGCTCTGCAGGTTTCTTTGCAGCAGGAGGTGGATAGCAACCTCTGCTGGCTCAGGCTCAGAGCACCAAGCAAACCTTTGAGAAATCCTTCCAGCAAAAGAGGTGGGGAGCAGGAGTGACCCCAAGGTGGAGATACCACCTCTGAAGCACCCTAAACACAGAAGGTAGGTAGGGGATCTTAGTTGTCTTCCAAGTGCTCCAGCAGGTCTTTCATTGGGCTAGCAGAGCAGCTCTCTGGACCTGCTCATGTTGGTTCTCAGCAGGTCCTGGAGCAATGAGGAGGTGACCAGAGGGAATGTTGTCACTGGGCTGATGCTCAGAAGCAGTCACAGGACTTCCATGGGGAGATTTGGCAATTTCCCATATGTCCACCTCACTGGGCAGCTGTACAGCTTCATGTCAGCCTAGTAACGAGGGGTGAAGGTAACATCACAGCTCTTCAGCACAAAGTTATGCAAATATGAACAAAGAACATGGCTCCTACTGTCAGGAGCCAGGATGGCACTGTAAAAAAAACAACTAGTATGCACCTCAATACTTCTTAGCCCAGGATGATATTGGGTCTAGGAGGAGAATGCTGGTGAAGGATATAGAAGACAGAAAGAGAGAAACCAACTGCCTCCTGCAGCAGGCACAGCTGGAACACCAGGAAGATAATGAAAAAGCAAAGAGAGAGGTCAAAGGACAGTCACAAGGATGAGGACAAGGTTATGAAAATTAGGAAAACGTGCTTTAGAGAGAGGAACCAAAGGCCTATTATCCAAGGGAAGAATAAGGACATAAGAGGTGATGAAGATGGGGTTGATTTTATTGTAGTTGGTACAGAGAGAGATCATTAAGCCTCTCATCTGCAGAGTTCAGATTAAAAGATAGCTGGGTCTATATTCTGTGAATCCAAAAGCAACAATACTCCATCAGTGTTACAGGAAATTAATTCTCTTCTCCAAACTCCTTGCCACCTGTCAAATAATTTGTTGTTGGCAATTGGCTTAACTCCCAAAATCTACCATAGTCCTGTGGTTCTACCTAAGGGAAAGGAAAAACATGTTTCTGTTGGCTGTACATCATCCTCTGCTTCACGAATCACCAACACAGGCAAGAGCATCTGTCATGCTGAACATCCCCACAAAATGAGCTTATTGAACAACATGGGATAATAGGACATGGAATAGAAAACTTCAGCTTTTTTTCCTTCATAGTCCTTTTTCTAAGGTGTTTTATACGCTTGGTATCAAGCATAAGGAAGCAAAAATTCCCCTCTATTTCTTTCCGATTTTAGTAAAATTTCCTGGAGTTGGAAGATTTCTCTAAGAGCTTTGAATCCAGGGAAACAACATTTTTCCAAGAAAACAGTTCGAACAAAGAGCCCATCAGAGTCTTAATAACATCTAGTCATGGCTTCTGCTGTGCACATTCAATGAAATACCCGAGTGCAGAGGCAGCCAGTTGCTTCTGGGGCTTGGAAACTACAGCACAGGCTCCAGAAGCTGGAACAAGCTGGTGAAAGCAGAAGATGTTGACTTGCATTATGCCTCTGCCTCCTTGAAAGCAGCTCAAGAGAATGTAAAGCCCTCTTTGAAAGCAGGTCTATTTCCTAAGGCCGGAGCACAGACATGAAGCAAGTTGTCACCTTCTGTATTCTCAACATTTCATGGACCAAATCTGTTTCATGTGTCTCTCACCGAGAAATTACACCAGAGCTAAACTTTGTACTTTTGTCACCCAATGCTGGTCCAACAGGTCAGTTCAAAATAACCCTCCAAACTAATGAAGAAGTTATATTTCCCCATTTCTCATGGATTTTCCATGTCCCTCAGGCTGTCTGGGGAAGGGAGATTTGGATCTTAGCTCTGACTCAACATAAAGTATAATTCCTTCAATATATTGCATACTTTTACCGCCACAAACGACCACCAAGTCCTCTAACAAAATCCTGTATATGGTACTTTATCCAGTTCCTGTTACATAGATCCCAACAGATTATACATGACTGAAGAATAATTACACTCAGGAAAAAGTATACCTTTAAAACAGATTTTTCACTAGTGCCAGGAAGACATCAATAGAAGCCAACTCCAGCGGTTAACCACATTCATCTATAAAAAATATTGGGTCTAATTCATGTTTGAATTTTTATTGCTTCAACTCCCAACTATTATTTCTTTCTCTCCCTTTTTACTTTATTAAGACAACTTTAGGAGCCAATATATCCTCCCCAGGAAGTCACTTAGACAGATTAAGTCACCTTAATCTCCTTTTTTGAGGGACTACACAGATTGTGTTCCTGAGGTCTCTTACTATAATGCATTTTCTGCAGCCCCAAGGCCATTCTGTGGATCTTTTCACCCTTTTCTGCCAATTTTTCGAAGATCATTCAAAAAAAATTGAGTCATCACAACTAAACACTGTATCACAACAGCAGTCAAACCAACGTCTTTTTTGAAGGATGAAATTCAACATGAGGGGACTGTTCAGGCAGGAGGACACATGTTTCTGTTGGCTGTACATCATCCTCTGCTTCACGAATCACCAACACAGGCAAGAGCATCTGTCATGCTGAACATCCCCACAAAATGAGCTTATTGAACAACATGGGATAATAGGACATGGAATAGAAAACTTCAGCTTTTTTTCCTTCATAGTCCTTTTTCTAAGGTGTTTTATACGCTTGGTATCAAGCATAAGGAAGCAAAAATTCCCCTCTATTTCTTTCCGATTTTAGTAAAATTTCCTGGAGTTGGAAGATTTCTCTAAGAGCTTTGAATCCAGGGAAACAACATTTTTCCAAGAAAACAGTTCGAACAAAGAGCCCATCAGAGTCTTAATAACATCTAGTCATGGCTTCTGCTGTGCACATTCAATGAAATACCCGAGTGCAGAGGCAGCCAGTTGCTTCTGGGGCTTGGAAACTACAGCACAGGCTCCAGAAGCTGGAACAAGCTGGTGAAAGCAGAAGATGTTGACTTGCATTATGCCTCTGCCTCCTTGAAAGCAGCTCAAGAGAATGTAAAGCCCTCTTTGAAAGCAGGTCTATTTCCTAAGGCCGGAGCACAGACATGAAGCAAGTTGTCACCTTCTGTATTCTCAACATTTCATGGACCAAATCTGTTTCATGTGTCTCTCACCGAGAAATTACACCAGAGCTAAACTTTGTACTTTTGTCACCCAACACTGGTCCAACAGGTCAGTTCAAAATAACCCTCCACACTAATGGAAAAGTTATATTTCCCCATTTCTCATGGATTTTCCATGTCCCTCAGCCTGTCTGGGGAAGGGAGATTTGGATCTTAGCTCTGACTCAACATAAAGTATAATTCCTTCAATATATTGCATACTTTTACCGCCACAAACGACCACCAAGTCCTCTAACAAAATCCTGTATATGGTACTTTATCCAGTTCCTGTTACATAGATCCCAACAGATTATACATGACTGAAGAATAATTACACTCAGGAAAAAGTATACCTTTAAAACAGATTTTTCACTAGTGCCAGGAAGACATCAATAGAAGCCAACTCCAGCGGTTAACCACATTCATCTATAAAAAAAATTGGGTCTAATTCATGTTTGAATTTTTATTGCTTCAACTCCCAACTATTATTTCTTTCTCTCCCTTTTTACTTTATTAAGACAACTTTAGGAGCCAATATATCCTCCCCAGGAAGTCGCTTAGACAGATTAAGTCACCTTAATCTCCTTTTTTGAGGGACTACACAGATTGTGTTCCTGAGGTCTCTTACTATAATGCATTTTCTGCAGCCCCAAGGCCATTCTGTGGATCTTTTCACCCTTTTCTGCCAATTTTTCGAAGATCATTCAAAAAAAATTGAGTCATCACAACTAAACACTGTATCACAACATCAGTCAAACCAACGTCTTTTTTGAAGGATGAAATTCAACATGAGGGGACTGTTCAGGCAGGAGGACAAGCCTGACTTTACAGAACAGTGCTTGTGTGAGCTTTAATTACTGCAGAATCACCCAAACTCAGGCCAAAGGGTAAAAATAAAAATCCAGTCTGATCTTCCCAATGAGGATTTTTCCAATACTCAATGCTCATTTTCAAAACCTACAAAAATACCAGTGTGTCAAGTGTTTTACTAGCAATATGCCAAAATTAGACTGTCTTTCAAAAGAAGTCACAAGCCTTGGCAAAAGCCATCTACAAACCAAAAATTTTGAATAGTGTTGCCAAAAGTGAAAGTTTTATAAGAATGAATCAACCAACATGATGACTT
>NW_015090795.1:2391769-2415710 GCF_001431845.1 Calidris pugnax
TGGAAAGCTTTAGGCTCACAAGTACGTTCCCGCAGCTCCGCACACACTCAGGGCACAAACTTCTTGAGGCATTTTCTTCTAAAAAGAGGCTGTTCCCTTCATTTGCCCAGAACTGTTAGAAACCCTGGCTTTTTCAGCTGCGAAGACAAGAGGCTGCACCTGTAATTGCTTTTTTTTTTTTGCAGAGCAGGAGATGATATAACCTAACATGGTACATCAGCCAGTTTCTAGTTGCAATAGCAAAAATAAAGGTTTATAATGCAGGGCAGTCTCACAATGGCTGTGTCTACATTGCTAAAGGCATCTGCCACTGGAAGCGATCCCTCGTGCCACGTTAAATGTTGTATGGATGTATATCAGAGCAACTCAGAGCTGGTCCTCTCTGGAGCAACACATGGCTCCTACCTGGATCCCATGTAGCACCCCTAGGGTGTTTGAACCTTTGCAATTATTTACTTGTAAAAGCGAGGAACGTGTTGCAGACCACCATGATGGGTAATGGATTTACACTGAAAGAGGGGAGATTTAGATGAGATTTGAGGAAGAAATTCTTTGGTGTGAGGGTGGTGAGAGCCTGGCCCAGGTTGCCCAGAGAAGCTGTGACTGCCCCATCCCTGGAGGGGTTCAAGGCCAGGTTGGAGGGGGCTTGGAGCAACCTGGTCTGGTGGGAGGTGTCCCTGCCCAGGGCTTAAAAGCATGACAACTTCACCAGGAAGGTTTTGCTACCTGTATTAATAAACTCATCTAGGTAGAACCTCTACAGTTTGCACATTCCCTCTTAAGCAGTGAATTAATCATTCAGCATTTTCAACGCAGATATATTATTTTTTTTGCCAACAAGAGGATTTATAGGAAAGCGAATTGAGGGCATGCTCCATGATGAGGTATTGATGCTGTAGTGCATTAGGATATAGTATTAGTAGGCTTTAATTCTATTTTAATTACTTAAAAGTTATCATTATTGAAGTCAAAGGAGTCACATGCATGGAAACCCAGTACAAGGGAGAAGACTTCAACACGGGAGGCAACAGAGTGACAGTGATTATATAGCACTTTTGTCAAGAAGACACGTTGCATTTATAACACTATGAAGCATTTAATGATTAAAAGGCAGCTTTTTGCTTACAGTATCGAGAGAAGATGTTTATTTCCAGTGAGCAGCTGCTGCTTTTTCATAAAGTGACTCTCCAGCAGAAATAACACAGCAGACGGGTATTGCCGGGAACAGCCTAATGTCCGTGAAGTTTGTGGACTGGCAAACACAGCCCTATTCTGCTGGTATTTGAATCACCAATAAACCAAATTGCCCATCTCCAGTTTTATGATAACTGCAAGTTAAGCCAGGCTGGAAAAAGAGATCTAGGAGGAAAATAAAATAAAATAAAATAAAAGATAGCACAGATTGTCTCATTTTAATGAAAGGTTCATCTGCAGATGTCACCTTTTTCCCCATCCATCAAGAGTTTTTCTTCCCCCCTATCTTCTCATGCTCTGCTTTAATGTCTTTGACCCCATGCTTTCTTTCCCCAAAAGCAAAGTATATGGCCCACTCCGAAATAAATGCAAAGAACACCATATAATGATGCCCGCAGTAAGCAGAGGCCATAACAAACAGCACATATCTTCATCTGGTATAAAGTAGCATTTTAATGCCTCCTGCTGTACTGTACCACTCTCTGTGGAGCTCCTCTGCCAAAGGTACTTGGATTTCTACTATTAGTTTACACCTGACCAGCTCCATGACACAGAGATGTTTATCGCTGGTGAGCAGGTTAATGGAGGACCTTGATGGACACAAGTTCCAGACCCTTTACAAAAACCTGTTTGGATGCACCTGAAAAACGCAGAGATCCAGATCTGCCCTGTGTTTTCCACAAAAGCAAAATGTGGCTTGATATGGACAAATAAAATTGCTGGTATCTAAATTTCAGTTACTAAAATACAAAGAACAAAGCACACCAGGACTCAAGAGAAAATAGCAGAAATAGAGAGAACAGAGTAGGTGTCTGGGAATAACATTCCTCACTCTACCAAAGACCCAAGATTTCCTTCTAAAATGGCAGGGTAATGAGCCTTCAAATATTACCTATTCCCCAGCAGTGTAGGCTCTAACTTCTAATCCTACAATTACGCTATTCCTAAAGTCATATTGATTCACTTTTTTTTTTTCATGAAGCTCTGCAGGTTTCTTTGCAGCAGGAGGTGGATAGCAACCTCTGCTGGCTCAGGCTCAGAGCACCAAGCAAACCTTTGAGAAATCCTTCCAGCAAAAGAGGTGGGGAGCAGGAGTGACCCCAAGGTGGAGATACCACCTCTGAAGCACCCTAAACACAGAAGGTAGGTAGGGGATCTTAGTTGTCTTCCAAGTGCTCCAGCAGGTCTTTCATTGGGCTAGCAGAGCAGCTCTCTGGACCTGCTCATGTTGGTTCTCAGCAGGTCCTGGAGCAATGAGGAGGTGACCAGAGGGAATGTTGTCACTGGGCTGATGCTCAGAAGCAGTCACAGGACTTCCATGGGGAGATTTGGCAATTTCCCATATGTCCACCTCACTGGGCAGCTGTACAGCTTCATGTCAGCCTAGTAACGAGGGGTGAAGGTAACATCACAGCTCTTCAGCACAAAGTTATGCAAATATGAACAAAGAACATGGCTCCTACTGTCAGGAGCCAGGATGGCACTGTAAAAAAAACAACTAGTATGCACCTCAATACTTCTTAGCCCAGGATGATATTGGGTCTAGGAGGAGAATGCTGGTGAAGGATATAGAAGACAGAAAGAGAGAAACCAACTGCCTCCTGCAGCAGGCACAGCTGGAACACCAGGAAGATAATGAAAAAGCAAAGAGAGAGGTCAAAGGACAGTCACAAGGATGAGGACAAGGTTATGAAAATTAGGAAAACGTGCTTTAGAGAGAGGAACCAAAGGCCTATTATCCAAGGGAAGAATAAGGACATAAGAGGTGATGAAGATGGGGTTGATTTTATTGTAGTTGGTACAGAGAGAGATCATTAAGCCTCTCATCTGCAGAGTTCAGATTAAAAGATAGCTGGGTCTATATTCTGTGAATCCAAAAGCAACAATACTCCATCAGTGTTACAGGAAATTAATTCTCTTCTCCAAACTCCTTGCCACCTGTCAAATAATTTGTTGTTGGCAATTGGCTTAACTCCCAAAATCTACTGTGGTTCTACCTAAGGGAAAGGAAAAACATGTTTCTGTTGGCTGTACATCATCCTCTGCTTCACGAATCACCAACACAGGCAAGAGCATCTGTCATGCTGAACATCCCCACAAAATGAGCTTATTGAACAACATGGGATAATAGGACATGGAATAGAAAACTTCAGCTTTTTTTCCTTCATAGTCCTTTTTCTAAGGTGTTTTATACGCTTGGTATCAAGCATAAGGAAGCAAAAATTCCCCTCTATTTCTTTCCGATTTTAGTAAAATTTCCTGGAGTTGGAAGATTTCTCTAAGAGCTTTGAATCCAGGGAAACAACATTTTTCCAAGAAAACAGTTCGAACAAAGAGCCCATCAGAGTCTTAATAACATCTAGTCATGGCTTCTGCTGTGCACATTCAATGAAATACCCGAGTGCAGAGGCAGCCAGTTGCTTCTGGGGCTTGGAAACTACAGCACAGGCTCCAGAAGCTGGAACAAGCTGGTGAAAGCAGAAGATGTTGACTTGCATTATGCCTCTGCCTCCTTGAAAGCAGCTCAAGAGAATGTAAAGCCCTCTTTGAAAGCAGGTCTATTTCCTAAGGCCGGAGCACAGACATGAAGCAAGTTGTCACCTTCTGTATTCTCAACATTTCATGGACCAAATCTGTTTCATGTGTCTCTCACCGAGAAATTACACCAGAGCTAAACTTTGTACTTTTGTCACCCAACACTGGTCCAACAGGTCAGTTCAAAATAACCCTCCACACTAATGGAAAAGTTATATTTCCCCATTTCTCATGGATTTTCCATGTCCCTCAGCCTGTCTGGGGAAGGGAGATTTGGATCTTAGATCTGACTCAACATAAAGTACAATTCCTTCAATAAATGGCATACTTTTACCAGCACAAACAACCACCAAGTCCTCCAACAAAATCCTGTATATGGTACTTTATCCAGTTCCTGTTACATAGATCCCAACAGATTATACATGACTGAAGAATAATTACACTCAGGAAAAAGTATACCTTTAAAACAGATTTTTCACTAGTGCCAGGAAGACATCAATAGAAGCCAACTCCAGCGGTTAACCACATTCATCTATAAAAAAAATTGGGTCTAATTCATGTTTGAATTTTTATTGCTTCAACTCCCAACTATTATTTCTTTCTCTCCCTTTTTACTTTATTAAGACAACTTTAGGAGCCAATATATCCTCCCCAGGAAGTCGCTTAGACAGATTAAGTCACCTTAATCTCCTTTTTTGATGGACTACACAGATTGTGTTCCTGAGGTCTCTTACTATAATGCATTTTCTGCAGCCCCAAGGCCATTCTGTGGATCTTTTCACCCTTTTCTGCCAATTTTTCGAAGATCATTCAAAAAAAATTGAGTCATCACAACTAAACACTGTATCACAACATCAGTCAAACCAACGTCTTTTTTGAAGGATGAAATTCAACATGAGGGGACTGTTCAGGCAGGAGGACAAGCCTGACTTTACAGAACAGTGCTTGTGTGAGCTTTAATTACTGCAGAATCACCCAAACTCAGGCCAAAGGGTAAAAATAAAAATCCAGTCTGATCTTCCCAATGAGGATTTTTCCAATACTCAATGCTCATTTTCAAAACCTACAAAAATACCAGTGTGTCAAGTGTTTTACTAGCAATATGCCAAAATTAGACTGTCTTTCAAAAGAAGTCACAAGCCTTGGCAAAAGCCATCTACAAACCAAAAATTTTGAATAGTGTTGCTAAAAGTGAAAGTTTTATAAGAATGAATCAACCAACATGATGACTTCATAAAAAAAAATAAGAAATAGCTTTCAAAGTTGACATCTAACACACTAGACTTATCAAGTGATACTGCCAATGTTGGGGCAAACTTTATTTTCATGACCTATAAGTGTTACTGTGATTACACCCGATTTCCTTTAAGGGCTACTGCTGCCTGGACAAGATTTAAAATGAGACTATTTGTGGTTTTACATCAACTAGAAAACTGTATACATTCAACAGTTCAATTGTCTATAATCAATCATGTATTTGTCACCCAACGTATATTTTTCTGAAAGATTGATGAGGAGGGAGCAAGTGTGCAGTTTATTATTTGAACTGAAAGATTAATTTCAGAACAGATTTTAGGCCTGTAACAGCACTTCCAATTTCCTGAAGTAACACCCAAATTAAAAACAAGTGGTTCCTGGTATGGAAACCAGAGTCAAATCCCCAAATTCCCTTTATGCTAACTGGGGAGGGCCAGGTGCCTAAATACCTAATGCTCATCTCAGAGGGGATTTTCAGTAGGGAGAGGCTTATGTCAACCAAAAAAGAAAAAATCTGGGAGAAACTGTCCTTCACTCGGTCTTAGATTGCTAATACTGGACTACATTTAGACATCTATTCTAAATTAAGATTCAGCACAAAAATCCCTTGAGCTTAGGCATCTAAATCATCATATTGAGGTACAGACAAATGGCTCGGGTTTCCTTTCAGCTCAGTTGCTGGAAACAGTAACTTACAGTGAAAGGGGATTAGAGAAAGGGAGAAAGGAAGTTTCTTTTCAAATAAAGGGGCTTTATGTCTTCAATATATAAGCTTCAGACTACATCTGTCAAAGGCTTCAGAAATTCAGTGTTTCTTCAGATTACACGGAGTTGGATTCAATGGACTTTGATTTTTACCCGCTGAGAAGTCCCAGTTTGCAAATCGTCCTCACCGAGCAAAGCATCACAATTTTGGAAGACTGGATGAAGATCCACAAAGGTGGGTGGACAATCAGCAATTGATTTCTGTAATGGAAGCCTGAGGGTGCACAAGAGGCCTCTGAAGACCTCTGAAAACCCAAGCACCAGGTTTTGGGTAATGAGCGGATCTTGACGCTGGCAACCCACAGTGCAAGATATGATTTGATCCCCAAAATGCCACCCTGCATTCTGAGCACATGTTCCCCTACCAAGACAAATAAACATATATCCACATATGCCCGACTGCAGCATGAAAGTTAAGAGTGTAAAACCACCAGCAACCAAAAAATGACTATTTGAAATGGAAATATATTTTAATATCAGCTCCAGAACTGGCTGAAATGTAGTAAGAGTTTTGCAGAGGAAGTCTTGATTATTTCTGGAAAAAAGAAAAAAAGAAAAAAAAAAGGAAAATACACAGCAGATTTGTTTACTTGAGATAGACCATTTCTTTTTTAGAAATGGAAGTTAACACATCTGTTGAATGCAGATACAAAAACATTTGCAGTATCTCTAAGCTCTAACTCCTCCATTTAGCTATGCAAATAGGCATTTGAGTGTGCGTGTCTTGCACACACAAAGGTGTTTACATATATACTTTCTGCTTAAGTAAACTCAGTACTCAGATTAATATATATTCTCTGTGTGCATGGAAGTATTCAGTTGAAAGATCAAACTTACATGAGTCAAGAATACTAACGCTTTCATCTTTTAAAATATATCTAGTTATAGATGTGGGGGAGTAATGCATAATAGATGTTTTATTAAACACCCAGACTCCAGCTATGCCTAAATCTACCTCTGAACCAGTTCCGAGCACTCCAGCACTTCTCTTGCAACTCCTACTGATAGTTATCTGCTAGGAATTGTTGCTAAATTAATAAAACACATAAGATTTTTACAAAATGCCCGGTATTAATTGAAGCACTCAGTATCTCATTAATTCTGAGAGTATAATGGGTTTTTGATTAGGCACTTTGTTAAGCATCTATTCCTCCGTGTTCTCACCTGATTGCAGTTAGCACCTCACCAGGTGTTGCAGCCAAACCTGCAGAGCAGAAATTGTTGGTGCATCCTCATTCCAGGAAAAACACATTAAAGTAACACTGGAGCACCAGGGTGTTGACTGGGAAACAATTCAGTTCCTACAACAAAATGCGGCTGCCCCGTCTCTGGAAGTGTTCAAGGCCAGGCTGGATGGGGCTCTGAGCAACGTGGTCTAGTAGGAGGTCTCCCTGCCCATGGCAGGGGGTTGGAACTAGATGACCTTTACAGTCCCTTCCATTCCAAACAATTCTATGGGTCTTTTTGAAAACATGCCCTTTTTGTATATGCAATAACCACAAGGTACTGAATTTGAAAACTTTCTGGTCATTATGACAAAGGGTGTCTTTGATACATCTTGAACCAGGTCCAATGCACTATCCTAGATACAATGGGAACACTTCAAATGATGGTGACGTTGCAATCCAGATCCCTACAGTCCAATTTAACAGCTCATACTTTACCTCTAAGATGACTTTCCAATCTCCCTGGCATTTTTGGTGTCCACTTGGACCACAAGCATTTATAATTTTCAACACTGTAAACAAGAACTACCTTCCCTCCCCAAAGGTTTTCTGCACCAACATGAAAAGCCACCAGTTTTATAAATCCAGTTATCCAATGCTTGATAAGAAGATCTCCCATCACTCCATTCCTGCCTGTTATTGAATTGGGATCCCCAAACCAGGGACCTGTATGCCAAGGGATACATCATCTATAAGTCATCTATTTTCTGTCCCAAGACATTTCTCTTTTTCAGCAAGGTGTGGCCAACCTGGAGATGGAGCTTAACAATCACATTTTCCACCATAGATCAACACCTGTGAGCTCCTGCAGCTTGGATACTATGGGACTAAGAGGCAGGATTGTCTCTGAAAACCATCATGTCCCTACATGAGGGGGTAAACAAATAATAGTTAAATATACAGCAGGTAATCATACACAAAGTCACACTGCATGGACTTCTGCCTGAGGGTATGGGAGGATTTTTTTTTCTTACCTTATAGCCAGGGGTCTATCTTTATCAGGTCTTCTCCTAACAGTACACCTAGTTAAGTGAACACCTCTCAAAGCAACCATTGCAATAGTGGATTAATGCAAGACTGTGATTAACACAATCTGTGCCAAGGCTCCTAATATTGCATAGACCTTTAAACATCATGGTCCTGGGCTGTCAGAGGGGAGCCATTTTCTTTGGAGATCTCCACCATGAGAAGTTTTTGAATCCCTTAGGAAGTAACCAACCATATAATGATAATACAATTCTCCAGCTGTTACATATGAGCAATAATACTTTTTCCCAATATTCATCTGACTTGTCTACCATATGTTGCATTTTAGTGCAAACAGCCTCATGCTATTTTCACCACAGTTTAAACACTCTTAAGTGATTTTGGTGGGACAGCAAAGCCTATTGAACGGAAAGCTGTGACAGTAATTGATTTCTTCGGTTTGTTAGGCAAACCAGTGACACTCACTGAGGGGCAGAGAGAAACTTACTCCAGGTTAAATAAAACATTTTGGTTTGATAGTCAATAAAAGCAGAAGAAATTCAGTAGGAGGAATTGCCTGAGCTTATAGTGCCACCTCAGCTCAAATCCCTTTTCTACTTGATCAGTTCAGGAGACATTTGAGCCAAACTCTCTTCCCACAGTCCTCCAAGATTGTTTTCAGGGTTGTCTTCTGAGGACATTCTCAACTATTTCTTAATCCCTCCTCTGATGACTTTGTTTAACACTGTCTGGAGCCACGACCCTCATCACCCTGTCCCAGGTGATTGCCTTCACCCAGACTAGAAACTACTCATCCTCGTCTACAGCCTCAGTAAATAGCTGTTCTGCTTCAGGTAACTGAGCAAAAGAGACCATCTTTCAACATGTAGAGTTCACTCATACAGAAAGGACAGATTGTGGTCCAAAACCTGCCTCAGATACAGATCTGAAACATCATCTTGTGCATGCTGGGAGAATAACCAAAGCGCTAGAAGACAGCAGGGACCAAAGCCATCCTCGTTTGTGTGCGAGTCATAACTACAATTCACAGAGCCTACGTTTCGTGCGAGTCTCCATATTGAAACATCACCTTGTGCATGCTGGGAGAATAACCAAAGCGCTAGAAGATAGTGAGGAACGAAGCCATCCTCGTTTGTGTGCGAGTCATAACTACAATTCACAGAGCCTACGTTTCGTGCGAGTCTCCATATGTGCAGCAGGGACCAAAGCCATCCTCGTTTGTGTGCGAGTCATAACTACAATTCACAGAGCCTACGTTTCGTGCGAGTCTCCATATGTGCAGCTCAACGCATTGGCTCTTGCTAACCCAGACAGAAAACACTGACGGAAAGACTTAGTTATGACAGAGCAGCTGAACATGAATAAAATCTACCCATGAATCTCGCCTAGCATTTGTGGGAGGATTTTCCAGCTGAAGCTTCAAGTTATGCCTCCAGTAGTAAATAAAGCTGGCTAAGTGCTGCTCCCTGGCCTGCAGCTACATGGGAAAGCACAACTCATGTCTATGCACTTACTCTTTCTCATCTCATAAAAAGAAAACAACAAAAAAAAAAAAACAGAGCAGCCAGCTCCAAACTGTCCAGGAACCAGTCTTTTGCACACACTGCCCTGAGCCATCCAGCCCTGCCTGCCTGGCACAGAGCTGGGCAAGGGACACACCATCACCTAAACTACTTACACAACTGAAGAGAAGGGCCTGCCATGACCTAAAGGGTTACCCAGTCTGTGGGTGCGTAGATATTGTCAGCCATGGATTCACAGAATTCCTTAGTACACAAGGACAGAAGCTTTATCTTCTAAATTTCTCTAAGTTAGTCCAGATCATGACAAATATCACCAAAAAAAATCACCATTAGCAAATATATCTATGATTAATAAAGCAAATATATAGACCAAGCTATTACAAATTACCATCAGCAATTAGTAATATAGTACCAATCAATAGTATGGCAGCAGTTAATATTAGTATCAACCAAACATATAGCAAGAACCAGTAGCTGAAAGTCCACGTCCAGCACAATGTTGGATCCAACAGGAGAAAGAGGTGCCCCAGAACAAATAGAGGAACAAGGAAGAGCTGCGCATGATGAGACATGGAGTTGGTTTCCCAGTTTAGTGCAGAAGAAACATGACTCCATTGACTGAAAGAAAAAGTAGGAGGAGGTACAGAAAGAAGCATCACATATCACAGATATATATATCAGAACATCCTTGCTCTCAAGAATCTTAAATTTGGAGTTCTGAGCAACCTTGGGCCAGCAGTGAGTACCCCAAATTTAAAGTCAAGGCTTGATATGGCTGAGCTTTACCTACTTAACCCCTGGGCATAAATCTTAACCAGAACAGAACCGTGCTTCAAAATAATAGAAAAAAAACCCCTCATGATGCAAGGAAAAAATACATGTTTTGATTCTTTAGAGTCACATGAAATTAAGTCTGGGTCTGAATGATCACATCGAGACTGAACAAAACCAGCGCTTCACACTCCTGCGGTTACTTGAATCCAAGTCCTTCATGTACAAGCATCGCAAATCTTGTGTTTAAGATCACACTAGCATCAATCACTTGCCCATTTCCACAAGCTGGCAAGATAATGAGAATAGGCAGCTTTGTGAGCAGCAGAATTCTCAGTGTCCTAAAGTGCAAGTGAAATGGGTCCATGTATGTATAGATACCAAACTTCCTGAGCTCTGTTTCCTCAGGAAAAGAGAAGAAAGCATGGGCAAAATTAATGTGCAAGATTTCACATATTTTCCTAAATATGTAATATGATTCATATTTTTATGAAGAAACCTCAGTCTGGTACATGAATTAAGATAATCATTAAACTTGGATAAAGAAATCAGATTGGCTTAAAATTTAGGTAATGTCTATGTAGCTTGGAAAAATGCTTATTCCACAGAGAATTTCAAATCTCTTTGCAATTATTCAAATAATTAAAAAGGCCAGGATGGATTTATTTATTTATTACAGAAGATCCAAAACTGTTTAATACCTTCCCAGAAACCAAGTATGAAAAATATTTTTAAAAAGGCAGGTGAAATATGCCAGTAGAATCGTTTCATGCTCTCCGACAAGTCAGCCATGAATATTTGCAGAGCGTATGCAATTTAAATGGAGATGTTAATACTTCAAAATGTTATAAAACATAAGAGACTCCCAGACCTCATGTGTTCGGTGTAGGAGGTTAGGCCCTACTTCATCAGGTACAAGACAGACTCTCACAGTTGGGTAGATGCTACTAGCAGCAAGGTCTCTCCTTGACCTGAAAGCATGAAAATAAATAATTTTCCCTCCCCCCCGACGCCCGCAGCAGCACACAAAGGTGACATATTCCACATCCATAGCCTAAATGAGCACTGACAGCAACATGTTTTAAGCTCTGAAGTACTAAAGGGGTTTTATTCATAATTTAATTTGCCAAAGCAGCCTCCAGGGCTGCCAACCACACACGTGCTTCACACTGCCCCACGACACAAACACTTCAGAGAGTCAAGAACTCCCCAGCTCTCAAGCAGACTGGTCAGGGCAGGGTTTATTTTGGGAGATTGAAATATTATTGTCCTTCTGTGCCATATAAGCTCAGAATGACTTTTATAAATAGGACAGAGTATAGGATTTAGGAGTATCCAGATGGATGTCTTCAATTTCTTTTTCTCCTTTCCCACAGGCACAGCAGCCATTAGAAATAAGTGGCCCATCAGGACTTAGATACTACCAACTGCCACCGCAGGGCCCTGTATTAGACAGTACAGGTTCTCCTAGTCTTCACGGTGACCAACATAAAACCAGCCAATACTGAGCCATGCAAAATTCCAGCCAAAAAAACTCCTGCAGTTTGAGAGGCACGTTCAAACGTGGGAGAGGAATCCAACCAGGGGGGCAGAAACTGCAGAGGAAGAGACTTTCATTGTAAGGCTTCCCACACTTTTGAGGTGTTAGAGCCAGTAAGAAAGAAAGAGCTGAAACTTTTCACTTTTTCTGCCACTTTTAGTTGCTGAAAAGCACCAGGAAGCACAAGCAACACAAGTGCAACCATGAACACAAAACCTTATTGAATCATCTACCAGTGTGAAGACACCAAGCAATAGATCATGGTCATTAGTGGATTACGGTCATTGATGAAGACTGAATATGGATAATTTTTAACTATGAGGTAGGATAAGACTAATTTTCAACCCTTCACCCAACTAGCAGAAAGATGAATCCATAGTTCTGGATTTGCAAAATGTGGTAGTTGTTATATAAACTGCAATTTCACATGAAAAGTAGCTAAGTGACTCCAGAAAAAGCCAGGTCACATCACACAGCTGTCAAAGGTAAATGAGAGCATTTAAAGAGCAGGTACGAGAATTAATAGATACAATTAAGTCATTATAGTTCTCCAAGTACAGCTTGCAGACTTCTTTTGCTCTATGTAACACAGTTGCACCCAAACCCCAAGGAGATTTGCCTCACGATCAGAGCACCTGCGGGCAGCACAAAACAAAGCTGCTCAGCATACATGACCCTTTGCTTCCAGAATGGAAACAGCAGATTTTCTGCAAAAATTCCAGGTTCCTAAAGCACAGCACACTGTCACACGCTGGGAGATGATGCATCTTCACTGTGTCTACCTGCAGCGCTGCAGTGTGAGCTGCAGTCCCTCACCACACCAGAGCAGAGGGCAATTCTCCTGAGGAAACCCATTATTGAGCCCCTCTATTAAGAGCAACTGATAAAACTGATGGTCCATAGCTGGACACCCCCCCCTCACACCCCTCCCTGCAGGCAGCACCCCTGAGATGTCTCCCAAGGAGGGTTGGAACTGCTTGCAATCAGGAGCTTTGCATAATGCATAAGGCAATTACTCGATATTCTTCACTTCAGATAAAGTCTTCTGGAGATACTTCAGCTCGGAAAAAAAAAAAAAAAAAAACCCTCCGATATCTCCCATAGGGCCAAGCCAATTAACAATCTTCATATTTGGCAACGCACAGCTTTTCTCTGCTGCTAACACCCCGTCTCTGCAGGCAAAGCTGCCGGCAAAGAGGCCATCACCCAACGGCAGAGACCTCTCTTACAACAGATTGTAGCAGTGGTTTGGTTGAATCCATCTCCTGTCTGGTGGTCAGTTACTGCATTTTGGCTCAGAAGTGATACCCAAGCAATGGACAGTTGACTTCTTTAGCTGGTCTCAAACACCATTCAGTTTGTAACTCTCTCGTGATATGTATCATCATGTTTGTAATATAACAATTGACAGAATGAGAGGGAATGGCTTCAAGCTCCAACAGGGTAGGTTTAGACTGAACATTAGGAAGGAATTTTTCACAGAAAGAGTGGCCGGGCATTGGAACAGGCTGCCCAGGGAGGGGGTGGAGTCACCATCCCTGGATGTGTTTAAGGGACGTTTAGATGCGGTACTGAGGGATATGGTGTAGGGGAGGACTTTGTAGAGTAGGGTAGATGGTTGGACTCGATGATCCCAAGGGTCTCTTCCAACCTCAATGATTCTGTGATTCTATAAATTCTGTGAACAGAGGCCCCCGACACTAAGTTCTTAATGTGCACCATAATCAAGGGGCTTAATTTGCCCAGGGATATTTGAGCATCTGGAATCCGAGAGCCACTCAAGGCACCAAGGCAGGGACTTGTGTGCAGTCGGGCAACGCCACGACCCATCGCATTCCCATTGTTTTTTCTCCTGAAACCCTGCCAAATTCTGCACGGCTCTACAGCACAAAATAACTAACAAGCTCCTCTCACACCTTTCGGAAAGCCAAAACAGAGGCCCCCGACACTAAGTTCTTAATGTGCACCATAATCAAGGGGCTTAATTTGCCCAGGGATATTTGAGCATCTGGAATCCGAGAGCCACTCAAGGCACCAAGGCAGGGACTTGTGTGCAGTCGGGCAACGCCACGACCCATTGCATTCCCATTGTTTTTTCTCCTGAAACCCTGCCAAATTCTGCACAGCTCCGTGGCACGAAATAACTATCAAGCTCCTCTCACACCTTTCGGAAAGCCAAGTGACATTACTAAACGTGAGAACCAGAGCGTTGCGTTTGAATTGGTCTTTGCTCTTGTTAACTAGGCCCATCAGCCAGTAATAACTTGGGTTTTTTTTCTATTAGCAATTACGTCCAGTTACATAATAAATAAACTAAATTAGAAACCCGCTGCTTTGTCTAGACCAGCTCATTCCTTCAGAACTTCAAGATCATGCCAGAGGGGAAAAAAAAAAACAAAAGAAAAAGAACTAAAAAAAAATCAAAACTAGAGGGAGACTGTGTTCATTCACTGTGCCAACACGAAGCAAGAGCTAACAAAAAGAAACCAGGCATAAATGCTCGCATTGGATTAATGTCTAAAAATCTTTAAAAAATAAGCTATCAATCAGGTTTGTCGAGATCTGTGCCTAGACTTTATCAATGCCATCAACTGGCTTTCTCACTTGCTTTCTTTTATGTATATATTTTTAGGCTTTTATTGTTAGGTGATTTCCTGATTGAATTCAAATATCTCATGAAACAGCATATTAGCATATCTTGAATATAAATGCAGACTCTGTTATGGGATTCAATTTCTCTCTGAATTTTAATTCCAAAGCTGTTCTTTTCCACATTGTTCATATGAGTAATCAGAATTTTAATCATTTTCACGCACCTCTGGGTGTATTGTGAGATGGGACGAGCAGAAAATACAGTCAGATGAAGCAAGAACTTTTTCAGTTCCAAGTTTCTCCCCAAGAGCACGTTGGCATCACAGGCAGCGCTTTCCATACAGTTTCCTGCTGCAAAGAGGGTTTTAATGACCATGAGCCCAGATACTACACAGTGGCACCCAGAAATGAGTGTTGGCAATGCATCCTGGCTATAGATTCAGTAGTGAAACCTCCAAATTGTTTGCCTGGCTCTTCATCCGAGTGACCTGTACCATCACGAAGCAACTGGTCACAGCAGGGACCAATAACAGCTTTAACTAAATATAAGCAACACCACCATGAGACCTTCACCATCACCACCTCCCCCATCTGCAGAGAGCATCTGGGAAAAAACGGCCAAAGATAAATCTGGGAAATAATTATTCGTATGAGATATATCAGATGGTGAGACTCAAGGAAAGGAAAGGGCCAAGAAGCAGGGGAGAGGAGAGAAGCAGGGAAGAGGGCTTGGGCAAAAGCCTGGGAATGAGAAGAAGTTGGATATGAGCAGGTGGAGAGGCTCAAAGAGGGCAGTGAAGCATGGACAGCAAAAGGTGGAAGGGCATCGGAGTCAAGAGAACGTTAACATGGAAAACTGAGGAGCAATGAAGGCAAGTGGCTGCTAAAGGGACAGGCACCATATTCACATGGACTTTAATGGGTTCCTCACCAAGGAATCAACACAGAGCCCATGGCAGTCATCCTCTTTCCACTGACTCTGGGTCTCCAAGTGCAAACAAGGACTTTCCAGAGGAATTAGGCATTCAAGCCCCATTACATCTCCAGTTGAAGTTATCTCCCTTGAACACTGCAATCTCCACCCCTCAGGGAAAAACAATTGTTAGCTATAAATTTGCCATTTCTGATCATCCCTGAGGTGTACTAACCCAGGCTGGAGGAAGAGGAGAGACAAAATCCTCTGCTTCCTGGAGTAACTTTTCTCCCTTCACAGGTGTAGCAAACTCATTTTAACCAAAACTCAACTCTTTTCAGTCAGGTGAATCAAAATCAAATACAAATACAAATCAATATCCTTAGTGTGAAGCCAGTCATTTAACACTTTAAACACACACCAAAAAAAAAATGTTATAAAGAAATTAGGAGGCAGAAATTCTGATTGTATTTTGCTTTTGTTTTCCTTTGGGGTAAGGAAGTCCAGAGGTAAATGCATTCATTATTTTTTCATCAAATCTGTATCTAAGGAGTATAGGTTTCACTGGGAAAGCATTTCTAGGAAAGAGAACAAAAAAATATGAGAAAAGCTCTTGTTTTTAGAGGCAGCTGGATTTATTTGAAACTCTAATACTAATGAAAAGTTTCTGAACATTACTTACCACACCTTACCTCACCATTGATTATACAGCCCAAGTTTCCCCACCCTAGCTAAAATATTAGCTTATTTCATGGCACACAGAACCCAAAATTTTTTAGGACTTCAATTCACTGTGCTTATTGTCCAGGTTTATGAGACAAGTCACTGCCTTACTCCCCCCCAAAACCCCTCAACTAGTGGTTTAAGGGAAAATATGGCATACCTAGGGATCTTATAACTGGGATACCCAGGGGCTAATGATTTAAAGCAGTGGGTGAAAAAACAGTTCCTTTGATTGGTTTTCAGATTGCTACTAGGAAATTGTGGATCTTGTACCCAGCCTGGTGATGCTGAATTTCTCTCTGCCGCCTGAAGCTAACTTACTTCCCAAAGGATTTCCTGGATAAAGGAATCATCAGGTCGCCAGGTCATTTCAGAGAGCTACAACACAGCAGGCCTGAAAGCAAAGGTAGTTTGGCAAACCGTTATCATAAATTTCTAACTGAAGTCACATTTAAGGACTCTGATGAGGGACCGCAGCGCTGTCAGAGCAAGTGTTGAACAAATGAGATGCACTGATATTATCTCTGCTCCGAAGATAATCTTTACAGTCTAGGATTTAAATCAGTAAATGGGCAGGTGGCCGGTAAAGACAGGAGCTTGCAAAAATAAAAGGATGGACATTGACATCTGTGTGGGCTTCCAAGGCCAAAAATGGAGAACAGCTCAGTCAGAAACATGAAAACATAAGTAGACAGGTCTGTTTGTCCTTTGTGGATTAAGCAAAAAAACCATTTCAGTAAGATGCCAACTGTCTCTTTCAGGATACTATCTCTACCCAGCTTGGTACTTCTGCCTCAAAACACATTTGTGCGAGTCACCTATGGAGAAGCAATTAATCATTGCTCAGCAGTTTCCCACTAGACTCCTCAACGCAGCAGAAAACATCCAGCAAGAGAGAGAGGAACCCAGCATACAGCAAGCAAACAAGACAAAAATCTAACCCACAGGGCAAGGACCTTACCCTTCTTCAAACCCTGTGCCTTTCTCTGCTGGCAAGTAACCCAGGAGCTGCTCACCTGAGCCCTTTGGAGCCTGCTTCAGCCAAACCAAGCTGGGTCAGCAGCCAGCCTTTAAGCAGCAGGTCTTCGTTAACCTGATTCATTATGCCTGAAGCAATGAAGGGAGGCTGACACAATGCATTTCCATGGGAGGGACAGCAAGAGTGGAGGCTCCCCTGCTCCAGGAGGTCTTCTATGGGGCATCTCCACCCCTCCATGGTGTTGGACAGTGCACAGACACAAGTTCTCTCCTGCCAACCCTGGGTATGACTTTGCTCTCCAATGCCTGTGCCACCAATGCCACTTCCTAAAGGAGACCGCTGAAAGGTCAGGGAGTGTAGCGATAGGACAAGGGGGAAGGGGTTGACACTGAAAGAGGGAAGACTGAGATGAGATCTCAGAAAGAAATTCTTTGCTGTGAGGGTGGTGAGAGCCTGGCCCAGGTTGCCCAGAGAAGCTGTGGCTGCCCCATCCCTGGAGGGGTTCAAGGCCAGGTTGGAGGGGGCTTGGAGCAACCTGGTCTGGTGGGAGGTGTCCCTGCCCAGGGCAGAGGGTGGAACTGGCTGATATTTAAGGTCCCTTCCCACCCAAACCATTCTATCATTCCATGGCGAGAGAGAAAATGTGGCAAATTTTGGCAATAATCTGCTGACTTTTTCAATGGCACAAGCCTTGCTGTAAGCACTTCTATTGCAGTACCTCCCTTCCCTCCCACTGCAACCTGCTGGGAACTGGAAATTGTTTCTGCTGGGATCAAGCAAGCCCCAGGACAGCAGTAACCGCAAAATCTGGTGGGAGTCCTTTTAATTTGTTAGGCTTAAAATAGCTCCTAGTCCCTTCGTGGCAGGGAGGGGAGGGGATGAGTGAGGAATCGGGCTCCCACATTTCTCAGTCACCCTAATTCCATGAGTCTGCAGCAGCGATGGCCGCAGCACCGACGGGGCAGCCCGGGGGTGCCAGCAGTGACAGACCCAGCCAGCACTTGGCAAGACACCAGGAAACACTACAGAAATACATCATTTACTACCTCATTAGCCCAAAAAGAGGTTAGTCTAACACATAACCAGCAGGGAAGCCATACTAAGAGGATGCCAGGGGTGTATTTTGTTTCCGTTCCCAAAAGGGAGGAATGCTGCCCAGGAATGGTTCAAATGCTGAAATTCAGTAGTTTTTCTGATCCAAGGTTTGCTTTATCCCTCTGTAACAAGTAACTCTGGGAATTGGCTGAGTCGTAGTTGTTATTTGGATGGGTTTCCCTTTGGAAGTCACCTCCCAAAACGAAACACAACGAACTTGGAGGGATAAAACTTCAGCATCAAATCAAGGAGATGGGACAGTTGTGAAGCAGAGCAGCGCTGGCGAGATTGACTGGCCACGTTGCCAGTTTCAGTAGGAAAAAAACGGAGGAACTGTCATTCAGACAAAACTGCCTGTGTCCCCAGTGTGTTTGAAATACCCTGAGGACAGAACATACACTCTTTTGGGACAGGGCCCTGGGAGAGGACTACTCTACACGTAGGAAACACACTCATCAGCCTGGAGTCACCTCAATTTCACCACCAATGGACCTTGTTCCCCATAGCGTCCTGGCTGAAAACCCAGTTTGTGACTCCTAACTCAGTAACCTGATTATCCCTCTGATTACTAATAATCATATTTCTTTGCAGCAGCAATCAAGCCAAGAGTGGGCAGGTGAGCCTCTAAATAAGCATCTGAGAGAGAAAGGAGAAGAACTGGTGAGCAGCGTCACTAGCACCATGGCAGCAAAGAGAAAGCAGGATGAGTCCAAATAAATTTCTTTGAAGTTCTCCAAATGGCCAAAAGTCCCAGTTGTGTCAATTCATGCAGTGCTTTGCTGCAGGAATCCTAGCCCAGCTCCTTGCTGCTGTTCCCCATCCCACTCACAGCCAAAGGCAAAAGGACAGGGAGACTTGGGGGCCTGCTGTCTCCTTACCTTTCCAGTCCTCTACTTTGTGCTTTCTGGACAAGGTAGCCCCTGTGTTCCTAATGCCACCTCTACCTTTCTGTGCCAAACAAGCACCATGCCTGCCCACAGTTCATGCCCTGCTCCTTGTGAGCAGCACAAAATGCCTATTAGATGGAAGCAGGAAGGATTTCTCCTTGGAGAAAATGTGAGGCTATACAAAACAAACCTTAAATTTGTTTTGTTTTCCTTTTGGAAACTTAAATGTTTGGAAAAATGGGATTATCCTGCCTAAAGTAGGATTTGAATACAATAAAAAAAAATGTTCATTGTTTCAATCTTTTTCTTTGTTTCTTGTTTGCAGGGAGTGACTTGATGCCACCAGCCACCATACTGGCTCTTCTAAGAACATCTTCTCCTCTCTAATGTCATTTCTCCCACACTGCCCATCAAATGAGATATCACTTCACTTATCCTACTACAGGGAGGTAATAGGTTAGTCTAGCACAATCTACCTTTTGCCATCCATCACAGTGAGTTTTACCCTGTTTTTTTATTTCCCTTGGTGCCACTATCTTGTAGAGTACCAAGGTCAGACCAAATAGGCTACAACCACTCATAGCACTTTTTCCCTTTCCCAAATAAAAGGGCTCAAGTACTTGTATTGGCTATTCTCCAGTTATACTCTACCATCCCTGATTTGAGAAAATTCATAAAAGCCCTCAGTACCAGACTTATAATTGGTGATTCACTTGGCTACCCAGTCTCTCTCTCAAGTCTAATTGAGCCTGAGTTGAGCAAGGTCTCTTTTCAAGTCGTGATCTTTTTCTGACCCTTGATATCTGTTTCTTTATTGCTGATCATATTACTGCCCATGTGCCTCTTTACTTACTCCTAAAAGTCTTTCCAAGGTGGCTATTCACAGTCACTGCAAAAAAACCTTTTTCTTGTCACATAAATGTTAAGTGGCTTAAGTAGCTGGGCCTCTGAGCAACCAGATCTAGTTGAAGATGTCCCTACTCATTGCAGAGGGGTTGGACTAAATGGCCTTTAAAGGTCCCTTCCAAGCCAAACTATTCTGTGATTCTATAGGTTTTGTACCTTTGGCTTCCAAGGCTCCATGTCTCCTCCACACTGAACCCACTGCAGCTCTACTTCACTCTTTCTTCCAGATGATTGCACTGCTATCTTCTGTAGCGTATGAAGGCACGGACCCCGGTCGGTGATGCAACCAGAATTGTTTATCATAACCAACAGGCAGCTTATATAGTACCAATGTATCTTCTTTCCCAACCCACACGCCCCTGCAACCCCCAACTGCCAGGCGGGTGGAATTCCCCTCCATCAGTCAGGGCCACCAGGCATTGTTTACAGGTCATCTGGAGATGCTCATGGGCCATCCTCTGCCAGTGTTCCTGCTGCTTCTTCTGCTCTCTGCTTCTTCCACAATCCTGTTAACGCCCTGTTCTCCCACAATCTTCCATTTCTCAAAGTCTGCTCTTAAAGGCATACCTCTACTTATTTCTCCTCCTACTTTATTTCACCAGTTCATGTCCACCAGGTTATTTGTTCTGGCCAGCTCTTCCACAGTGTTACTTTAACCAAAGTGAAATCTGAAAAAAAAATTGCCTCCACTTGTCATTGCTCCAGTGGCTGATGAAGATATGCACCAGCTTACTCTCTGCAAACACCTAGCAGCATGCATGGACTGCTGTTGTGGGGTGATGTTCACACCTCTCTCCTTCTAGCAAGGCACAGGCAAGTGGTATCACTTGTTTTGTGGTCACCAGTTGCTGATTACGGCATAAAATCAAGTTATACCAGTTTTCCCTGCATAAGCTGATGGTGAATGATCAGCTGCTTTCCTCAGTCATTCTGCAGTTTGCTCATCGCTATTAAAAACAACCCTGAATTGTTCACCACGGACCAGCTCTCCAGAACTAACCAGCCAGCCCACCATTGAGGGGCCACCACCCCACCAGCTCTTCCTGGTGTTGCTGATGTTGCTGCAGCTGAACCACCTTACACTGGCTGGGGAGGCCATAAAGACAAAAAAGACAACAAAATCGAACCTAAAACCATCTTTCTCATTTTAACTGCTGAAACAGCAGGGCATAAAGACAAAAAGGCAACAAAATCGAACCTAAAACCGTCTTTCTCATTTTAACTGCTGAAACAGCAGGAGACTGTGGTTTGTTGGGGATCATCACCTCATACACCACAGTCTGAGACGTTGGGAAACCTCCTGCAGCCGTTAAATCAAAACTATGCACTGCAGCTTAATTTTGAGGCACAAGGCAGTGTATGTAACACCTTTGAAATTAAAATCTTGCACAAAAACTGTTGCTAGGATATCCCCAGAAATCAAGGGATTGAGGGAGTGGTTTTCAGAGGAAGACAACTCCTTTGGTGGAGGCGTGGTGGGCTGCTTGTAACCAAAATGGAGCACAATTGATAGAAAAACTGCAGTTCCAGAAAAGGCTTTGGGGCAACTTTCAGCATAACTTGCTGGGAATCAGGTGTGCGGCTGCCCTTCATAATTCAGGAATCACATGTCTAATTTCCTGCCAATTGACTTAAAAGCTGCCTCCTGATTTTATGTGATGCTATCTAGCAGACGTTATTTCATTTAAGCACATTCTCTTTCATCCACATGCATTTTTAGTGCAGTCACTATTTATTTTCTCCCAACTCATCTTCTGCATTAACATCATCTTTGCCAGGTGGAATTGAAGCAATAATTCAATCTGAGTTAGGTTCCAGGAAGGACCCGTGGCCTGGCTGTCTGCTGAGGCTTGGGAAATTGATTTCTTGGCTTGCAACAGGCACTAAATTCTCCTTATAAACCACTGAGCGTCTTCTTATAAGATGTGAATGGCTGGTGTCACAGCAGGTGCAGTTTGCCTGATAAACATAATCACTCTCAGAGCTGGACGGCACGGGCATTTGGACAGGAATCAACAAGTCAGGTTATTTGTTGATTTTCTGAGCTCAGAAAATCACTTTCTGGAGGCAAAGTGTGAACAGGCAGAGTGGGAATACCTTTTTCTTATGGCCAAGAGATGGAGGAAGGGGGAGGTGGGGGGATGGAGGGAAAAAGAAATCAACTATCAACTCTTTTCACATAATATTTATGAAAAATCCAGCTTAGGAGATAAGTCTTTGATTTGTAGGTCGCCTTACCTGGAGACTTGCAAGATCCCCAACACTTTAGAGGCTCTTTTTGAAACTCATTTGAAGCCATCTTTATTCATGATGAGGCTCATCAAAGAGAAGCGTGGGCAACCCGTCAGATAAACTGGAGTTTCCCTTTGAATATTTTGAATGTAAATATATAAAGCCAATTAAGTTTCATGGATTAATTTCCCAAACTGTGGGATAAACTGGCAGATATTGTTAGCCAGCTAAGCTTGAGTGATGTGGTTTCCATTAACCAGATCTTCAAAAAAGGCTTTTATTGTAGGAAAGACAGTTTTAGCCACCTGAGCTGAATTTTTTTTAGTGTTCAGAGTAAAAGCTTATTTTTAATAGCTTATAAATCTGCTGCAAAATATGTTTAGGACAACTACAGAGTGAAGGTTTCATCTTCAGAGATATGGCTGGGGTTTAGTTGCTTAAAATGGAGAAGGGTGATTTCACTCCTGTTAAAGTAATTTGAGCAAAAAAGTAAATCAAGAAAATAAAATTCCCTAATGAACTGCTCAAAAAAATGCTGTCCGGTTTCTAAAATTGAGAAATGGCAAATGTTCATCCTTTGATGGATATAACTATTTTGAGGGTAGTACTTCCATAAAAAGACAGAAAACAATCAAAGTAAAAAAAATGGCTTCAGAGTACATCTGCACTTGATAGCTTCTTGGGTAACTTGTTCAACTCCATTGGCTTAAACATGTACCAGATCTGTACATTTCAAGAACTTCTGCAATATCACTTTACATCCTCATTTCATCCTAAATCAAAATTATCTTTACTGTTTTTAAATCATACCTTATTTTGACTTATCTGCTGATAAGTGAGTGTGTCAAGCTCTACTGTCCTGCAGAGATAGAGTTCCTCCGCCTATGCTACTGGTGCCAATTTAGCTAGAAATCCTGCATCACAAGGATGTCTTACTGGCTTCAGCTCGGGAGTATCAAAAGAAAACATTCATCTCTGAACTAGAAAGACCTAGAAAGAGAGAGAAAGGGAGTCCTCAAAGAGAAATGCCAGGGGACACTGTCTCAGGAGGAGATGGGCTGAGCTTCGCGATGCCGTGAAAGAACTAAGGCAGTTCTCTGGCTTTTAACTCTGCTTTACTGCACCTTGTCCACAAAAAGGACAAAGCTCACATCTTTTTCTATCTTAAAATTAGTTGCAGCAACTTTTCAATGAGGAACTCAGATTGTACTGGTCTGGAAGGGCAAGTGTTCACTTCAGCTGGTGAAAAGCCAAGCTCGTGGTAAGGCTCCTACCTCCCTCCTAAAGCTGTTGGGAGGTTTTCCCCTCCGTTGGAACTTGTTACCCTCCACTGCCAAAAAATCAGGTGTAGACAACCAGATGGTGGGCAGAGGTCTCCCCTCAGCCTCCTTTTCTCCAGGCTGAACACCCCCAGCTCCCTCAGCCTCTCCTCACAAGACTTGTGCTCCAGACCCCTCACCAGCTTCATTGCCCTTCTCTGGACCTGCTCCAGCACCTCAATGTCTTTTCTGCCCTGAATGGCCCAAAACTGTGATAAATTGCAATGAGTATGACGAGTATGTGACATTTCAAAATATAGCACTGCAGCTCACTCACGACAGTGAGCAACAACAGGGAGGGTGGCTGCTGCAGCGCTGGACTTTTCCATGCCCATAGCAGCATGCCCAAATAGGAAGAATTTATGGTTGGGGTTAACGGGCCATGCCAATAAAATGTCCAGCCTCAGACCCCCTACTGCAGAGCAACTACAATGCAGGGAGTGTTACTCAAATTAAAAAAAAAAAAAAGAAAAAAAAAAAAAAAAAAAAAAAAAAAA